>NW_025334229.1:0-347397 GCF_014858855.1 Bufo gargarizans
CCCGGTGCGATGTGTGTATACGGACAGTGCACAGTACAACTTCCCATCTCCCGGGTGCGATGTGTGTATACGGACAGTGCACAGTACAACTTCCCATCTCCCGGGTGCAATGTGTGTATGCGGACAGTACAACTTCCCATCTCCCGGGTGCGAGTGTGTATACGGACAGTACAACTTCCCATCTCCCGGGTGCAATGTGTGTATGCGGACAGTACAACTTCCCATCTCCCGGGTGCGATGTGTGTATACGGACAGTACAACTTCCCATCTCCCGGGTGCGATGTGTGTATACGGACAGTGCACAGTACAACTTCCCATCTCCCGGGTGCGATGTGTGTATACGGACAGTACAACTTCCCATCTCCCGGGTGCGATGTGTGTATACGGACAGTACAACTTCCCATCTCCCGGGTGCGATGTGTGTATACGGACAGTACAACTTCCCATCTCCCGGGTGCGATGTGTGTATACGGACAGTGCACAGGACAACTTCCCATCTCCCGGGTGCGATGTGTGGATACGGACAGTACAACTTCCCATCTCCCGGGTGCGATGTGTGTATACGGACAGTGCACAGGACAAACTTCCCATCTCCCGGGTGCGATGTGTGTAATAAAGGACAGTACAAACTTCCCATCTCCCGGGTGCGATGTGTGTATACGGACAGTGCACAGTACAACTTCCCATCTCCCGGGTGCGATGTGTGTATACGGACAGTGCACAGTACAACTTCCCATCTCCCGGGTGCGATGTGTGTATACGGACAGTGCACAGTACAACTTCCCATCTCCCGGGTGCGATGTGTGTATACGGACAGTGCACAGTACAACTCCTCGCCCTTATTTACACTCAGACTCAGATGAACTTGAAAAATATAAAACTTTTAATAAATGCACCGTCTCTTTAATTACAATCTTTCTGGTCATTCGTATAATTTATAGGGTGTGGGGCTGCGGGTGACAGGAGGGAGGCTGCGGGTGACAGGAGGGAGGCTGCGGGTGACAAGAGGGAGGCTGTCGGTGACAAGAGGGAGGCTGTGGGTGACCCTGTGCTGACGGGTACCATACGGTATGTACACCGTCTATAGACAGGTCAAGTGACACAGGGCACCACCTCCTCCCCCGCGCAGAGCATGGAAGACGGAATTCCCCCCGGGGGTGGGTTGTCGCATTGTCCTGCGAGGAGGCGGGGCTTATTTGCATATCAGAACGGCACCAGTCAGAGGATACTGTATACACTACCTGCTGACTGGAGGCGGGGCCAGAGTGGTAAAGTCCCGCCCACTGTCCTGATGCAGCGGCAGTAAAGGCGGACAGCTGCGAACGCTTCTACGACAGAGGTCGTGGGCGGCCGGACACAACATACGGTAAATCTCCTCCGTGAAAATGCAATACGAATAAATTATAATATTTAATAGTGGGGGAGGGGGGCAGGAACTTTATTAAAATAAATAAATGGGGAGGGGGGGGTCTGTACAAACAACAGAAGGCACCGAACAACACGATGGCAAGTGCGCAAAACATTTTGCCAAAGTTGTACAAGCAGCATCAAGATGGCAGCTCCTGGCTTCAGTCTCATCAGGAGGCGGGGCAGTGTCCGCTCGCGGCGGCGGCCTCCAGGTCATGTGACAGTCTGTAGTGGTACTATATGAGTTAGTGCATAGACTGCTGGATCCACTGGCTCCTCCCACTGCGACATCAACAGCAGCGGACACGGCTCCCTCACAGGGCGCTGACGCGCCACCTCCTGCGCGGCCAGGAACCACATCATGCGGTCAGAAGACGACTTTTCCGTTAAGGTGGTCACCGGCGTTCAGTCAATGCGCTCCACCTTACCGAGGACCCTCCCCTCATACAGCGGAAGAATGGCGTCGTCATCGCAGATCTCCTCGAATACTGCCCCGCAGTCAAACTCCCGGCTCGCCTTCTTAAAGTAATACCTGAAAGCCAGAAATCGGACGGTGAACGCAAAATACTGACAAAATGACGCGGCACCGCCTTAAGGGGCTCTCCAGAATTCTATAAACTGCAGGCATGGTGGGATTAGGATCGGTTACTCATGTCTTGGGATCAGTGGATGGATTGATAATGTCTGCTCTGTAGAGACATAACTAGTTCATCTCCTGATAGACTCTGTTCATAGACCCCAGGTTTACTGCCCCTCTTATTTGCCCCCAGTTATGGACTATTCTGACTGGCCTCCTGCTCCGTGTATATTATCTGGTTATAATGCTTCATATTGGGGACACAAGTAATCTCGGACTTTTGGGGGTGATTGTGCTCCGCCCCGGGCTGGAAGACGTTGGGGAGGTGAATGACTAGGCCTGGTTGCCTATTGCAACCAATCAAAGCACAGCTTTCATGTCGTATTCTGCTCTTGAGAAGTGAAAGCTGCGCTGTGATTGGTTGCTATGGGTGACCAGGCCTTTCCATGCCTCCCCCTCAGCGCTGTGGCCGGCTACACCTTGGACACGTCACTTGAGCTGCACTGTGCCTTCCTCTGGACGTACGGAGCCTGAGGAGCTGGCGATGGCAGTTGACGTACAGTCCCAGGTAAGGGTCGGGGGGAGGAATACCTTGCGCCTCGTACCTGTAGTTGCCTTTCTTGCTCAGCTGGTCTTTGAAGAGCCCCAGTGTCAGGCTGGGCATCTTCAGCATCCGCCGGTACGGGATCTCCTCTCCGCAGAAGAAGTACGTGAGCGTCAGCTCCGGGCCTAACGTGCTCGGCTGCCTCTTTGGATCTTTTTGTCTGCAAAAAGATAAAAGAGAAATGTTTAAGGTGGCTGATAACAGAGAGCAACAGCATGCCAAAAAGAGAAGCCGCCAGCAAGAGGACATCCCCCCCCGAAGGATCGGGGGATCAGGGGTTAGCATCTACACAGAGGACTATGCCTCGTATACAGCTCAAAAGAGGGTCCGTATGGGACCCCAATATCGGAGATCCTTCTGAACCCTTTTTATGCACCAAAAGACACTTAAAGGGCCGGTGTACTTTAAGCTTCATCACTGTGGAAGAGAAAGTATGGGCAACTTTCTAATAGTATGCTGGAAGATCTTCACTGACAGCAAGCAGAGATGTTTACTAATGAAGAGTGCCTTTTGCTCTAGAATGATGAAGCTGTCCATACAGAAGATTGTACTGGCCCTTTCACCCCCCCCCCCCCATGGTTGCCCCCTCACAATGGGATGAATCTGTGCCTGCAGACGTTATTTACGCCCCTGGGCTGAGGCTACTTACACCTGCGCGGCGATGGCGGATGGACACGGCACGGAGTGACTGCGCTGGTGACTGGAGGATGGACACCTGGAGGAAGAGAAAGCAGCAAATTACAGGAAGCTCGGCTAAGACGCGTGGAAGAGCAATCCCGTGCTGCTGTGCGGGGGTTAAGAGGCGCTGCGCTGGGTATATCTGTGCCGCGGCCGCCGCCATCTCCGAGCAAAAATGCGAATGAATAAAACAAAGAAAAAGTTGGCGAGCAGATGGAAGGAGGCGAGAAGTCGGAGGCGCTCCAGCTGCGCGTTTCATGTCTTGGATTTCGGAAGCAGCAGGCAGCGCAGACAGCTGGAGACTGCGCTGCGCAGGATTGATGAAGAGGAAGGAGACGCGGGGGGTCGGACACGACGCCGGGTAAACAGGAGGGGGAGGGGTGGCTTTGAAGTGGCCTCCAGCGTTACCTGCCGTCTCTGCCCCGCCTACAGAAGTGACATCCAACCGGTCGAGTGCCAGGAAAGATGCCAAAAACAGAAACCGCAATTCACCTAGAGGAGCGCATCGGGTGCTCATTCACATGAACCCGAGCACAAGTACCCAAGATGACCATTAACAGGGGACACCTATGAATATTGGGGGGCAAGTGATTCCACTATGATCCCAACAGAAGCTGTAGGAGTGAGGCATCGGAGCCTCATGCCGCCTATCATCACCTCATGTTTTTGGGGAAGGGGGTGTTATAACGGGACAGTGTCGAGGCCGAAGGTCCTCTATCTGACCATTGGGGGGGTCCTCACCTTTGTTTTGGTCTGGACACCTCCGCCAGCCTCCTGCATGCCTCCTCCAGCTGAGCCAGTGTGTTGACCGACACCACCGTGGTTTCCTGGACAGGTGGGTGCAGGGGCTGCTGGCTCCTCGTGTGGCCACTGGGGGCGCCCCACTGGTGGTGTGGCGCCAGGCGCTCCGCTGATGAGGCTCGGGTGGTCTCGCAAGTTGTGTTCCGCTTGATGTTATGGGCACTGCGGAGAAGATGAGGAGGTGAGCGTCAGAGACAGTGGACAGAAGGTGGTGACACATTTAAAGAGACAAGAACTGCACTCAGAATACTCTGTAGCCCCCAGTACCTGTGAGATCGGTGTTTGCTCGGCCGCTCGTTCTCGCACTCCACCGCCCTCTGCCAGGCCGTCGGTAGGTGCTCTTCCATGGGCAGCTGGTATAGGACTGTGGTGGTGTCTACTCTGCCCTCCCCCAAATGGTCAGAGGTCACTTTCCTCCTGGACAAGGTGCGAGAGCGACTGCTGCCGAGACAGAAGGGAAACGTCAGGACCTGTGTCACCGGCCACCCGGGCACCACCAGCACCGGACCTTACCCCGCAGCGTCCATGTGCAGGAGCGGCAGGTCTCTGCAGTGGGTCCTGGTCTGCAGGAAGCAGCAGTAGTCAGCAGGACTGGTGCAGAGACACTGCACCCGGCGAGCCGCCTCTGCCTCAATCTCCTCTTTCGTCCTGGGCACAGCATGGTGATGGATGTAGTGGTAGTGGTGAACATGTTTGGTGGTCTGTTTGGTGACAAAGCTCTTGGTGAGCACAGGGCAGGGCACTGACTGCACCGCACCTGTAGGCCTCAGGACACGAGTGCGGCCAGGGGAGCATGACCTCCCCACACAGGGCGGAGACTGACAGCTGGGCGTCTTCAGGACTCGTGATAAGTGCTCATCTAGGATGGTCTGAGGGTCATCATCGCAGGAAGTCGGTGGCTGGTGGCTAGAAACCAGGAGATCACGGGGTGCCTGGAAGAAGATGGGGGTCTCACACTCCTCCCGTTCTTCTTCCTGGAAATAAAAATGTGAGACAATGAGGAGAAGCAACAAGGTATCAACTGCCACATTCCACCGGTTACCGAAACAGTTAATATACACTGGAGACCTACAGCTGCTGTACCGGGGCGACGAAACGTTATCACTGCCACATACGGCAGGAGTCGCTGGCGGCACAGCGTCTGTGAGGATCCAGAGCATCAACCCTGGTCCGTGCCATTATTCTGTACGAGAAAGAAGGTCCTGGGGCGGATGAAGCACGTTAGGGCGAGAGAAAACCTGCCGAGGAGGCAGCTATGCGCCTCGTACCTCTTTGATCTGCTGCAGCCTCTCTTCCAGCGTTTGCATCGTCTCTTGTTCCTGTTTAACCTTCTCCAGCCGGGCAATGAGCTCAGCCGCGAAGACTGCCGGTTCTACGGGGGTCATCTCTCTGGGCAGCCGGTGCGTCCTCTATGGAGAGCAGGGAGAAGAGACAGGCATGGTTTAGAGGGAGCCGCGTCCAATCCGTCACATCTCTGAGAGAGGTAGAGAGAAGCGAGGCGGCTGTGAGACTGCTCTGGATATTTATCAGCCAGAGCGGTGGCTTCATGGAGCGGCATCCTGCCCGGCAGCCCTCGCCTACGGCACTAGCAGTTGGTTACACTCTGTGGAACCCCGCTTGTTCCTTCTGTACTACACGCAGCCTATCAGGAGCCGCGCCGAGCTGCAAATCTTCAAAGACACTTGTCAAACATCAAAAAAAATCTGTGAGAGGGGAGGGGACGGCCGAGACAGCGAGAGGAAGAGACAGGCAAGGAGACAGGACCGCAGCAGGATAACGGAGAGATGGAGCGGAGACAGACAGCCAAGGAGCAGGAAGAGACAGAGGAGAAGAGGGGTACATGGAGGACGAAAGAGAGAGAGACAGCTAAGGGAGGAAGAGTCAGAAGAAAAGAGGGGTGCATGGAGGATGAGAGAGAGAGACAGCCAAGGGAGGAAGAGACAGAGGAGAAGAGGTGTACATGGAGGATGAAAGAGAGAGAGAGACAGCCAAGGAGCAGGAAGAGACATTGGAAAAGAGGAGTACATAGAGGATGAAAGAGAGAGAGAGAGACAGCCAAGGGAGGAAGAGACAGAGGAGAAGAGGGGTACATGGAGGATGAGAGAGAAAGACAAACAGCCAAGGGAGGAAGAGACAGAAGAGTGGTACATGGAGGACGAAAGACAGAGAGACAACCAAGGAGCAGGAAGAGACAGAGGAGAAGTGGGGTACATAGAGGATTAGAGATAGAAAGACAGCCAAGGGAGGAAGAGACATCGGAGAAGAGGAGTACATGGAGGATGAAAGAGAGAGAGACAGCCAAGGAGCAGGAAGAGGACGAAAGAGATAGACAGATAGCCAAGATACACAGGGAGAGGAGTGGTACATGGAGGGAGAAATAGAGACAGCCAAGGAACAGGAAGAGACAGAGGAGAAGAGGGGTACATAGGGGAGGAAAGAGGAGCAGGGAGAGGATGATAGAGATAGAAAGACAGCCAAGGAGCAGGAAGAGACAGAAGAAAAGAGGGGTACATGGAGGATGAGAGGAAGACAGCCAGGGGAGGCAGAGACAGAAGAGAAGAGGGGTACATGGAGAATGAGAGCTAGAGAAACAGTCAAGGGAGGAAGAGACAGAAGAAAAGAGGGGTACATGGAGGATAAGAGAAAGACAGCCAAGGAACAGGAAGAGACAGAAGAGAAGAGAGGTACATCCGAGGACGAAAGAGAGAGAGAAAGCCAAAGAGCAGGAAGAGACAGAGGAGACGAGGGGTACAAGTAGGATGAGAGTGAGACAACCAAGGAGCAATAATAGGCAGCGGATGAAAGAGATAGACAGCCAAGACACAGGGGGAGACAGAGGAGAAGAGGGGTACATGGAGGACAAAAGAGAGAGAGAGACAACTAAGGGAGGAAGAGACAGAAGAAAAGAGGGGTGCAAGGAGGATGAGAGAGAGATAGCCAAGGGGGGAAGAAACCGAGGAGAAGAGGTGTACATGGAGGACGAAAGAGATAGAGAGACAGCCTAGGGAGGAAGAGACAGAAGAGGGGTACATGGAGGATGAGAGAGAGAGAGACACACACAGCCAATGAGCAGGAAGAGACATTGGAAAAGAGGAGTACATGGAGAATGAAAGAGAGAGAGACAGCCAAGGGAGGAAGAGACAAATCGGAGAAGAGGAGTACATGGAGGATGAAAGAGAGAGAGAGAGACAGCCAAGGAGCAGGAAGAGGACGAAAGAGATAGACAGCCAAGATACACGGGGAGAGGAGTGGTACATGAAGGGAGAAAGAGAGACAGCCAAGGGAGGAAGAGACAGAAGAGAAGAGGGGTACATGGAGGATCATAGAGAGACAGCCAAGGAGCAGGAAGAGACAGAAGAAAAGAGGGGCACATGGAGGATGAGAGATAGAGAGACAGCCAAGGAACAGAGAGAGACAGAGGAGAAGAGGGGTACAAGTAGGATGATAGAGAGACAGCCAAGACACAGGAGGAGATGGAGGAGAGTAGGGGTACATAGAAGATGAGAGAGAGTGAGAGACAGCTAAAGGCCAGGGAGAGATGGAGGAGAAAAGGGGTACATGGAGGATGAAAAATTAGACAGCGAGAGACAGAGAATGGAGGAATTAGAGGCAAGGGGAAATGAAATAGAAGAGGGTCACATGGAAGATGAAAGAGAGGTAGAGAGAGACAGCCAAAACACAGGGGGAGACAGAGAAGACAGGGAGGACTAAAGAGGTATAGAGACAGTCAAGAGGAAGAAGGAGACAGAGGACAAAAGAGCTAGAGAGAGAGCCAAGGGACGGGGAGACAGAGAGAAGACGGGTACATGGAAGAAGTAAACGGTAGAGAGAGACAACCAAGAGACAGAGGAGAAGAGAGTCACATAGAAGAAGAAAATGGTAAAGAGAGAAGCCAACTGATCAAGGAGGAGACAGAGGATGAAAGAGGTAGAGGCAGGGGGAAACGAAGGAGACAGCCAAGACACGGGAGACAGAGAGAAGAGAGGCACATGGGGATCACATAGAAGCTGAAAGAGGTAGAGAGAGACAGCCAAGAAACTGATGAAGACGTCACATAGAAGACGAAGACTGTAGAAAGAGAAAACCAAGAGACAGAGGAGAAGAAAGTCACAAGGAAGAAAAAAGTGATGGAGAGAGACAGCCAAGATATAGAGGAAGGGACAGAGGACAAGAGAGTCACATGGAAGAAGAACATGGTAGAGACAGCCAAGAGACAGAGGAGAAGAGAGTCACAAGGAAGAAGAAAGTGGTGGAGAGACCACCAAGAGATCGAGGGAGAGAAGAGTCACATGGAAGAAGAAAGTGATGGAGAGAGACAGCTAAGATATAGAGGAAGAAAAAGAGGACAAGAGAGTCACATAGAAGAAAGACGTGGTAGAGGCAGCCAAGAGACAGAGGTGAAACGTGTCACATGGAAGAAGAAAGTGATTGAGAGAGACAGCCAAGAGATAAAGGAAGAGACAGTAGAAGAGAGTCACACGGAAAAATAAAGTGGTAGAGACGGACAGCCAAGAGACAGAGGAGAAGATGGTCACATGGAAGAATGTGGTAGAAAGAGACAGCTAAGAGATCGAGGAAGAGACAGGAGGAGAGAGTCACATGGAAGAAGAATGTGGTAGAGAGAGACAGCCAAGAGATAGCGGAAGAGACAGAGGAGAAGATGGTCACATGGAAGAAGAATGTGGTAAAGAGAGAGCCAAGATGGAGGAAGAGACAATGCATAAAAGGGTCACACGAAGGACTAAGAAGGTGGAGACAGAGGTTGCAAGACGGGAAGAAGGACAATAGGTTCAGGACAATAATGGTCTGCAAAGGAAGAAGACAGAGAATAAGCAGAAGAGAACACAAGGACTGAGACAGCCGGACAGTGTCCAGACTGAGACCACAATCACGAGATGACCAAGATGGGCTGGAAACAGCCGGCCATGACACGAGACTTCACTGTTCCTCCAGGGCAGTTACCCAGAAGCCTGTGCAGCTACAGTAGGGGTCTCTGATACACTGTGGCCCCTACCAGCCTCCCCCGGGGCCCCTGAGCCAATGAGATGACTGCAGAAGAGCTGCCACCGGCACCACATAGAGCACGCCCCTCAGATATCGGGGAGGGGCTGCCCATATACACCGCCCCCTAATAGTCAGATAGCTGTAGACGGCTGTACTCACAGGGAAATGAGGTAGCGGCACCTGCCCGTTGGCCTTGATGCTGCGGTTCATCTCCCTCTGATGCTGCTTCTTGTTGCTGGAGCGGTACGGAGGAATGCCATCCCTGCCAGAGAGAGACGGGTGGAGGGTCAGAGGGGTGCCGAGGCAGTACCAGGCGGAGGGTCAGATGGGTGCCGGGGCAGTACCGGGCAGAGGATCAGAAGGGTGACGGAGCAGTACCGGGCGGAGGATCAGAGGGGTGCAAGAGCAGTACCGGACGGAGGGTCAAAGGGGTGACGGTGCAGTACCGGGCGGAGGGTCAGAGGGATGCCGGGGCAGTACAGGGCGGAGGGTCAGAGGGGTGCCGGGGCAGTACCGGGCGGAGGGTCAGGCGGGTGTCGGGGCAGTACCGGGCAGAGGATGAGAAGGGTGACGGAGCAGTACCGGGCGGAGGATCAGAGGGGTGCAAGAGCAGTACCGGACGGAGGGTCAAAGGGGTGCCGGTGCAGTACCGGGCGGAGGGTCAGAGGGATGCCGGGGCAGTACAGGGCGGAGGGTCAGAGGGGTGCTGGAGCAGTATCGGGCGGAGGGTCAGAGGGGTGCCGGGGCAGTAACGAGCGAAAGGTTAGATGGGTGCCGGGGCAGAACCGGGCGGAGGGTCAGAGGGGTGCCGGGGCAGTACCGGGCGGAGGGTCAGAGGGGTGCCGGAGCAGTATCGGGCGGAGGGTCAGAGGGGTGCCGGAGCAGTATCGGGCGGAGGGTCAGAGGGGTGTCGAGGCAGTACCGGGCGGAGGGTCAGAGGGGTGCCGGGGCAGTACCGGGCGGAGGGTCAGAGGGGTGCTGGAGCAGTTTTGGGCGGAGGGTCAGAGGGGTGCCGGAGCAGTATCGGGCGGAGGGTCAGAGGGGTGCCGGAGCAGTACCGGGCGGAGGGTCAGAGGGTTGCCGGAGCAGTATCGGGCGGAGGGTCAGAGGGGTGCCGGAGCAGTACCGGGCGGAGGGTCAGAGGGGTGTCGAGGCAGTACCGGGCGGAGGGTCAGAGGGTTGCCGGGGCATTGTTATACAATTTGAACCCCAGAAATGGTGGGGACCGTCAATCTGCAATCTGCGCTGCTGCCACCAGAGGGAGACACAGTGACACCTGACATTCTGCATGTGGTAGCGCATGATTGAGGTGTATACAGGTGTATACATACATGTGTAGGCTGCACACGGCTGGCGGCAGCTGCTACAGCACAGGCCAGCAGGCGCTTTAACCCTTGCCGCTGGCAGGCATACAGATAGGCGGCCATGGCACAGTCTGCGAGAAGAAGCCCTCGAGTCCCTGCAGAAAATAGTGCTGCAGCAGCTTTGAAAGCAATTCGGTTGCATAAGTATTCAGCCCCACAGCAGCAGCTGCACAACCACATCAAAAGATCAGGTGATCTGTACAGTAAAGAGCGGTGTATACAGGAGAAGGTGATCTTTACTGTAAGAGCAGTGTATACAGGAGAAGGTGATCTTTACTGTAAGAGCAGTGTATACAGGATCATGTGATCTGTACTGTAAGAGCAGTGTATACAGGAGAGGGTGATCTGTACAGTAAAGAGCGGTGTATACAGGAGAAGGTGATCTTTACTGTAAGAGCAGTGTATACAGGAGAAGGTGATCTTTACTGTAAGAGCAGTGTATACAGGATCATGTGATCTGTACTGTAAGAGCAGTGTATACAGGAGCAGGTGATTTGTACTGTAAGAGCAGTGTATACAGGAGAAGGCGATCTTTACTGTAAGAGCAGTGTATATAGGATAGGGTGATCTTTACTGTAAGAGCAGTGTTTACAGGAGAGGGCGATCTTTACTGTAAGAGCAGTGTTCACAGGAGAGGGCGCTCTTTACTGTAAGAGCAGTGTATACAGGAGAGGGCGATCTTTACTGCAAGAGCAGTGTATACAGGAGAGGGTGATCTTTACTGTAAGAGCAATGTATACAGGAGAGGGAGATCTTTACTGTAAGAGCAGTGTATACAGGAGAGGGCGATCTTTACTGTAAGAGCAGTGTTTACAGGAGAGGGCGATCTTTACTGCAAGAGCAGTGTATACAGGAGAAGGTGATCTTTACTGCAAGAGCAGTGTTCACAGGAGAAGGTGATCTTTACTGCAAGAGCAGTGTTCACAGGAGAGGGCGATCTTTACTGCAAGAGCAGTGTATACAGGAGAGGGTGATCTTTACTGTAAGAGCAGTGTATACAGGAGAGGGTGATCTTTACTGTAAGAGCAGTGTTTACAGGAGAGGGCGATCTTTACTGTAAGAGCAGTGTTCACAGGAGAGGGCGCTCTTTACTGTAAGAGCAGTGTATACAGGAGAGGGCGATCTTTACTGCAAGAGCAGTGTATACAGGAGAGGGTGATCTTTACTGTAAGAGCAATGTATACAGGAGAGGGAGATCTTTACTGTAAGAGCAGTGTATACAGGAGAGGGCGATCTTTACTGTAAGAGCAGTGTTTACAGGAGAGGGCGATCTTTACTGCAAGAGCAGTGTATACAGGAGAAGGTGATCTTTACTGCAAGAGCAGTGTTCACAGGAGAAGGTGATCTTTACTGCAAGAGCAGTGTTCACAGGAGAGGGCGATCTTTACTGCAAGAGCAGTGTATACAGGAGAGGGTGATCTTTACTGTAAGAGCAGTGTATACAGGAGAAGGCGATCTTTACTGCAAGAGCAGTGTTCACAGGAGAGGGCGATCTTTACTGCAAGAGCAGTGTTCACAGGAGAGGGTGATCTTTACTGCAAGAGCAGTGTATACAGGAGAGGGCGATCTTTACTGCAAGAGCAGTGTATACAGGAGAGGGTGATCTTTACTGCAAGAGCAGTGTATACAGGAGAAGGTGATCTTTACTGTAAGAGCAATGTATACAGGAGAAGGTGATCTTTACTGTAAGAGCAGTGTATACAGGAGAGGGTGATCTTTACTGCAAGAGCAGTGTATACAGGAGAAGGTGATCTTTACTGCAAGAGCAGTGTATACAGGAGAGGGCGATCTTTACTGTAAGAGCAGTGTATACAGGAGAGGGTGATCTTTACTGCAAGAGCGGTGTATACAGGAGAGGGTGATCTTTACTGTAAGAGCAGTGTATACAGGAGAGGGTGATCTTTACTGCAAGAGCAGTGTATACAGGAGAGGGTGATCTTTACTGCAAGAGCAGTGTATACAGGAGAGGGCGATCTTTACTGCAAGAGCAGTGTATACAGGAGAGGGTGATCTTTACTGCAAGAGCAGTGTATACAGGAGAGGGCGATCTTTACTGTAAGAGCAGTGTATACAGGAGAGGGTGATCTTTACTGCAAGAGCGGTGTATACAGGAGAGGGTGATCTTTACTGCAAGAGCAGTGTATACAGGAGAGGGCGATCTGTACTGTAAGAGCAGTGTATACAGGAGAAGGTGATCTTTACTGTAAGAGCAGTGTTTACAGGAGAGGGCGATCTTTACTGTAAGAGCAGTGTTTACAGGAGAGGGCGATCTTTACTGCAAGAGCAGTGTATACAGGAGAGGGCGATCTTTACTGCAAGAGCAGTGTATACAGGAGAGGGCGATCTTTACTGTAAGAGCAGTGTATACAGGAGAGGGCGATCTTTACTGTAAGAGCAATGTATACAGGAGAGGGCGATCTTTACTGTAAGAGCAGTGTTTACAGGAGAGGGCGATCTTTACTGTAAGAGCAGTGTTTACAGGAGAGGGCGATCTTTACTGTAAGAGCAGTGTATACAGGAGAGGGCGATCTGTACTGTAAGAGCAGTGTATACAGGAGAAGGTGATCTTTACTGTAAGAGCAGTGTTTACAGGAGAGGGCGATCTTTACTGCAAGAGCAGTGTATACAGGAGAGGGCGATCTTTACTGCAAGAGCAGTGTATACAGGAGAGGGTGATCTTTACTGCAAGAGCAGTGTATACAGGAGAGGGCGATCTTTACTGTAAGAGCAGTGTTTACAGGAGAGGGCGATCTTTACTGTAAGAGCAGTGTATACAGGGGCAGGTGATCTTTACTGCAAGAGCAGTGTTCACAGGAGAGGGCGATCTTTACTGCAAGAGCAGTGTTCACAGGAGAGGGTGATCTTTACTGCAAGAGCAGTGTATACAGGAGAGGGCGATCTTTACTGTAAGAGCAGTGTTTACAGGAGAGGGTGATCTTTACTGTAAGAGCAGTGTATACAGGAGAGGGTGATCTGTACTGTAAGAGCAGTGTATACAGGAGAGGGCGATCTTTACTGTAAGAGCAGTGTATACAGGAGAGGGCGATCTTTACTGTAAGAGCAGTGTATACAGGAGAGGGTGATCTGTACTGTAAGAGCAGTGTATACAGGAGAGGGTGATCTTTACTGTAAGAGCAGTGTATACAGGAGAGGGTGATCTTTACTGCAAGAGCAGTGTATACAGGAGAGGGTGATCTTTACAGTAAGAGCAGTGTATACAGGAGAGGGTGATCTGTACTGTAAGAGCAGTGTATACAGGAGAGGGCGATCTTTACTGTAAGAGCAGTGTATACAGGAGAGGGCGATCTTTACTGTAAGAGCAGTGTATACAGGAGAGGGTGATCTTTACAGTAAGGGTAATACATATATTTAAGTGATGTCTGAGGTAGGTGATCTTTACTGTAAGAGTAGTGCCCATAGGCAGAAGTCGAGCAAAATAAATGACATGTCCACGATTTAGGGAAACATTAACCCCTTGTTTCCAGGCTACAGCCCACATGAGAACTAATTCACAGTTGCTACATGCAAAAAAGTGGGTTCTGCGATGTCACTGCTATCATGACCTCTCGGGTGTATATAGAAGATGAAGGGCTACTTACACGCTGCTGTCTGTCATTGACATGGAGTCGTCCGTCATGGCGTCACTGGAGATCTCGCTCTCGTTGGCACTGGTGGTCGGAGCGAACACATATCCTGAACTGACATGGTAAGGATTGATAGGTTCGCTCCTCTGGTATGACCTTAAAGAGGCAGGAACAGTTACTGAGTGACGTCCATCGGCCGCTGTACGGTTCTATATGTAATGTCAGATTCTCTCTCCATGCTTATGGAGTGGGCGGGCTCTTCCTGGTGTGATGTCAGAGCCGCGCCGTGTGCTCTCAGCCAATTAGATATTTCCTCTGCTGCTCCCCCTCCCCTCTCACAGCGTGCAGTGCCTCCCAGAGATAAACAGAACTGCAGCTGCATCCCCCTCCTCCCTCCCTGTGCAGTATATACCAACCACGTTATACTATACAGAGTGATATATACATACCATATATAGGTGATCACTGTATATTGCGGTTATATTATAATATACACAGGGATATTTAATATGTTCAGTATATAGGTGATTACAGTATATAGGGGCGTTATAATATACAGATGTATATGTAATATATACAGTATATAGGTGATTTCACTATATAGGGGCCATGTTACTATACACAGACAGACATATGTAATATATAGTATATAGGTGATTACTGTATATTGCGGTTATATTATAATATACAGAGAGATGTGTTATATATATACAGTATATAAGTGATTACAGTATATAGGGGCCATGTTATAATATGTAGAGAGATATGCAATATATACTGTATATAGGTGATTACAGTATATAGGGGCCATGTTATAATATACAGAGGGATATGTAATATATACCGTATATAGGTGATTACAGTATATAGGGGCCATGTTATAATATACAGAGGGATATGTAATATATACCGTATATAGGTGATTACAGTATATAGGGGATATGTTATATTATACAGAGGGATCTGTAAGATATACAGTATATAGGTGATTACAGTATACATGGGATATGCTATATTATACAGAGGGATCTGTAAGATATACAGTATATAGGTGATTACAGTATATAGGGGATATGTTATATTATACAGAGGGATCTGTAAGATATACAGTATATAGGTGATTGCAGTATATAGGGGATATGTTATATTATACAGAGGGATCTGTAAGATATACAGTATATAGGTGATTACAGTATACATGGGATATGCTATATTATACAGAGGGATCTGTAAGATATACAGTATAGAGGTGATTACAGTATACATGGGATATGTTATATTATACAGAGGGATCTGTAAGATATACAGTATATAGGTGATTACAGTATATAGGGGATATGTTATATTATACAGAGGGATATGTAATATTTACAGTATATGGGTGATTGCAGTATATAGGGGCCAGGTGATTTATATACTTCGCTCTGTATATTATAAGTGCAGATTACAGGGCGCAGACGCCACCGTTCCTCTGCGTTATTCTTCTTGAAGCTTTAACCCTTTTCATGTCTCTTCCTCCGACCATAAAGTCATTCGCTTCTTTTAAGTGTCACCCGGGTAATGAGGGGGTCAGAGGCAATATGGAGTAGAAGGTGAGATGCTCTGCAGCAGAATACCATTGCATCAATAAATATGGGTGCCCAAGGGCCAGGAGCCCCCCACCCATATCTGTCAGTGCAGGAGCTATGTAGTTATGTCCCACTGATTACATAGCACCACCATATGCCACTGCGCAGTGCACAGACCGATGGCCCTCACACTGGGGGCCACAGTAATGGACTATCTTCTGTCCTCAGCCCACACCGCCAGCTGCCATGGATAGTCAGGCTGGCGGTGCGGCTGCTGTCATCCAGCAGAGGGCGCCCTCTCACTCAGCCTGTCCAGCCAAGTTCACCTGGGGTCGTGAGGGTAAGAGAGGTGCAGAACCTCATTATGGAGGTCACCCAGCTGTCATGGTGCTCAACATGGGGCTCACGATGTACAATGCAACAAATCATCACCTGAACCCCAAAACAGAGGCACCGGGGTGTGAATATATACACAATGCTCAGTAAAAGGCACACAAAATATTGGTGCCATTCAATGATGATGATGTCGGACATCTTATGAGATCTACAGAAGTCTTGTCCCAATAATTCAGATCTATAATGGGACAATTACACTGGACCAGTAAGGGGTATGACCTGTGGGTGGAGATGGAGGTGACACAGGGTCCTACCTGTAGCAGCTGTCTATGCTTTCCCTGGCTCGTGAGCTTGCAGTCGCCCTCAGAGCTTTGCTGCTCAGCCCCACCACGGATGGCGAGCCCTTGGCTTTGAGTTCCACACAGTTGAGTTCCTCTTCCTCGTTCAAGGTGGGTAGGTAGCCAGTGACCAGCTTTAAGCTCCCAAGGGCCATGCTGTTGACATGAGCTGCGTTCTCCCCCCCAGTCCTGACATATTCGATGTAAATATCAGAGGTGAGGAACATCTGGTAAGCATTGTCCTCCATCAGTATCTGGATCTCAGCCTGGGCTTGGTCAAACATGGTGGAGTCAATCTGCTGCCTCTTCATGCAATCCCGTATGAAAACTTTGGTTGCCAGCTTGAGCTGTCTGGCCACAACGCTGTAGTTCTCGATGTACCTCTTGTGAATAGCTTTGGCCACCCGCAGGGTTTTGGTATCCATAAGGTCCATCTGCCTGAATCCATTGCAGGCGAACCAGAAGTCTAAGGTGTCCACACATTTCTCTCTCTCCAGGAAGGTCCGGAAGAGATGGGCCCCATCCTGGTCCCCCAGTAAGGAATGCAGGGACTTGGCCCATCTAACCAGATGCAAATCCGGAGATGCACTCCCCTCTGGTTCCCCCAAACCATCGTCATTCCTCCTAGGGTTGATGGGAAGTGACACAGACTTTGATCTTTGGCTTTTGGTGTGGAGCTGGCACAGCTTCTGGCCTTCCTCCCCTGGCACAGGTGGCCGCGGGGCGTCTTCCCTGAAGCTGCCGCTCTCATCGTTGAGATGAGTCACAGCTCGGGCGCTCATGACTCTCTAATTCGTATTGTGCGCTGTGAATTCCTATGTAATCTGGAGTCAGCGGGGGATCCTGCGAGTCTTCTTCTCTCTGGAAATGAAAGAAGGGATTGATCTAATCACAACCAGATCCTTCCGACATCAAAAGGCAAAGTAAACAGGCTTTTCAGGTCCTTGCCGCTGCCGAGCGAATCAGGGGCGCCCCAGTACAAGAAGAGATACCGTGGTGGGCAGGCAGAGAGGCCTGGAGAGTAGAACGGGGGGACCCTGTCTTTATTACTGACAGGTTGGTGCCCATCTAGTGGGGGCATCTGAGCTAGATCTGGGATGCACTGCAGACGTCTGCAGGTGAAATTCATTTTGGAGCCCTCTCCTCCCGCAGCGCCTGTCACCCCCCACCACCAACAGCATCTGGTTCTGATCCTTAAATTAGAGGGAGCGCTCCATCACCACCCAGCAGAAAACACAACGCTCACCAGCAGATTGTCAAATATTCAGTGCAGCTTCTGCCCGCTGTACACAACATCATCCTCTACATGCCAGGGGGCTGCAAACATGGCAACCCACATCAATATAAACTACACCACTAATCCAGCATACAACCCAGCACATCATATAGGATGCCCTCCTGCCATACACCCAGCACATCATATAGGATGCCCTCCTTCCATACCCCCAGCACATCATATAGGATGCCCTCCTGCCATACACCCAGCACATCATATAGGATGCCCTCCTGCCATACTCCCAGCACATCATATAGGATGTCCTCCTGCCATACCCTCAGTACATCATATAGGATGCCCTCCTGCCATACACCCAGCACATCATATAGGATGTCCTCCTGCCATACACCCAGCACATCATATAGGATGCCCTCCTGCCATACCCTCAGTACATCATATAGGATGCCCCCCTTCCATACACCCAGCACATCATACAGGATGTCCTCCTGCCATACCCCTAGCACATCATATAGGATGCCCCCCTTCCATACACCCAGCACATCATACAGGATGTCCTCCTGCCATACCCTCAGTACATCATATAGGATGCCCTCCTTCCATACCCCCAGCACATCATATAGGATGCCCTCCTGCCATACCCTCAGCACATCATACAGGATGTCCTCCTGCCATACCCTCAGTACATCATATAGGATGCCCTCCTGCCATACCCTCAGTACATCATATAGGATGCCCTCCTTCCATACCCCCAGCACATCATATAGGATGCCCTCCTGCCATACCCCCAGCACATCATACAGGATGTCCTCCTGCCATACCCTCAGTACATCATACAGGATGCCCCCCTTCCATACACCCAGCACATCATACAGGATGCCCTCCTGCCATACCCTCAGCACATCATACAGGATGTCCTCCTGCCATACCCTCAGTACATCATATAGGATGCCCTCCTGCCATACCCTCAGTACATCATATAGGATGCCCTCCTTCCATACCCCCAGCACATCATATAGGATGCCCTCCTGCCATACCCCCAGCACATCATACAGGATGTCCTCCTGCCATACCCTCAGTACATCATACAGGATGCCCCCCTTCCATACACCCAGCATATCATACAGGATGTCCTCCTGCCATACCCTCAGCACATCATATAGGATGCCCTCCTTCCATACCCCCAGCACATCATATAGGATGTCCTCCTGCCATACCCTCAGTACATCATATAGGATGCCCTCCTGCCATACTCCCAGCACATCATACAGGATGTCCTCCTTCCATACCCCCAGCACATCATACAGGATGCCCTCCTGCCATACACCCAGCACATCATATAGGATGCCCTCCTGCCATACCCTCAGTACATCATATAGGATGCCCTCCTGCCATACCCCTAGCACATCATATAGGATTCCCTCCTGCCATACCCCCAGCACATCACATAGGATGCCCTCCTGCCATACCCCCAGCACATCATACAGGATGTCCTCCTTCCATACCCCTAGCACATCATATAGGATTCCCTCCTGCCATACACCCAGCACATCATATAGGATGCCCTCCTGCCATACCCCTAGCACATCATATAGGATGCCCTCCTGCCATACCCCCAGCACATCATACAGGATGTCCTCCTTCCATACCCCCAGCACATCATACAGGATGTCCTCCTGCCATACACCCAGCACATCATATAGGATGCCCTCCAGCCATACCCCCAGCACATCATATAGGATGCCCTCCTGCCATACCCCTAGCACATCATATAGGATGCCCTCCTGCCATACCCCCAGCACATCATACAGGATGTCCTCCTTCCATACACCCAGCACATCATACAGGATGTCCTCCTGCCATACACCCAGCACATCATATAGGATGCCCTCCAGCCATACCCCCAGCACATCATATAGGATGCCCTCCTGCCATACCCCTAGCACATCATATAGGATGTCCTCCTTCCATACCCCCAGCACATCATACAGGATGTCCTCCTGCCATACACCCAGCACATCATATAGGATGCCCTCCTGCCATACCCTCAGTACATCATATAGGATGCCCTCCTGCCATACCCCTAGCACATCATATAGGATGTCCTCCTTCCATACCCCCAGCACATCACATAGGATGCCCTCCTGCCATACACCCAGCACATTACATAGGATGCCCTCCTGCCATACCCCCAGCACATCATACAGGATGTCCTCCTGCCATACCCTCAGTACATCATATATGATGGCCTCCTGCCATACCCCTAGCACATCATATAGGATGCCCTCCTGCCATACCCCCAGCACATCATACAGGATGTCCTCCTGCCATACACCCAGCACATCAGATAGGATGTCCTACTGCCATACCCCAGCACATCATATAGGATGTCCTCCTTCCATACCCCCAGCACATCATATAGGATGTCCTCCTTCCATACCCCCAGCACATCATATAGGATGCCCTCCAGCCATACCCCCAGCACATCATATAGGATGTTCTCCTGCCATACCCTCAGTACATCATATAGGATGCCCTCCTGCCATACCCATAGCACATCATATAGGATGCCCTCCTGCCATACCCTCAGTACATCATATAGGATGTCCTCCTGCCATACCCTCAGTACATCACATAGGATGCCCTCCTGCCATACACCCAGCACATCATACAGGATGCCCTCCTGCCATACCCATAGCACATCATATAGGATGCCCTCCTGCCATACCCTCAGTACATCATATAGGATGTCCTCCTGCCATACCCTCAGTACATCACATAGGATGTCCTCCTTCCATACCCCCAGCACATCATACAGGATGCCCTCCTGCCATACCCATAGCACATCATATAGGATGCCCTCCTGCCATACCCTCAGTACATCATATAGGATGTTCTCCTGCCATACCCTCAGTACATCATATAGGATGCCCTCCTGCCATACCCCTAGCACATCATATAGGATGTCCTCCTTCCATACCCCCAGCACATCATATAGGATGTCCTCCTTCCATACCCCCAGCACATCATACAGGATGCCCCCCTTCCATACCCCCAGCACATCATACAGGATGTCATCCTGCCATACCCCTAGCACATCATACAGGATGTCCTCCTGCCATACACCCAGCACATCATATAGGATGCCCTCCTGCCATACCCTCAGTACATCATATAGGATGCCCTCCTGCCATACCCCCAGCACATCATATAGGATGCCCTCCTGCCATACACCCAGCACATTACATAGGATGTCCTCCTTCCATACCCCCAGCACATCATATAGGATGTCCTCCTTCCATACCCCCAGCACATCATACAGGATGCCCCCCTTCCATACCCCCAGCACATCATAAAGGATGTCATCCTGCCATACCCCTAGCACATCATACAGGATGTCCTCCTGCCATACACCCAGCACATCATATAGGATGCCCTCCTGCCATACCCTCAGTACATCATATAGGATGCCCTCCTGCCATACCCCCAGCACATCATATAGGATGCCCTCCTGCCATACCTCTAGCACATCATATAGGATGTCCTCCTGCTATACCCTCAGTACATCATATAGGATGCCCTCCTGCCATACCTCTAGCACATCATATAGGATGTCCTCCTGCCATACCCCCAGCACATCATATAGGATGCCCTCCTGCCATACCCTCAGTACATCATATAGGATGCCCTCCTGCCATACCTCTAGCACATCATATAGGATGTCCTCCTGCCATACCCTCAGTACATCATATAGGATGCCCTCCTGCCATACCTCTAGCACATCATATAGGATGCCCTCCTGCCATACACCCAGCACATCATATAGGATGCCCTCCTGCCATACCCCTAGCACATCATATAGGATGTCCTCCTGCCATACACCCAGCACATCATATAGGATGCCCTCCTGCCATACCCCAGCACATCATATAGGATGTCCTCCTTCCATACCCCCAGCACATCATATAGGACATCCTCCTGCCATACACCCAGCACATCATACAGGATGTCCTCCTGCCATACCTCTAGCACATCACATAGGATGCCCTCCTGCCATACCCTCAGTACATCACATAGGATGTCCTCCTTCCATACCCCCAGCACATCACATAGGATGCCCTCCTTCCATACCTCTAGCACATCATATAGGATGCCCTCCTGCCATACCCCTAGCACATCATAAGGGACATCCTCCTGCCATACCTCTAGCACATCATATAGGATGCCCTCCTGCCATACCCCTAGCACATCATACAGGATGCCCTCCTGCCATACCCCTAGCACATCATATAGGATGCCCTCCTGCCATACCCCTAGCACATCATATAGGATGTCCTCCTGCCATACCCCCAGCACATCATATAGGATGCCCTCCTGCCATACCCCAGCACATCATATAGGATGTCCTCCTTCCATACCCCCAGCACATCATATAGGACATCCTCCTGCCATACACCCAGCACATCATACAGGATGTCCTCCTGCCATACCTCTAGCACATCACATAGGATGCCCTCCTGCCATACCCTCAGTACATCACATAGGATGTCCTCCTTCCATACCCCCAGCACATCACATAGGATGCCCTCCTTCCATACCTCTAGCACATCATATAGGATGCCCTCCTGCCATACCCCTAGCACATCATATAGGACATCCTCCTGCCATACCTCTAGCACATCATATAGGATGCCCTCCTGCCATACCCCTAGCACATCATACAGGATGCCCTCCTGCCATACCCCTAGCACATCATATAGGATGTCCTCCTGCCATACCCTCTAGCACATCATATAGGATGCCCTCCTGCCATGCCTCTAGCACATCATATAGGATGCCCTCCTGCCATGCCCCCAGCATCACATACAGCAGATACATAGTAATAACAGCTCAGCAGATACAATGTTTCACCTCCACATGCAGACCAGGAGCAGAGAACAGCACAGTGGGCAGAGATTCCAGGGATCCTGGGCCGAGGATTGTAAGATCCTGGAGGAGATCATCTGGGATTGGAGAAGCTCCAGCCTCGGAAGCCATAAATCCACGGCGGAGAGCCTGGCACCATTACCTGAGACTGAGAGCAGCCATCCTGGCAGCGGGCAGCTCCTCACCAGTGCCCATTGAGCCCTGGCACCATCCTGGCACAGATCCGTCCAGCCCTGTGTAACAACTGAGCCCTGGAGAAGCATGCAGAGCTCCTTACACATCAGAGGCAGGGAGGGAGCGGGGGAGGAGGCTGCTGCAGGAGGAGGAGGCTGCTGATACACATCTGTCACACTGTGCCACCTTGCACTAGGACACACACTGCTGCCTACATCAAAGGCCCCGCCACATCAAAGAGGACTGCTGGGGGAGGGAGGAATGGGGGGCCTGGAGCAGAGTGCAATGCCCCCCACTAATAGAAGACATGGCGGGCACTGTGCAGTGTGATGAGGCTGGTGCTGTGCAGTAATAAGGCTGGCACTGTGCAGTGTGATGAGGCTGGCACTGTGCAGTGTGATGAGGCTGGTGCTGTGCAGTAATAAGGCTGGCGCTGTGCAGTGTGATGAGGCTGGTGCTGTGCAGTAATAAGGCTGGCACTGTGCAGTGTGATGAGGCTGGCGCTGTGCAGTGTGATGAGGCTGGTGCTGTGCAGTGTGATGAGGCTGGTGCTGTGCAGTAATAAGGCTGGCGCTGTGCAGTGTGATGAGGCTGGCGCTGTGCAGTGTGATGAGGCTGGTGCTGTGCAGTGTGATGAGGCTGGTGCTGTGCAGTGTGATGAGGCTGGTGCTGTGCAGTGTGATGAGGCTGGTGCTGTGCAGTGTAATAAGGCTGGCACTGTGCAGTGTGATGAGGCTGGAGCTGTGCAGTGTGATGAGGCTGGTGCTGTGCAGTAATAAGGCTGGCGCTGTGCAGTGTGATGAGGCTGGTGCTGTGCAGTGTGATGAGGCTGGTGCTGTGCAGTGTGATGAGGCTGGCGCTGTGCAGTGTGATGAGGCTGGTGCTGTGCAGTAATAAGGCTGGCGCTGTGCAGTGTGATGAGGCTGGCGCTGTGCAGTGTGATGAGGCTGGTGCTGTGCAGTGTGATGAGGCTGGCGCTGTGCAGTGTGATGAGGCTGGCGCTGTGCAGTGTGATGAGGCTGGCGCTGTGCAGTGTGATGAGGCTGGTGCTGTGCAGTAATAAGGCTGGCGCTGTGCAGTGTGATGAGGCTGGAGCTGTGCAGTGTGATGAGGCTGGTGCTGTGCAGTAATAAGGCTGGCACTGTGCAGTGTGATTAGGCTGGTGCTGTGCAGTAATAAGGCTGGCGCTGTGCAGTGTGATGAGGCTGGTGCTGTGCAGTGTGATGAGGCTGGTGCTGTGCAGTGTGATGAGGCTGGCGCTGTGCAGTGTGATGAGGCTGGTGCTGTGCAGTGTGATGAGGCTGGTGCTGTGCAGTGTGATGAGGCTGGTGCTGTGCAGTGTGATGAGGCTGGCGCTGTGCAGTGTGATGAGGCTGGTGCTGTGCAGTAATTAGGCTGGCACTGTGCAGTGTGATGAGGCTGGAGCTGTGCAGTGTGATGAGGCTGGTGCTGTGCAGTAATAAGGCTGGCGCTGTGCAGTGTGATGAGGCTGGTGCTGTGCAGTGTGATGAGGCTGGTGCTGTGCAGTGTGATGAGGCTGGCGCTGTGCAGTGTGATGAGGCTGGTGCTGTGCAGTAATAAGGCTGGCGCTGTGCAGTGTGATGAGGCTGGCGCTGTGCAGTGTGATGAGGCTGGTGCTGTGCAGTGTGATGAGGCTGGCGCTGTGCAGTGTGATGAGGCTGGCGCTGTGCAGTGTGATGAGGCTGGCGCTGTGCAGTGTGATGAGGCTGGTGCTGTGCAGTAATAAGGCTGGCGCTGTGCAGTGTGATGAGGCTGGTGCTGTGCAGTGTGATGAGGCTGGTGCTGTGCAGTGTGATGAGGCTGGTGCTGTGCAGTAATAAGGCTGGCGCTGTGCAGTGTGATGAGGCTGGTGCTGTGCAGTGTGATGAGGCTGGTGCTGTGCAGTGTGATGAGGCTGGCGCTGTGCAGTGTGATGAGGCTGGCGCTGTGCAGTGTGATGAGGCTGGCGCTGTGCAGTGTGATGAGGCTGGTACTGTGCAGTGTGATGAGGCTGGTGCTGTGCAGTGTGATGAGGCTGGTGCTGTCCAGTAATAAGGCTGGCACTGTGCAGTGTGATGAGGCTGGTACTGTGCAGTGTGATGAGGCTGGCGCTGTGCAGTGTGATGAGGCGGGCACTGTGCAGTGTGATGAGGCTGGCGCTGTGCAGTGTGATGAGGCTGGCGCTGTGCAGTGTGATGAGGCTGGTACTGTGCAGTGTGATGAGGCTGGTGCTGTGCAGTGTGATGAGGCTGGTGCTGTCCAGTAATAAGGCTGGCGCTGTGCAGTGTGATGAGGCTGGCGCTGTGCAGTGTGATGAGGCTGGTGCTGTGCAGTGTGATGAGGCTGGCGCTGTGCAGTGTGATGAGGCTGGTGCTGTGCAGTGTGATGAGGCTGGTGCTGTCCAGTAATAAGGCTGGCGCTGTGCAGTGTGATGAGGCTGGCGCTGTGCAGTGTGATGAGGCTGGTGCTGTGCAGTGTGATGAGGCTGGTGCTGTGCAGTAATAAGGCTGGCGCTGTGCAGTGTGATGAGGCTGGTGCTGTGCAGTAATAAGGCTGGTGCTGTGCAGTAATAAGGCTGGTGCTGTGCAGTGTGATGAGGCTGGTGCTGTGCAGTGTGATGAGGCTGGTGCTGTGCAGTAATAAGGCTGGCACTGTGCAGTGTGATGAGGCTGGCGCTGTGCAGTGTGATGAGGCTGGTGCTGTGCAGTAATAAGGCTGGTGCTGTGCAGTAATAAGGCTGGCGCTGTGCAGTGTGATGACCCTGAGCCCCAGAGCTGACAATCTATAGGTGTAATAATCAGACCCCGATCCCCAGAGCTGACAATCTACAGGTGTAATAATCAGACCCCGATCCCCAGAGCTGACAATCTACAGGTGTAATAATCAGACCCCGATCCCCAGAGCTGACAATTTACAGGTGTAATAATCAGACCCCGATCCCCAGAGCTGACAATCTACACGTGTAATAATCAGACCCCGATCCCCAGAGCTGACAATCTACAGGTGTAATAATCAGACCCCGAGCCCCAGAGCTGACAATCTACAGGTGTAATAATCAGACCCCGATCCCCAGAGCTGACAATCTACAGGTGTAATAATCAGACTCCGATCCCCAGAGCGGACAATCTACAGGTGTAATAATCAGACTCCGATCCCCAGAGCTGACAATCTACAGGTGTAATAATCAGACCCCGATCCCCAGAGCTGACAATCTACAGGTGTAATAATCAGACCCCGATCCCCAGAGCTGACAATCTACAGGTGTAATAATCAGACCCCGATCCCCAGAGCTGACAATTTACAGGTGTAATAATCAGACCCCGATCCCCAGAGCTGACAATCTACACGTGTAATAATTAGACCCTGATCCCCAGAGCTGACAATCTACAGGTGTAATAATCAGACCCTGATCCCCAGAGCTGACAATATACAGGTGTAATAATCAGACCCCGATCCCCAGAGCTGACAATTTACAGGTGTAATAATTAGACCCTGATCCCCAGAGCTGACAATCTACAGGTGTAATAATCAGACCCTGATCCCCAGAGCTGACAATCTACAGGTGTAATAATCAGACCCTGATCCCCAGAGCTGACAATCTACAGGTGTAATAATCAGACCCTGATCCCCAGAGCTGACAATCTACAGGTGTAATAATTAGACCCTGATCCCCAGAGCTGACAATCTACAGGTGTAATAATCAGACCCTGATCCCCAGAGCTGACAATCTACAGGTGTAATAATCAGACCCTGATCCCCAGAGCTGACAATCTATATATATGTATATTTCTGTCCCTCCACAGCATTTTCCCAGCCTGTAAAGAATCTTCGCTGTTCATAAGTCAAGAGTCAGATGCCGGACCGTGCGCCGCTTCAACACGCAGGTCCACATGTCAGTGATTACCTCACAGCAGGATTACATTTAGGGGCCAGAAGGAAATTCACCCGGGGTCCTCACTGCGAGAGTATAAGGAGGTGAGCTCATAGATCTAGATATACATGGGACTGGGAAGTACCACATGCACAGGACTCCGGAGCTGCATTCACTATTCTGCTGGTGCAGTCACTGTGTACATACATTACTTATCCTGTACTGATCCTGAGTTACATCCTGTATTATACTCCAGAGCTGCACTCACTATTCTGCTGGTGCAGTCCCTGTGTACATACATTACTTATCCTGTACTGATCCTGAGTTACATCCTGTATTATACTCCAGAGCTGCACTCACTATTCTGCTGGTGCAGTCCCTGTGTACATACATTACTTATCCTGTACTGATTCTGAGTTACATCCTGTATTATACTCCAGAGCTGCACTCACTATTCTGCTGGTGCAGTCACCGTGTACATACATTACTTATCCTGTACTGATCCTGAGTTACATCCTGTATTATACTCCAGAGCTGCACTCACTATTCTGCTGGTGCAGTCACTGTGTACATACATTACTTATCCTGTACTGATCCTGAGTTACATCCTGTATTATACTCCAGAGCTGCACTCACTATTCTGCTGGTGCAGTCACTGTGTACATACATTACTTATCCTGTACTGATCCTGAGTTACATCCTGTATTATACTCCAGAGCTGCACTCACTATTCTGCTGGTGCAGTCACTGTGTACATACATTACTTATCCTGTACTGATCCTGAGTTACATCCTGTATTATACTCCAGAGCTGCACTCACTATTCTGCTGGTGCAGTCACTGTGTACATACATTACTTATCCTGTACTGATCCTGAGTTACATCCTGTATTATACTCCAGAGCTGCACTCACTATTCTGCTGGTGCAGTCACTGTGTACATACATTACTTATCCTGTACCGATCCTGAGTTACATCCTGTATTATACTCCAGAGCTGCACTCACTATTCTGCTGGTGCAGTCACTGTGTACATACATTACTTATCCTGTACCGATCCTGAGTTACATCCTGTATTATACTCCAGAGCTGCACTCGCTATTCTGCTGGTGCAGTCACTGTGTACATACATTACTTATCCTGTACTGATCCAGAGTTACATCCTGTATTATACTCCAGAGCTGCACTCACTATTCTGCTGGTGCAGTCACTGTGTACATACATTACTTATCCTGTACTGATCCTGAGTTACATCCTGTATTATACTCCAGAGCTGCACTCACTATTCTGCTGGTGCAGTCACTGTGCACATACATTACTTATCCTGTACTGATCCTGAGTTACATCCTGTATTATACTCCAGAGCTGTACTCGCTATTCTGCTGCTGCAGTCACTGTGTACATACATTACTTATCCTGTACTGATCCTGAGTTACATACTGTATTATACTCCAGAGCTGCACTCACTATTCTGCTGGTGCAGTCACTGTGTACATACATTACTTATCCTGTACTGATCCTGAGTTACATCCTGTGTTATACTCCAGAGCTGCACTCACTATTCTGCTGGTGCAGTCACTGTGCACATACATTACTTATCCTGTACTGATCCTGAGTTACATCCTGTATTATACTCCAGAGCTGTACTCGCTATTCTGCTGCTGCAGTCACTGTGTACATACATTACTTATCCTGTACTGATCCTGAGTTACATACTGTATTATACTCCAGAGCTGCACTCACTATTCTGCTGGTGCAGTCACTGTGTACATACATTACTTATCCTGTACTGATCCTGAGTTACATCCTGTATTATACCCCAGAGCTGCACTCACTATTCTGCTGGTGCAGTCACTGTGTACATACATTACTTATCCTGTACTAATCCTGAGTTACATCCTGTATTATACCCCAGAGCTGCACTCACTATTCTGCTGGTGCGGTCACTGTGTACATACATTACTTATCCTGTACCGATCCTGAGTTACATCCTGTATTATACTGCAGAGCTGCACTCACTATTCTGCAGGGGGAGAGTGAGGTGTATCAGTGTGGGGTAGTACAAACCGGATTCCAAAAAAGTTGGGACACTATACAAATCGTGAATAAAAACTGAATGCAATGATGTGGAGATGGCAACTTCTAATATTTTATTCAGAATAGAACATAAATCACGGAACAAAAGTTTAAACTGAGAAAATGGACCATTTTAAGGGAAAAATATGTTGAATCAGAATTTCATGGTGTCAACCAATCCCCAAAAAGTTGGGACAAGGCCATTTTCACCGCTGTGTGGCATCTCCCCTTCTTCTTACAACACTCAACAGACGTCTGGGGACCGAGGAGACCAGTTTCTCAAGTTTAGAGATAGGAATGCTCTCCCATTCTTGTCTAATACAGGCCTCTAACTGTTCCATCGTCTTGGGCCTTCTTTGTTGCACCTTTCTCTTTATGATGCGCCAAATGTTCTCTATAGGTGAAAGATCTGGACTGCAGACCGGCCATTTCCGTACCCGGATCCTTCTCCTACGCAGCCATGATGTTGTGATTGATGCAGAATGTGGTCTGGCATTATCTTGTTGAAAAATGCAGGGTCTTCCCTGAAAGAGATGACGTCTGGATGGGAGCAGATGTTGTTCTAGAACCTGAATATATTTTTCTGCATTGATGGTGCCTTTCCAGACATGCAAGCTGCCCATGCCACACGCACTCATGCAACCCCATACCATCAGAGATGCAGGCTTCTGAACTGAGCGTTGATAACAACTTGGGTTGTCCTTGTCCTCTTTGGTCCGGATGACATGGCGTCCCAGATTTCCAAAAAGAACTTTGAATCGTGACCGGTCTGACCACAGAACAGTCTTCCATTTTGCCACACTCCATTGTAAATGATCCCTGGCCCAGTGAAAACGCCTGAGCTTGTGGAGCTTGCTTAGAAATGGCTTCTTCTTTGCACTGTAGAGTTTCAGCTGGCAACGGCGGATGGCACGGTGGATTGTGGTCACTGACAATGGTTTCTGGAAGTATTCCTGAGCCCATTCTGTGATTTCCTTTACAGTAGCATTCCTGTTTGTGGTGCAGTGTCGTTTAAGGGCCCGGAGATCACGGGCATCCAGTATGGTTTTACGGCCTTGACCCTTACGCACAGAGATTGTTCCAGATTCTCTGAATCTTCGGATGATGTTATGCACAGTTGATGATGATAGATGCAAAGTCTTTGCAATGTCTCGCTGGGTAACACCTTTCTGATATTGCTCCACTATCTTTCTGCCAACATTGTGGGAATTGGTGATCCTCTACCCATCTTGGCTTCTGAGAGACACTGCCACTCTGAGAAGCTCTTTTTATACCCAATCATGTCGCCAATTGACCTAATTAGTGTTAATTGGTCTTCCAGCTCTTCGTTATGCTCAAATTAACTTTTTCCAGCCTCTTATTGCTACTTGTCCTAACTTTTTGGGGATTTGTTGACACCGTGAAAATTTGAATCAACGTATTTTTCCTTTAAAATGATACATTTACTCGGATTAAACGTTTGATCCGTCATCTACGTTCTGTTACAAATAAAATATTGACATTTGCCATCTCCACATCATTGCATTCAGTTTTTATTCACGATTTGTTTAGTGTCCCAACTTTTTGGGAATCCGGTTTGTACTATGCAGTCAGGCTCGCCCGACACCATGTGTATTGGCGCCTCGGGGTCGGGCGTCGTCACTTTTCGCCATCGGCCTCTGTTTAATTGGATGTCATTATTTGAAGCCTTTTATTTCAGAAACCAGCAGTGACCTCAGTGAGGCAGAACGTGTGCCTCGTCATCGCTCTGTTATCACATTACAGCTTCAAGCTCCAGTCTGAAGGTTTGTCACTCCTTACAAGATCTCTGCTTGCTGTCATTGAAGGAGAACATTCCTGTTTACATTTAGAGTCTGAAATCCTGTTCTGATCTTATTCTTTTCACAGCTGCAGCAATTGTGTCAGTTATATCCAGGGTAGAAAAGCCTCAGCGGACTGATACACTGTAACAAACCATCAGGGCTGGAGAGAGATTTGTGTGAAGTTTCTACACTGATACATTGTAACAAATCATCAGGGCCGGGTATTGTCCCTACTGATACATCGGCCAACCTCGTGTTCTATTGCATCTATTCATAATATGACTGTCTGTTGGTCATTGCCGATATAGCGGTGGCGGGTAGTGTCCAGGAAGGGAAGTCTCCTCGGTGGCGGGCAGTGTCCAGGAAGGGGGTAGTTCTCCTCGATGGTGGGGCAGTGTCCAGGAGGGGGGATCTCCTCAGTGGCGGGCAGTGTCCAGGAGGGGGGTCTCCTTGGTGGCAGGCAGTGTCCAGGAGGGGGGTCTCCTCGGTGGCGGGCAGTGTCCGGGAGGGAAGGGGGTCTCCTCGGTGGCGGGCAGTGTCCGTGGGGGTTGGGGGTCTCCTCAGAGGCAGGCAGTGTCCGGGAGTGGAGGCTCTCCTCGGTGGTGGGCAGTGTCCAGGAGGGGGGGTCTCTGCGGTGGCGGGCAGTGTCCGGGAGTGGGGGGTCTCCTCGGTGGCGGGCAGTGTCTGGGAGGGGGGTCTCCTCGTGGCGGGCAGTGCCCATGAGGGTGGGTCTCTTCGGTGGCGGGCATTGTCCAAGAGGAGGGGGGTCTCCTCTGTGGCAGGCAGTGTCTGGGAGGGGGGGTTTCTCCTCTGTGGCAGGCAGTGTCGGGGAGTTCTCCTTGGTGGTGGGCAGTGTCTGGGAGGGGGTCGATGGCGGGCAGTGTCCAGGACGGGGTTGGTGGCGGGTAATGTCCAGGAAGGGGGTGTCTCTTTGGTGGCGGGCTGTGTCGGGGAGGGGAGTTATCCTTGGTAGCGGGCAGTGTACACGAGGTGGGATCTGCTCGGGGCTGGGCAGTGTCTGAGGGGGGGGGGGGGGGGAGGGCTGGGGAGTTTCCTTGGTGGTGGGCAGGGTCCGGGGGGGGGTCTCCTCGGTGGCGGGCAGTGTTCGGGAGGGAGAGTCTCTTCGGTGGCGTGCAGTGTCCGGGGGGGGGGCTCTCTCCTTGGTGGTGGGGCAGTGTCCGGGCAGGGGGGGAATGAGACTCTCCTCGGGCAGTGTTCAGGAGGGGAGATCTCCTTGGTGGCGGGCAGTGTCCGGGAGGGGGGTCTCGGTGGCGGGCAGTGTCCAAGAGGGGGGGGGTCTCCTCTGTTGCAGCAGTGTACGGGAGGGGATGTCTCCTCGCTGGTGAGCAGTGTCCGGGAGGGGGGTCTCCTTGGTGAGGGCAGTGTCCGGGAGGGAGGTCTACTCAGTGGCAGGCAGTGTCCGAGAGGGGGTCGTGGCAGGCATTGTCCGGGAAGGGGAGTGGCGGGCAGTGTTCAGGTAGGGAGATTTCCTTGGTGGCGGGCAGTGTCCGGGAGGGGGGTCTCATCGGTGGCAGGCAGTGTCCAGGAGAGGGGGGGGTCTCCTCGGTGGTGAGCTGTGTTCGGGAGAGGGGTCTTCTTGGTGCGGGCAGTGTCCTGGAGGGGGGGTTATCTTTGGTGGCAGACAGTGTCTGGGAGGGGGGTCTCCTCGGTGGCGGGCAGTGTCCAGGAGGGGGGTCTCCTCGGTGGCAGGCAGTGTCCAGGAGGGGGGGGGGGGATCTCCTTGGTGGCGGGCAGTGTCCAGGAGGGGGGGTCTCCTCGGTGGCGGGCAGTGTCCGGGAGGGAAGGGGGTCTCCTCGGTGGCGGGCAGTGTCTGGTAGGGGGGTTCTCCTCGGTGCTGGGCAGTGTCTGGAAGGGGGGGCCCCTCCTCGGTGGCAGGCAGTGTCCGGAGGGGGAGTCTCCTCAGTGGCGGGCAGTGTCTGGGAGGGAACGTCTCCTTGGTGGCGGGCAGTGTCCGGGAGGGGGGGGGTTTCCTCGGTGGCGGGCAGTGTCCGGGAGGGGGTCTACTCGGTGGTGGGCAGTGTCCGAGAGGGGGGGGGTCTCCTCGATGGTGGGCAGTGTCTGGGAGGGGGGGGGTCGGTGGTAAGCATTGTCCAGAAGGGGGGTCTTCTTGGTGGCGGGCAGTGTCCTGGTTGTGGGGTCTCTTTGGGGGTGGGGAGTGTGCGGGAGGGGGTCTCCTCGGTGCTGGGCAGTGTGTGTGAGGGGGGGTCTCCTGGGTGCTGGGCAGTGTCCGGGAGGGGGTCTCTTTGGTGGCGGGCAGTGTCCTGGACAGGGCGTCTCCTTGGTGGCCGCTCCTTAGGCGGCTCTTTGAAGTGTTTAATCCTTTTATCCGTCACTGGCCGAGGAATTTCTAGACAATAACGTGGAGTGCAGCAGCCTAAGATGAAAAGGAAGGATGATTGGGGGGGGGGGGGGGGGATAGTGCTCACATCACATACTGCAGGGGGGCATTGAAGCTTCCCCCCTTATACCACATGGGGAGGGGCATCCAGGTAAATATCAGTGCACAGATTCACAAAGGTTAATAGTAAAATTTCTATAAAAAATACAATTTGAACTTAAACGATTAGAGTTTTCCACTGATGCGCCTGGTGGGAGTTGTAGTTCCACAATATTTTTTTTTTTTTACAGTAAAGCGCCTGGCCACAATGCATTAGGGCAGGTACAGTGTTCTTGTTTACCACAGCAAGCAGAGTTATGGTGAGGAAATGAAAGTATTAAAAATGGAGCCGTCATACAATGATGAGCCTGGTGCAGAGAGCATAGTGATCTGATTGGCTGCTGCGGTCCTGCAGCTCCAGAACCTCGGATCAGTGCCTTGGACCCTCTGGTGACACAATATGGATCTTCGCTACAGAGGTCAGGCGTCCCAGGACGTTACTGTGCTCACTGTCCTCCAGTAGTGCCCCCCCCTCATTCTCATTCCTGATGGGACAAGTGTGGCCTCCACGATGCTCACAGACCTGAAACAGTGGGTGCCACAGCCCCAAGGAGGACATGGAGAACCCAGTATTCTGGATCTGATATTCTCTGCTGTATTTCATATCCCCCTCCATATCTGCAGCATGTCCGATCCCCTCTGCCACATGTGATATTCTCCTCCGTGTTCAATAAGCTGTACTCTTTGCTGTATCTCACATTCTCTCTGTTATCTGACATTCTGCGCTGTATCTAATAATTAATGCTGTATCTCATCCATCAGCGTATCTCATCGTTAGTGATGGACGAATATCGGCCGGGACGGTTCGCAAAAGCGCGTTCGCGATCAAATGTTCATGAACCGTGCATTTGCAGCGGGCAACATTGACTTTAATGGCAAGCGAACCTGAAAAACCTTCAGGTCATATTTGCAGCCACCAAATATTTAATAGAAGTGCACAAATAGGGCACATGGACAGTGACATACCAGAGGGGGATCATTGGCAAAAATTCTATTTTTATGCATCTTACAGGGAAACTCTCAAAAATGTGCCCTGCTGGAGCCTAGAAAAAAATTATTTTAGGCCACGGGAGTACAGGCCCCAAAAATTAGGCATTCACCTGACAGAAAAGGCCTTTTCTGCCGCTGTATATACATAAGACATTCTTTTTTCTGAGTGGTGGCGGATATGTGTGGGCTGGCATGAGAAAATTAAATTAAATGTGGTCGTCACAGATGTTGAATTCCTCCGAGATCCATGCCTCATTCATTTTTAGAAATGTGAGGTAGTCCACACTGTCGTGAGCTAGGCGAGTGCGCTTATCGGTAACGATCCCCCCTGCTGCACTGAACGTCCTTTCGGACAGGACACTGGACGAGGGGCAAGCCAAGAGTTCCATGGCAAATTGTGCCAGCTCTGGCCACAGGTCAAGCTTGCACACCCAGTAGTCAAGGGGTTCCTCGCTTTTCAGAGCGTCCACATCGGCCGTTAACCCGATGTAGTCGGACACCTGTCGGTCTAGGTGTTCCCTGAGGCTGGATCCGGAGGGCGGCTGTCGATGGGTTGGCTGCAAGAATGATCTCGTATCCGAAGTGACCAACACATCTTCAAACCGCCCTCTTCTTGCAGGCGCAGTAGGATTGGTACCCACAACTGTTTCTCTGTGGGTGGAAATTCCACTCCCAGCACCCACAACAGCAGAATGCAGCATCTCTTGAAGCACGGCCTGCAAATGCTGCAATCTGACAGCCCTCTGTGATGCTGGTAACACGTCCGCCATTTTGTGTTTGTACCGGGGGTCTAAGTACGTTGCCACCCAGTACTGGTCCTAGCCCTTTATGCTTTTTATACGGGTGTCCCTCTTCAAACACTGCAGCATGAAGGCCCCCATTTGCACTAAATTGGAAGTGGTGGAGCACCCTGGCTCCTGCTCATCGCCCAGGAGAATGTCATCCTCGGTCTCCTCACCCTAGCCACGGACAACACCAGGGATCCCCGAAAAGTCCCCCTCAAAGCCTGCTCTTCTTGCTTCTCCCTCTCCTCCTCCTCCCCCCAGGCACCATCCTCCTCTTCAGACTCCTGCTGACTTGTCTCAAATGGAGTAGCCCCCCTGGGAATTCATCCAGCATTGCGACTTCCTCTGCTCCTGCTCCTCGACGGCTTGATCAATGATACGACGCAATGCACGCTCCAGAAAGAAGGCGTAAGGTACGATGTCACTGATGGCGCCCTGGCTGCGACTGACCAGTTTGGTGATCTCATCAAATGGCCGCAGAAGTCTGCATGCATCGCGCATGAGCAGCCATTGGTGCGGCGAAAAGAAACCAAGCTCCCCAGAACCTGTCCTGCCTCAGAGTTCGTACAGGTAGTCGTTAACGGAACGTTTCTGCTGGAGCAGCCTATCAAGCATATACAAGGTGGTGTTCCAGCGCGTCGGGCAGTCACAAATCAGACGTCTGACGGGCAGGTGGTGTCGTCGCTGAATGTCAGCAAGGCGAGCCATGGCCGTGTAAGATCTTCTAAAATGTCCGTAAGATGTCCTGGACCCCAGAGTATTTGGCAACGAATCGCTGCATGACTAAGTTCAGGACGTGTGCCATGCACTGCACGTGTGCCATTTTGCCCTGTTTCAGTGCGCTCAGTAGATTGTCGCACACCACTTTACCACACACCACTGTCAAATTGAGCGGGGTTAGCCACTGATTGGCCTATGAACGCAGAGCTGAAAGCAGCACAGGACTGGTGTGGCTCTTGGCTTCCAGGTACAACAGCCGCAGCACAGCATGGCAATGTCTCACGTGGCACGTTAAATAGGTTGTGGGGAGCTTGGGGGGGTGCAGCGGAAGAGAGGGTAGCAGTGGAAAAGGAGGAGTCAGTCGAGGAGGAGACGGAGGATGGAGTAGGAGAAGAAGAGGCAGGCCTGCATGCAATCCGTGGCGGTAACACCAAATCCACACGGGTGCCACGGGTTACATGCTTGGCGGTCGTTAGAAGGTTCAACCAGTGGGCAGTAAAAGTTATGTACCTTCCCTGCCCGTGTTTGCTAGACCACGTGTCTGTGGTCAGATGTATCTTGGTACCGACACTGTGTGCCAGAGCTACATTCACTTGCCACAGAACGTGGCCATATAGCTCCAGGATGCCCTTCTGGGAGAAATATTTCCTTCCGGGGACCTTCAATTGCGGTGTGCCAATGGCCACAAATTTTCTAAAGGCCTCAGAGTCCACCAGTTTATATGGCAGTAGTTGGCGGGCTAGCAGTTCTGACAAGCCAGCGGTCAGCCGTTGGGCAAGAGGGTTATCTGGCGTCATCAACTTTTTATGCTCGAACATTTGAGCCACGGAAGCCTGCCTTCTGCCAGATGAACGAGACGACGGAACGTGGAGTGGAGGACATATGGGAGGAGAGAGGAGAAGAAGAGGCAGGACGTGGAGCGCCGGGAGAGTGGCTTTGTGGGTTCTGACAGCGTTGCTCCCACTGGGCTCGGTGATGGGAGGTCAGGTGCCTTCTTAAGGTGTCGTCCCTAGGTGAGTGTTGGGCTTACAGCGACTTATGCGTTGACAGCAAAGGCTGCAGATGGCAACACTATTGTCAGCAGCTGACACGTTAAAAAAATCCCACACTGCTGAGCCATGTGCCGGCGTCCTGGGAGCGCCAGATGTGACCGTGCATGGTGGATGGCTCGCTCCAGATACATTTACAGTCTGTTTTTTGCCTCCTGTGCACTGCGAGTTCTGCCTGCTTCTCCTCCCTATCTGCTGCTCCGTCTCTCCCTCGGAACTCGCCTCCTCTTCCTCTCTTGTGGGCACCCACGTGACGTCCATCGACACGTCATCATCGTCACCTTCACCACCACTGACATTAAAGATCTCGGAGTAGGCAGCAACAGCGGGGACCACCCTCCTTGGGCTGATCTCGGTATGGTCGTCAGAACGCTGGGTGGCGGCTGTTCCTACCTCCTCTTCCTCACCCGATGCCAAGAATGGCTGCGCATCGGTAAAGTCTGGGAATGGATGGGAAAATAATTCCTCTGACTTGGGTGGAGGGGCTATGGTGGTGGTGGTGTCTTTGGGGGTGCACACAGCAGAGAGTGAGGAGGGTGCATATACAGAGGATGAAGAGGGTGCATATACAGAGGATGAAGAGGGTGCAGAAGCGGAAGGGTGCGCCCTTTGAAGTAATCGCACGCGCCTTCTTCAATTTCCCACTTAGGCTCCGGCCTGGTGCACCTGCCCGACCCCTACCACCCCTGCAGAACGGCATGCCTCTTTCTGTGCCTGTCATTTTCAAAATGACCCTGTGCCTAAGTCCCTAGAGAAGAGCAGTAATTGTAGAAGCAGGTATATCGCAGGCCTCAATCAATATTTGGTGGAAGCAGGTATATCAAACCCCTTAATTTTTTTTTTTTGCCACAACAGTTATATCACACCACCCTGTTTATTTGGGGCAACAGGTATATCGCAGCCCTCAATCAGTATTTTGTGGAAGAAGGTATATCACACCCCCTCAATCAGTTTTTTTGGGGCAACAGGTACAGTCATGGTCGTAAATGTTGGCACCCCTGAAATTTTTTAAGAAAATGAAGTATTTCTCACAGAAAAGTACTGCAGTAACACATGTTTTGCTATACACACGTTTATTCCCTTTGTGTGTATTGCAACAAAACCAAAACAGGGAGGAAAAAAAGCAAATTGGACATAATGTCACCAAACTCCAAAAACGGGCTGGACAAAATTATTGGCACCCTTTCAAAATTGTGGATAAATAATATTTTTTCAAGCATGTGATGCTCCTTTAAACTCACCTGGGGCAGGTAACAGGTGTTGGCAATATAAAAATCACACATGAAAGCAGATAAAAAGGAGAGAAGTTCACCGAGTCTTTGCATTGTGTGTCTGTGTGCGCCCCACTAAGCATGGACAACAGAAAGAGGAGAAGACAACTGTCTGAGGACTTGAGAACCAAAATTGTGGAAAAATATCAACAATCTGAAGCTTACCAGTCCATCTCCAGAGATCTAGATTTGCCTTTGTCCACAGTGCGCAACATTATCAAGAAGTTTGCAACCCATGGCGCTGTAGCTAATCACCCTGGGCGTGGAGAAAAATTGATGAAAGGTGTCAACGCAGGATAGTCCGGATGGTGGATAAGCAGCCCCAAACAAGTTCCAAAGATATTCAAGCTGTCCTGCAGGCTCGGGGAGCATCAGTGTCGGCGCGAACTGTCAGGAGACCCAGGAGGACCCACTGTTGACACTGAGACATAAAAAAGCAAGACTACATGAATAAGCCAAAATCCTTCTGGGAAAAAGTCTTGTGGACAGATGAGACCAAGATAGAGCTTTTTGGTAAAGCACATCATTCAACTATTTACCGAAAACAGAATGAGGCCAACAAAGAAAAGAGCACAGTACCTACAGTGAAATATGGTGGAGGTTCATTGATGTTTTGGGCTTGCTTTGCTGCCTCTGGCACTGTGTGCCTTGAATGTGTGCAAGGCATCATGAAATCTGAGGATTACCAACAGATTTTGGGTCGCACTGTAGAGCCCAGTGTCGGAAAGCTGGGTTTGCCTCCGAGATCTTCACCACAGTGATGGATCATGTGATTGGACCATGTGATGTGATGTCACCACAGGTCCTTTAGCCGGCAGCTCATGATTAAAGAAGTAAGAAGAGACCGGCAGCTACGCAATCAAGAGGAGAAGGTGAGTTAATTATTTTTTAACCCTCAATTGACCACCTAAGCATTCTGTATTAAAGAATGCTATTATTTTCCCTTATAACCATGTTATAAGGGAAAATAATACAGTGAATAGACTGTCACCTAGCAACCATGCGTGAAAATCGCACCGCATCCACACTTGATTGAGGATGCTCACGATTTTCACTCAGCCCCATTCACTTCTATGGGGCCTGCGTTGCGTGATAAACGCAGAATATAGAGCATGCTGAGATTTTCACGCAAAGCATAAGTGATGCGTGAAAATCACCGCTCATGTGCACAGCCCCATAGAAATGAATGGGTCCAGATTCAGTGCGGGTGCAATGCGTTCACCTCCCGCATTGCACCCGCGCGGAAATCTCGCCCGTGTGAACTCAGCCTAACAGCCTGTCCCTGCTCCACACAGCAACCTCTCCCTACACTGGCAAAACACTGAATGTAAAATGGCGGCCAGATCGGGTTTATTTATAAGGTGGCGGGTATGTTAATGTGCTGAAACGTCTCAATTGGCTGTCCTGTACCACCTGATGGATGTGTCATGGGTCAAAGTTCTTCATAATGTAAAAGAATATGGCGCAGACAAATATCGCCATATGTTCGCATGCTCGGCGAATTGCCAAAGCACAAAGTTCGCCGCGAAACGACCGCCGGGCGAACCGCAAGGCCATCTCGGCTCATCGTCTGTTATATCTGCTATTCTCCGGTTATATATTCTCCGCCGGGTCAGATATTCAGTTGTATACACGATATATATCCTCGGCGGTATCTGATAATCTCTGCTGTATCTCATATTCGCTGTGGTATTTCACATTCTCTGCTGTCATATATTCTGTAGTATATCTGATATTTCTCTCTGTATCTCATGTTCTCTACATATTTTATATTCTCTGATTTATCTAATATTCTCCACGGTGTCCGATATTCCCTTCTGTACCTCACATTCTCTGCAGTATCTCATGTATCCGAGATATCTTATGTATCCACCATATCTGATATTATCCACGGTATCAAATATTCAGTGCTATATCCGATATTTCTTCCTATAATTCATATTCTCTGCTGTTTCTGTATTTTCCGCTGCATCTCACATTCTCCACTATATCTACGGTAATATTCTCGCCTAAAGGCAATGGTTAAAGTGGCTGCAGCTCTCACCTCTGCCTTTAATCCACGAAGCACGGAAAAAAGGCCTTATAGGATATCCAGTAGAAAGAAGAAGTCCAGCTTCTTGTGGAGTAAAAAGTTTGTTCTTTATTGGCTCATCATATGATATTCTCGCCTATATGATATTTACCACTGTATCTCACACTCTTCGCTGAATCTGATATTCTCTGCTGTATCTTAAATTCAAATGTGATATTTGATAATTTCCGCAATCTCATTCTCTGCAGTATCTCATATTCCCCTCCATATCTTATGTTCTCAGCTGTACCTCATATCACCCTGTATCTGCTATTCTCTGTGTATCTCCTATTCTGCGCAATATCTGATATTTGCCACTATATTCTTCAGCAGCTCGGATATTCTCCACGGAATCCGTTATTCTCTGTTGTATCTCATATTGGCCACTGTATCTGACATTCTGCTGTACATCTCTCAGCTATATCTGATATTTCTATTCTGTATCTCATATTCGCTATGGTATCTGATAATCAGTCTGTAACTCATATCCTCCCCCATATCTGTTATTATGTATCTCTATTTCCTGTGCTATGTGATATTCTCTGCGGTATCTCATATTTGCCGGTGTGTCGGATATTCCCCTTGGAATCTCATTCTCCAAAGTATCTGATATTATCTGCCACATCATATATTCTCCTTTGTATCTAATATTTCTCTCATATCTCACATTCTCTCCCATATCTCTATTTCTGCTGTATCTTAAGAATTCTCTCTTTCATATTGTCTCATGTCATATCTATTATCCACTGATCTGATATTTTCTACTCTATTACATATTCTCTGCTGCATGTCATATTTACTGATGTTTGATTCTCCTCTGTATCCCATCTTCATCTGGTATCTCATATTCTCCACTATGTCGGATATTCCCAATATGTATCGGATCTTCACCACTGTATTTCATCTTCATCTGGTATCTTATATTCTCCTCTGTATCCCATCTTCATCTGGTATCTTATATTCTCCTCTGTATCCCATCTTCATCTGGTATCTTATATTCTCCTCTGTATCCCATCTTCATCTGGTATCTCGCATTCTCCACTGTATCCCATCTTCATCTGGTATCTTATATTCTCCTCTGTATCCCATCTTCATCTGGTATCTTATATTCTCCTCTGTATCCCATCTTCATCTGGTATCTCATATTCGCCTCTGTATCCCATCTTCATCTGGTATCTCATATTCGCCTCTGTATCCCATCTTCATCTGGTATCTCGTATTCTCCTCTGTATCCCATCTTCATCTGGTATCTCGTATTCTCCTCTGTATCCCATCTTCATCTGGTATCTCGTATTCTCCTCTGTATCCCATCTTCATCTGGTATCTCGTATTCTCCTCTGTATCCCATCTTCATCTGGTATCTCGCAATCTCCTCTGTATCCCATCTTCATCTGGTATCTCGTATTCTCCTCTGTATCCCATCTTCATCTGGTATCTCGTATTCTCCTCTGTATCCCATCTTCATCTGGTATCTCGTATTCTCCTCTGTATCCCATCTTCATCTGGTATCTCGTATTCTCCTCTGTATCCCATCTTCTCCACTGTATCTCATCTTCATCTGGTATCTCGTATTCTCCTCTGTATCCCATCTTCATCTGGTATCTCGTATTCTCCTCTGTATCCCATCTTCATCTGGTATCTCGTATTCTCCTCTGTATCCCATCTTCATCTGGTATCTCGTATTCTCCTCTGTATCCCATCTTCATCTGGTATCTCGTATTCTCCTCTGTATCCCATCTTCATCTGGTATCTCGTATTCTCCTCTGTATCCCATCTTCATCTGGTATCTCATATTCTCCACTATGTCGGATATTCCCAATATGTATCGGATCTTCACCACTGTATTTCATCTTCATCTGGTATCTTATATTCTCCTCTGTATCCCATCTTCATCTGGCATCTTATATTCTCCTCTGTATCCCATCTTCATCTAGCATCTTATATTCTCCTCTGTATCCCATCTTCATCTGGTATCTTATATTCTCCTCTGTATCCCATCTTCATCTGGTATCTCATATTCTCCACTGTATCTCATCTTCATCTGGTATCTCGTATTCTCCACTGTATCTCATCTTCATCTGGTATCTCGTATTCTCCTCTGTATCCCATCTTCATCTGGTATCTCGCATTCTCCACTGTATCCCATCTTCATCTAGTATCTCGCATTCTCCACTGTATCCCATCTTCATCTGGTATCTCGTATTCTCCACTGTATCCCATCTTCATCTGGTATCTCGTATTCTCCACTGTATGTCATCTTCATCTGGTATCTCGTATTCTCCACTGTATCCCATCTTCATCTGGTATCTCGTATTCTCCACTGTATCCCATCTTCATCTGGTATCTCGTATTCTTCACTGTATCCCATCTTCATCTGGTATCTCGTATTCTCCACTGTATCCCATCTTCTCCACTGTATCTCATCTTCATCTGGTATCTCATTCTCCACTGTATCTCATCTTCATCTGGGAACTCGTATTGTCCACTGTATTTCATCTTCATCTGGTATCTCGTACGTCCACTTGTATCTCACGGTCTTCACATTATTTCTGCCTTGCCTCATCTCTGTATTTTATACTCTCCAGGATGTTTCAAAACCTTTTGGTATCTGATAGGCCCCTTTGTAGCTCATATTCTCCACTGTATTTCATGTTCTCCAGTATCTCAACCATGTTTGATGTTCTCCATCATGGTTCTGGGTAGGGCCAGGACCAGACATTTTGGATGATGAGTGCGGAGCAGCAGATGTTTGGGGGGTGGACTAGATGCTCGGTGTCGCTGACTTTAATTTAACATCTTAAACTCTTCTAAAGCAGCAATTGCCCCAAGAATTTCACTTCTATTCAACTTCAAAAGAAGTGTGCGCTGCTAAGTGCTGCGGCTTCCAGGGCTCCGGGCTACATACACAATCCACTCTTAATTGTCCACAGTTGCAGTGAGATGACGGCAGAGAGGTCACCGTGCCCCCTCCCCCACTACCAGGCCTCTGTCCACCATGTTGTTTCCTTATTGATGTAGAACTTGTGTCCATGTTACTCTTGGATTTACTGTAGGAAGAAAGAGGGGACTGGTACGTCTTCTCCACCAGCTGCTGCTGCTTCTCTGGTCGTCTCTTGGCTCACAGATGAACAAACCAGAGCCCCCAATATTTACCTCTAAAGAAAAGGAGATGACGGGGCAGGAGGATATCTCATAAGAAAGGTGAAGATTCAGTCATGTCATATCTACAGGTAAATCTTGCCCCATACACCCCCAAATCCACACCATGTGGCCACAATGGTTGGTGTGAGTAGATGTTGCTAATATGGTCACAGAGAGCAGACCTTGTGTGATACCACAGAGGTCAGGGGATGATGGGCACCATGCACTTGGCTCAGTCTTGAGAAGGCAAGGAGATTATGTGCACCATACACTTGGCTCCCCGCCTGGAGAAGGCCAGAAGATGATGAGCACCATGTACTTGGCTTACTGCCTGGAGGCAGCAGGAGATGATGGGCACCATGCACTTGGCTCACAGTCTGGAGAAGACAAGGAGATGATAGGCACAATGAACTTGGGTCACAGTCTGGAGAAGGCCAAGAGATGATGGGCACCATGCACTTGGCTCATAGTCTGGAGGAGACCAGGAGATAATGGGCACTGTGCACTTGGTTCACAAGCTGGAGGAGACCATGAGATGATTGGCACCATGCACTTGGTTCACAGTCTGGAGGGGACCAGAAGATGATGGGCACCGTGCACTTGGTTCACAGTCTGGAGGAGACCATGAGATGATGGGCACCTTGCACTCAGCTCACAGTCTGGAGGAGGAGATGATGGGGGTGATGGGCACCCTACAGCCTGAAGGGGCAGAAGCTGCAGTGGCAATCTCAGAGTATAATGTAAACACAACCTGGAGGCTTCAATGGAGCAGTGACTGAGAGCCCATCCAGATCCACTTTCATGTGATGAGTAGAGGTCGAGCCCAAGGTCACCCAGTGTGACCCCGGAGAACCCTGACATGTGGACAGCTGCAATTATCAGTAATCGAACACTTAAGTTGTCAGCTTGGCCTCTTGTTCCTTGTGTCAGGGTCCTGTCATTGCCCCCTGGGGGGGGGGGGGACGACGACGACTTTGTAACATTTAGTTTGAAATTAACTTTGTTACCAAAGAAGGAGACAATGGAGACAAAGGTCAAAGAGGAACCGAGGTGTGGGCCTCGACTGTCCACTGGTCGGGGCTTGTCACGTCTGTAGCCATTTCCACATATACTGTGACATGGTACGAGTCACCGGGGGACCCCCATTCATTAGCTGCTCGCCCCTATTAAAGGCAATGGATTTAAAAACATAATGGATCCACCTGGCTTCTTATTGTGGGGAGTTCCCCTTTAAATTACGCTCATTAACATCCACACTGAGCAGAAGCAAAAGAAGCTCTGCAGACCACCCGTCCCTGACAACCAGACCTGGGGACTACTATGTGACAACCATGTGAAGGCCAATGTAAGGCAGTCGTAACAATTGTCACTGTCAACCAGCCTTAAAGTCTCTTCACAAAAACAACCAGATCAGTGAGTGCAGCTCAGGAGTATAATACAGGATGCAACTCAGGATCTGTACAGGATAAGTAATGTATGTACACAGTGACTGCACCAGCAGAATAGTGAGTGCAGCTCTGGAGTATAATACAGGATGTAACTCAGGATCAGTAATGTATGTACACAGTGACTGCACCAGGAGAATAGTGAGTGCAGCTCTGGAGTATAATACAGGATGTAACTCAGGATCAGTACAGGATCAGTAATGTATGTACACAGTGACTGCACCAGCAGAATAGTGAGTGCAGCTCTGGAGTATAATACAGGATGTAACTCAGGATCAGTAATGTATGTACACAGTGACTGCACCAGGAGAATAGTGAGTGCAGCTCTGGAGTATAATACAGGATGTAACTCAGGATCAGTACAGGATCAGTAATGTATGTACACAGTGACTGCACCAGCAGAATAGTGAGTGCAGCTCTGGAGTATAATACAGGATGTAACTCAGGATCAGTACAGGATAAGTAATGTAATGTAATGTATGTACACAGTGACTGCACCAGGAGAATAGTGAGTGCTGCTCTGGAGTATAATACAGGATGTAACTCAGGATCAGTACAGGATAAGTAATGTATGTACACAGTGACTGCACCAGCAGAATAGTGAGTGCAGCTCTGGAGTATAATACAGGATGTAACTCAGGATCAGTACAGGATAAGTAATGTATGTACACAGTGACTGCACCAGGAGAATAGTGAGTGCTGCTCTGGAGTATAATACAGGATGCAACTCAGGATCTGTACAGGATAAGTAATGTATGTACACAGTGACTGCACCAGCAGAATAGTGAGTGCAGCTCTGGAGTATAATACAGGATAAGTAATGTATGTACACAGTGACTGCACCAGGAGAATAGTGAGTGCAGCTCTGGAGTATAATGCAGGATGTAACTCAGGATCAGTACAGGATAAGTAATGTATGTACACAGTGACTGCACCAGCAGAATAGTGAGTGCAGCTCTGGAGTATAATACAGGATGTAACTCAGGATCAGTAATGTATGTACACAGTGACTGCACCAGGAGAATAGTGAGTGCAGCTCTGGAGTATAATACAGGATGTAACTCAGGATCAGTACAGGATAAGTAATGTATGTACACAGTGACTGCACCAGCAGAATAGTGAGTGCAGCTCTGGAGTATAATACAGGATGTAACTCAGGATCAGTACAGGATAAGTAATGTAATGTATGTACACAGTGACTGCACCAGGAGAATAGTGAGTGCTGCTCTGGAGTATAATACAGGATGTAACTCAGGATCAGTACAGGATAAGTAATGTATGTACACAGTGACTGCACCAGCAGAATAGTGAGTGCAGCTCTGGAGTATAATACAGGATGTAACTCAGGATCAGTACAGGATAAGTAATGTATGTACACAGTGACTGCACCAGGAGAATAGTGAGTGCTGCTCTGGAGTATAATACAGGATGTAACTCAGGATCAGTACAGGATAAGTAATGTGTGTACACAGTGACTGCACCAGCAGAATAGTGAGTGCAGCTCTGGAGTATAATACAGGATGTAACTCAGGATCAGTACAGGATAAGTAATGTATGTACACAGTGACTGCACCAGCAGAATAGAGAGTGCAGCTCTGGAGTATAATACAGGATGTAACTCAGGATCAGTACAGGATAAGTAATGTATGTACACAGTGACTGCACCAGCAGAATAGTGAGTGCAGCTCTGGAGTATAATACAGGATGTAACTCAGGATCAGTACAGGATAAGTAATGTATGTACACAGTGACTTCACCAGCAGAATAGTGAGTGCAGCTCTGGAGTATAATACAGGATGTAACTCAGGATCAGTACAGGATAAGTAATGTATGTACACAGTGACTGCACCAGCAGAATAGTGAGTGCAGCTCTGGAGTATAATACAGGATGTAACTCAGGATTAGTACAGGATAAGTAATGTAATGTATATACACAGTGACTGCACCAGCAGAATAGTGAGTGCAGCTCTGGAGTATAATACAGGATGTAACTCAGGATCAGTACAGGATAAGTAATGTATGCACACAGTGACTGCACCAGCAGAATAGTGAGTGCAGCTCTGGAGTATAATACAGGATGTAACTCAGGATGTGTCGCCCTGTCCATCTGATGTGCACTAGGAGATGGAATTCATAAAAGTTGCACTCACCCCAATATCTGCCTATGGGTCATCATGGTATAAAAGTATAGGACCCCTTTTCACGGGGCTCGCTGTGATGTATATATGGAAAGGGTGAAGCGTCCATTACACAGTGCGGTTCTGACAGCCATTGTCTGAGGGATTACGGGGAGTATAAAGCATGGAGGATGCCGCTGAGGGATTCATTCACACAAAGCCTGAGGACGCTGCTCCATGAGAACCCCATGTACACATTACAGCCTAAAAAGAGACCAGTAAAGGGGATTTCTGGTACCCCGCTGGTGCTGGCGGAGAGCACTGAATCCCACGCTCCCAGCAGCAGGTGCCCCCCCCATGAGATGGCGGCAGAGACTTCACATCAAGGAGGCGATCCCTGATTGGATTCCCAGCCGCCTCCTGCTTCACCTCCATCTGTGCACTGCACTGTAGACTGCAGCTCTGGATGTAATGTATAGGCGATATATGAAGGGGATGATAAAGCAGGCCAATACAGGGGCCCCTGTGAAAGAGCACTGGCTGTGAAAGTGAGCACACCCCATAAGTGCGGTCTCTTATATGAAATCTAAAAGGGCATTGGGCCCCCTTAGATATTGGGCCCCACATAACTTCTTCCAGCGGAGAGGCTTCTTGTATTATCCTGCAGGATGTAGTCGGAGTCTTGCACTTTTTTGCGTGTTACATGGCAGAGATGCAGTACCCCTTGCAGCCAGCAGAGGGCAGTGGGTCTTCTGGGACTATTCTAGGGCAGGACTGGTGTATACAGATACCGGGGATAGGGAGTAGAGTCTCTGCTGTATCCTGCGGCCCCCATAAAGGGTGGCTGGCGGCCATTCTGCATATGTCCCTGCCTATAGAGGGGTGTCGTGAAACGCCGAGGCTCTGACTCTAGCCGTCTGACGGGGGCGTGTACATTTTTGCACTACCTTGTGGTCATTCCCTTTAACAGGCGTAGAAGTCACAAAATATTCACCCTGTGATTGCGAGAGAACGGCGCCTCCGGTGGCTGGACGTGGAATAACACGGAGTAATTACTCGGAGTAGCAGGCCCATCAATCACTGGCCACACCCCCTTCGCCGATCCCTGAGATGCCGCATTGTTCTTGGCGGCCTGAATGCTTTTAATTCCACATGTAAGGAGCAGGTTATCTCATTAGATCTCGCTCCCCGCGCTCTCAACGCCGCGCTCTGTCTTCAGCTGAAATTATCAAAGAATCTGCCGGCACAAAGGCATAGAATTCGCAGGAACGTCTTGCGGCGACAGCGAATCTTCCGCTTTCTGCAACTTGCAATTTTGTCTAAGTGTAGAAATCGCTTTGATAAGGAGCTTTAAAGCGGCGACGCTCCCTAATGGCGGGAGTTAAAAGCAGTGACCCTTGTGTGGGAGATCAAAGTCTTGTGAGGATCGCCCCCCCCCCCCGATCTGCTGCCGTCAGCGCAACTGAAGCCATTACCTGCGTCTCATCAGTAACGGGCAGAACCAACCAGACCTGGGAGAGCACTACAACCCCCAGCGTGCAAGACGGCAACACTATAGTCACTGCCGGGGCCCCACCAGAGGGTAACCGTGGGCCCCAGAAGACATCATGCATCGGGGCGCAGGGCTGTCAGCGACGGGCACACAGAACGGAGAGACACCAGGACCAAGAGCAGGCGAATGCGGCACCGAACGAGCAGCCATTATTAGACACCCTCCCTATATGACAGCACACTCCTCTCCTGAAATCCTCTGTGCTGCCAGTATATGCGGTGGAGCATGCCCACATCCTTGTGACAGGAGGAGACTTATGAGGCGGCACAGATACAGCATCATACAGAACACGAAGCGTCTGTGCACACAGCGAAAATACAAGATCCTAAGGCGGACAAAGCGCAGGGAGGCACAACGACTAAGACCGTCAGCCATTCCCTAAAGACCAGGGGTCATACCTGAGACAGGGGAGGGGCACAGACGTGGTCAGGGATGTGATGGGAAGGGGCACACACGTGGGCAGGGATGTGATGGGGAGGGGCACAGACGTGGTCAGGGATGTGATGGGGAGGGGCACAGACGTGGTCAGGGATGTGATGGGGAGGGGCACAGAAGTGGTCAGGGATGTGATGGGAGAGGGGCACAGACTTGGTCGGGGATGTGATGGGAGAGGGGCACAGACTTGGTCGGGGATGTGATGGGAGAGGTGCACACACGTGGTCGGTATGTGATGGGAGAGGGGCACACACGTGGTCAGGGATGTGATGGGGAGGGACACAGACGTGGTCAGGGATGTGATGGGAGAGGGGCATAGACCTGGTCAGGGATGTGATGGGGAGGGGCACAAACGTGGTCGGGGATGTGATGGGGAGGGGCACAGACGTGGTCAGGGATGTGATGGGGAGGGGCACAGACGTGGTCAGGGATGTGATGGGGAGGGGCACAGACGTGGTCAGGGATGTGATGGGGAGGGGCACAGAAGTGGTCAGGGATGTGATGGGGAGGGGCACACACACGGTCGGGGATGTGATGGGGAGGGGCACACACGTGGTCGGGGATGTGATGGGGAGGGGCACACACGTGGTCAGGGATGTGATGGGGAGGGGCACAGAAGTGGTCAGGGATGTGATGGGGAGGGGCACAGAAGTGGTCAGGGATGTGATGGGGAGGGGCACAGAAGTGGTCAGGGATGTGATGGGGAGGGGCACAGAAGTGGTCAGGGATGTGATGGGGAGGGGCACAGAAGTGGTCAGGGATGTGATGGGGAGGGGCACAGAAGTGGTCAGGGATGTGATGGGGAGGGGCACAGAAGTGGTCAGGATGTGATGGGGAGGGCACACACGTGGTCAGGGATGTGATGGGAGAGGGGCACAGACCTGGTCAGGGATGTGATGGGGAGGGGCACAGAAGTGGTCAGAGATGTGATGGGGAGGGGCACAGACGTGGTCAGGGATGTGATGGGGAGGGGCACACACGTGGTCAGGGATGTGATGGGGAGGGGCACACACGTGGTCAGGGATGTGATGGGAGAGGGGCACAGACCTGGTCAGGGATGTGATGGGGAGGGGCACACACGTGTTCAGGGATGTGATGGGAGAGGGGCACACACGTGGTCGGGGATGTGATAGGAGGGGCACACACGTGGTCGGGGATGTGATGGGGAGGGGCACACACGTGGTCAGGGATGTGATGGGAGAGGGGCACACACGTGGTCGGGGATGTGATGGGAGAGGGACTCACACGTGGTCGGGGATGTGATGGGGAGGGCACAGAAGTGGTCGGGGATGTGATGGGGAGGGGCCCAGAAGTGGTCGGGGATGTGATGGGGAGGGGCACAGAAGTGGTCGGGGATGTGATGGGGAGGGGCACAGAAGTGGTCGGGGATGTGATGGGGAGGGGCACAGAAGTGGTCGGGGATGTGATGGGAGAGGGGCACACACACGGTCGGGGATGTGATGGGAGTGGGGCACACACGTGGTCAGGGATGTGATGGGAGAGGGGCACACACGTGGTCAGGGATGTGATGGGAGAGGGGCACACACGTGGTCGAGGATGTGATGGGAGAGGGGCACACACGTGGTCGAGGATGTGATGGGAGAGGGGCACACACGTGGTCGAGGATGTGATGGGAGAGGGGCACACACGTGGTCAGGGATGTGATGGAAGAGGGACACACACGTGGTCGGGGATGTGATATGTGATGGGAGAGGGACACACACGTGGTCGGGGATGTGATGGGAGAGGTGCACAGATGTGATCGGGGATGTGATAGGAGAGGGACACACGTGGTCGGGGATGTGATGGGAGAGGTGCACACACGTGGTCGGGGATGTGATGGGGAGGGGCACACACGTGGTCGGGGATGTGATGGGGAGGGGCACACACGTGGTCGGGGATGTGATGGGAGAGGTGCACACACGTGGTCGGGGATGTGATGGGGAGGGGCTCACACGTGGTCAGGGATGTGATGGGAGAGGGGCACACACATGGTCGGGGTTGTGATGGGGAGGGGCACAGAAGTGGTCGGGGATGTGATGGGGGAGGGGCACACACACGGTCGGGGATGTGATGGGGGAGGGGCACACACACGGTCGGGGATGTGATGGGGGAGGGGCACACACACGGTCGGGGATGTGATGGGGAGGGGCACACACGTGGTCGGGGATGTGATGGGAGAGGGGCTCACACGTGGTCAGGGACGTGATGGGAGAGGGGCACACACGTGGTCGGGGATGTGACGGGAGAGGGGCTCACACGTGGTCAGGGACGTGATGGGAGAGGGGCACACACGTGGTCGGGGATGTGACGGGAGAGGGGCTCACACATGGTCGGGGACGTGATGGGAGAGGGACACACACGTGGTCGGGGATGTGAAGGGAGAGGTGCACACACGTGGTCGGGGATGTGAAGGGAGAGGTGCACACACGTGGTCGGGGATGTGAAGGGAGAGGGGCACACACGTGGTCGGGGATGTGATGGGAGAGGTGCACAGACGTGGTCGGGGATGTGATGGGAGAGGGGCACACACGTGGTCAGGGATGTGATGGGAGAGGGGCACAGACGTCGTCAGGGATGTGATGGGAGAGGGGCACACACATGGTCGAGGATGTGATGGGGAGGGGCACAGAAGTGGTCGGGGATGTAATGGGAGAGGGGCACACACACTGTCGGGGATGTGACGGGAGAGGGGCACACACGTGGTCGGGGATGTGATGGGAGAGGGGCACACACGTGGTCAAGGATGTGAAGGGAGAGGGGCACACATGTGGTCGGGGATGTGATGGGAGAGGTGCATAGACGTGGTCGGGGATGTAATGGGAGAGGGGCACACACGTGGTCAAGGATGTGATGGGAGAGGGGCACACACGTGGTCAGGGATGTGATGGGAGAGGGGCACAGATGTGGTCAGAGATGTGACGGGAGAGGGGCACACACGTGGTCGGGGATGTGAAGGGAGAGGGGCTCACACATGGTCAGGGACGTGATGGGAGAGGGGCACAGAAGTGGTCGGAGGTGTGATGGGAGAGGGGCTCACACATGGTCAGGGACGTGACGGGAGAGGGGCACAGAAGTGGTCGGGGATGTGATGGGAGAGGGGCTCACACATGGTCAGGGACGTGACGAGTGAGGTGCACAGAAGTGGTCGGGGATGTGATGGGAGAGGGGCTCACACATGGTCAGGGACGTGATGGGAGAGGGGCACAGAAGTGGTCGGAGGTGTGATGGGAGAGGGGCACACACGTGGTCGGGGATGTGATGGGAGAGGGGCACACACGTGGTCAAGGATGTGAGCGGAGAGGTGCACAGACGTGGTCGGGAATGTGATGGGAGAGGGACACACACGTGGTCGGGGATGTGATGGAAGAGGGGCACACACGTGGTCGGGGATGTGATGGGAGAGGGGCACACACGTGGTCAGGGATGTGATGGGAGAGGGGCACAGATGTGGTCAGAGATGTGCTGGGGAGGTGCACAGACGTGGTCAGGGATGTGATGGGAGAGGGGCACACATGTTCGGGGATGTGATGGGGAGGGGCACAGACGTGGTCAGGGATGTGATGGGGAGGGGCACAGACGTGGTCAGGGATGTGATGGGGAGGGGCACAGACGTGGTCAAGGATGTGATGGGAGAGGTGCACAGACGTGGTCGGGGATGTGATGGGAGAGGGGCACACACGTGGTCGGGGATGTGATTCGAGAGGGGCACACACATGGTCGGGGATGTGATGGGAGAGGGGCACACACGTGGTCAGGGATGTGCTGGGGAGGTGCACAGACGTGGTCAGGGATGTGATGGGAGAGGTGCACAGACGTGGTCAGGGATGTGATGGGAGAGGGGCACACACGTGGTCGGGGATGTGATTCGAGAGGGGCACACACATGGTCGGGGATGTGATGGGAGAGGGGCACACACGTGGTCAGGGATGTGCTGGGGAGGTGCACAGACGTGGTCAAGGATGTGATGGGAGAGGTGCACAGACGTGGTCGGGGATGTGATGGGAGAGGGGCACACACGTGGTCGGGGATGTGATTCGAGAGGGGCACACACATGGTCGGGGATGTAATGGGAGATGGGCACACACGTGGTCAGGGATGTGCTGGGGAGGTGCACAGACGTGGTCAGGGATGTGATGGGGAGGTGCACAGACGTGGTCAGGGATGTGATGGGAGAGGGGCACACACGTGGTCGGGGATGTGATGGTAGTGGGTCATGTGGTCGGGGAGCGTCACATGTGGTTGCGTGGAGGGAGAGACACGGTCAGTTGAGCTTTTGGAATGAAAAAATGATTAACACAAAGGTAATAAAATAAAAGTTTAATATGAGATAAATAAAGTGAGGGGGTTGTCACATGATGGGGGGGGGTCACATGATGGAGAAGGTCACATGATGGGGGGGACATGATGGGGGGGATGTCACATGACGGGGGGACTAATAAATATGACTCCTGATTGGCACGTACAGTTTATTTATAACATCCGTATAGCGCTCACTGCGTCCTGGGCGGAGTCCACTTCCGGCGCCTTCGGTACAGAATTCATTACCTGCAGGACAAAGACACAGTCATCATAACCAGGACTGAGCCGACAACTTACTGGGGGCACGGGCACTGACAACCCAAACCACTGTCTCAGGGGCCCTACACGTGTCAATAAAGCTTCTTCATGTCAGTAAGCTTTGTGTGTCAGTTCATCATTGTCAAACGCTCCGCTTGCTGTCATTGAATGGAACCTTTCACATTGCCGAGCTAAAGTCCATCCTGCTGACAAAGCTGAAGTTTTGCCACAGTGTATCAGCACCGACCCCTCTCCTGCTCACACAGCTGTGATTTGTTACCATGTGTTGGTATGAACATCACACTGAAGTCCAGGGGGCTGCCTAAACTGATACAATGTAACAAACCCTATGTGAGGAATATCAGGTCAGAAGTTGGTTTCACGCTATGGGTGCTCCCATTCACTGACAGCAAGCAAGGGTGAGAAATGCCGCGCCTGTATGGTCATGTGACTAGCTGGGGCAAAGACTAGGAAAGCGCTTACCGTATGCTCTGATGGAAGGTGAGGTCGTCCTGCAGCACCTGCGCCCTCTTCTGGAGGAAGTTCACCTGTAGTGGGGGGAGGAGACGTCAACATGTGACTGCGGTGGACGGACAGGAAGGGCCACAAGGGGCCAACACCCGCCCCCATCTACAACCTCGAGGGGCCCTGGAAGAGTCCAACTCGTTATAGGGGGTTTCATGCAGAGTATTGGAAGGAGTCAGGAAGCACAGAGCTGAAATCTCCCAGCATCCCCTGCTTGTTCAGGCTCTGCACAGTCCCCGGTATCACAGGAGCTGTTAGGGGGTGTCTGTCCTCAGCTTGCTGACTGTTTCCCTGCTGAATTGTTTCACGATTTTGGTTGGAAAACACGAGCTGGCCCCGCGGTGCAGGGCGATTTATGGGCGCCACAGCGTGCCCTCGCCCCCTAGTCACATGCTGTGTTACCTGGGATTTCAGAGACGTGATCGTGTCCTCCAGCTCATGGCGCATGGCGGCCGGCATCAGGCCCCGGATCTTCAGCTCGTACTCCTGTCGGATGTGGGCGATCTGCCAGAGAAAATGGTGGACGGGTGAGACAGGGCACTGAGAGGGCGGGGTGCCATCATCATAGCCCCCCCCGGGCATGGAATACGCAATGGTGTGGATGATGAGGATACTCTGATGGGGGATGTGCAAATGATAACACAGCAAGATGAACAGGGCTACACATCCTAAGAGTGCAGGGAAATGGGTACCAGTAACAATGCTGTGTCAGTCCTCACTGCAGTTCTGCCATTCTATTTACAAGCAGAGCTGTGAACCCTCCAGTGTTGGGGTCGGGGTGATGCTGAAGACGACCCGACTGACCCTGAGCAAAGATAATAAGAGTGTCGCCCCATCCGAACATATCAGGAAGCTGCACGGGCCCCACAACCCGGGGAGGAGGGTGCTGGAAATAAGAAGCAGTGAGGGCCCCGGGAGGAGGGTGCTGGAAATAAGAAGCAGTGAGGGCCCCGGGAGGAGGGTGCTGGAAATCAGAAGCAGTGAGGGCCCCGGGGGAGGAGGGTGCTGGAAATAAGAAGCAGTGAGGGGCCCGGGAGGAGGGTGCTGGAAATAAGAAGCAGTGAGGGCCCCGGGGAGGAGGGTGCTGGAAATAAGAAGCAGTGAGGGGCCCGGGGGAGGAGGGTGCTGGAAATAAGAAGCAGTGAGGGCCCGGGGGAGGAGGGTGCTGGAAATAAGAAGCAGTGAGGGCCCCGGGGGAGGAGGGTGCTGGAAATAAGAAGCAGTGAGGGGCCCAGGTGGAGGAGGGTGCTGGAAATCAGAAGCAGTGAGGGGCCCGGGAGGAGGGTGCTGGAAATAAGAAGCAGTGAGGGCCCCGGGGAGGAGGGTGCTGGAAATAAGAAGCAGTGAGGGGCCCGGGAGGAGGGTGCTGGAAATAAGAAGCAGTGAGGGCCCCGGGAGGAGGGTGCTGGAAATCAGAAGCAGTGAGGGGCCCGGGAGGAGGGTGCTGGAAATAAGAAGCAGTGAGGGCCCCGGGGAGGAGGGTGCTGGAAATAAGAAGCAGTGAGGGGCCCGGGAGGAGGGTGCTGGAAATAAGAAGCAGTGAGGGGCCCGGGGGAGGAGGGTGCTGGAAATAAGAAGCAGTGAGGGCCCCGGGGGAGGAGGGTGCTGGAAATAAGAAGCAGTGAGGGCCCCGGGGAGGAGGGTGCTGGAAATAAGAAGCAGTGAGGGCCCCGGGGGAGGAGAGTGCTGGAAATAAGAAGCAGTGAGGGGCCCCGGGGAGGAGGGTGCTGGAAATAAGAAGCAGTGAGGGGCCCCGGGGGAGGAGGGTGCTGGAAATAAGAAGCAGTGAGGGCCCGGGGGAGGAGAGTGCTGGAAATAAGAAGCAGTGAGGGCCCCGGGGGAGGAGGGTGCTGGAAATAAGAAGCAGTGAGGGGCCCCGGGGGAGGAGGGTGCTGGAAATAAGAAGCAGTGAGGGGCCCGGGGGGAGGGTGCTGGAAATAAGAAGCAGTGAGGGCCCCGGGGAGGAGGGTGCTGGAAATAAGAAGCAGTGAGGGCCCCGGGAGGAGGGTGCTGGAAATAAGAAGCAGTGAGGGGCCCCGGGGGAGGAGGGTGCTGGAAATAAGAAGCAGTGAGGGGCCCCGGGGGAGGAGGGTGCTGGAAATAAGAAGCAGTGAGGGGCCCCGGGGGAGGAGGGTGCTGGAAATAAGAAGCAGTGAGGGCCCGGGGGAGGAGGGTGCTGGAAATAAGAAGCAGTGAGGGCCCCGGGGGCGGAGGGTGCTGGAAATAAGAAGCAGTGAGGGGCCCCGGGGGAGGAGGGTGCTGGAAATAAGAAGCAGTGAGGGGCCCGGGGGAGGAGGGTGCTGGAAATAAGAAGCAGTGAGGGCCCCGGGGGAGGAGGGTGCTGGAAATAAGAAGCAGTGAGGGGCCCGGGGGGAGGAGGGTGCTGGAAATAAGAAGCAGTGGGGGGCCCGGGGGAGGAGGGTGCTGGAAATAAGAAGCAGTGAGGGCCCGGGGGAGGAGGGTGCTGGAAATAAGAAGCAGTGAGGGCCCCGGGGAGGAGGGTGCTGGAAATAAGAAGCAGTGAGGGGCCCAGGTGGAGGAGGGTGCTGGAAATAAGAAGCAGTGAGGGGCCGGGGAGGAGGGTGCTGGAAATAAGAAGCAGTGAGGGGCCGGGGAGGAGGGTGCTGGAAATCAGAAGCAGTGAGGGCCCGGGGAGGAGGGTGCTGGAAATAAGAAGCAGTGAGGGGCCCCGGGGGAGGAGGGTGCTGGAAATAAGAAGCAGTGAGGGCCCCGGTGGAGGAGGGTGCCAGACTCTGGCACATGCGCGGCAATGAATCTTGCAGAATTGCTACCCAAGCCTCCTTTCCAGTATATGAGCGCATGCGCAGTACAGCTTGGCCTTTGTTCCTTCCTCCTCGGCTGACGTCCGACCGCCGCACTTCGTGAATGGTTTGCAGTAGATTTTTACAATTGTTTTGATGTTTTTCCTTCTGAGAACCTCGTTGCACGGGACGTGTTTATATCTTTTGGTGCCTGCGCTCTCTGAGGCTCACTCCCTCCTCAGGGGCAGGCTGGGGGGGTCCTATACACCTCCCTGTGACACTGTTTCTAATGGTTTTTAAACAGTTTTCTGATCAGATTTTGGACATTAATAGATTTTGAGATCTGATCATGTGACTCTTTGGTGTGCACCATTTTACTGTGTTGGAATTGAGGGACTGAAGTACAAAATGATGCAACTGCAGCTCTGGATGTGACTGCAGGATAGTGGGTGCAGCTCTGGATGTGACTGGAGTATAACATGATGTAGTGCTCCCCGCTCGCCCCCCACAGTGCTCTTGTACAGTCCGGTAATATCCGATATTTGCTGTTACGGTCGGCGGCAGAACCTAATCTGCAGAAGTGTGAAATGGCTTTTCTGCCGGTCACGTGTCCGACGCCTGCGGGCAAATCATTAGGAAAACACAGAAAATCTGAAGCGTCTTCTGGCCGGAGCCATGGAGGGGGCAGCGGGGCGGCGACGGGCGGGGGACTGGAGATAAACGAGGGCGAAATGATCAAGAATGGCGCAAAAACATACAACAGACCCTCAGCTGTATGAAGTATCAGGTCAGGATGGGCTCTCTGCCATTCACCAACAGCAAGCAGAGGTCTATAAAACGGTCGGTGGTGGGTGGGGGGGGCTTTAGTGGGATACATGGCATGGGTTGTTTTTGGATGATGGGGGTAATGAGCCAGTGTCGTACCACCCACGTCCTAATGACATCCAGCCCCGCCCCGCCCCTTAGTCATTTTTGGGAGGGGCTTTGACAACCAAGAAAGGATTTGTGCGGTACGTGCAGGTGACACTGGTGGCGGCACACACGCCGCTGGCGCCCGGAGCGGGTGATGCCCTGTTTTATTACTTACAGGGGGCAGATGGTGATACCAGGGGTCAGCAGGGTGGAGACGACTTACCTGCTCCTGCAGCTCCAGCTCCTTGTCCTGCAGTCTCCTCTCCGACAGGCGCAGCTGGGAGCAGTATCCGCTCGCCTCGTCCTGCAGGAGCTGGAATCAGAAAAACACTGGTCACATGACACAGAATAACCCCTTCCATAACGCCGTACAGGGGCGGAGCACGTACTGACACCCTGGTTGGAAGGCTCCTCGGGGGCGGGTCCAACACTTCTCCTATAAACCTTCTAAACATCAGTCTCGCTGGTGCTATGTTGCCCCTTGGACCCTCGTCGATGTTGTATATAACCAGATGCCGCCGCTCAGTGTAGGACTACTGGGCGCCCTGTTCCCAGCCAGTGAGGGGTTAATATCAGCAGTGTATATATACATATATACACTTTTATTTCCTGCGCTCATTTGTACATTTAGGAACTTGTGATATCCGCAAACCATTCCTGCCGACTGATCTGCCATGTCTACACAACCACTGGCAGCCAGGTGTCCTGACATGTTACCAGGGGAAGGGAAAGTGTCAGTTCTTCAGCCCAGAGCCCCATGCTGTTGTCATGGAAACTGAGTGTATACTACATGGTGACAGCGCTGCATGGAACTGTGGGGGGCGCTCTCACCATGGCCCAGAAAGCCGAGTCAGTAAGCAGTCTCTGGCCCCCGGCTGTCGGTGAGCAGTCTCTGGCCCCCGGCTGTCGGTGAGCAGTCTCTGGCCCCCGGCTGTCGGTGAGCAGTCTCTGGCCCCCGGCTGTCGGTGAGCAGTCTCTGGCCCCCGGCTGTCGGTGAGCAGTCTCTGGCCCCCGGCTGTCGGTGAGCAGTCTCTGGCCCCCGGCTGTCACCATGGCCCAGAAAGCAGAGTCAGTAAGCTGTTTCTGGCCCCCGGGTGTCGGTGAGCAGACTGCTCACCAACACCCGGGGGCCAGAGACTGCTCACCGACAGCCGGGGGCCAGAAACAGCTTACTGACTCGGCTTTCTGGGCCACGGTGAGAGCGCCCCCCAACAGTTCCATGCAGCGCTGTCACCATGTAGTATACACTCAGTTTCCATGACAACAGCATGGGGCTCTGGGCTGAAGAACTGACACTTTCCCTTCCCCTGGTAACATGTCAGGACACCTGGCTGCCAGTGGTTGTGTAGACATGGCAGATCAGTCGGCAGGAATGGTTTGCGGATATCACAAGTTCCTAAATGTACAAATGAGCGCAGGAAATAAAAGTGTATATATACTGCTGATATTAACCCCTCACTGGCTGGGAACAGGGCGCCCAGTAGTCCTACACTGAGCGGCGGCATCTGGTTATATACAACATCGACGAGCGTCCAAGGGGCAACATAGCGCCAGCGAGACTGATGTTTAGAAGGTTTATATGAGAAGTGTTGGACCCGCCCCCGAGGAGCCTTCCAACCAGGAAGAAGCAGACTCTGAGCTACTGCTCTGTGTTATCAGCCAGTTCACACAGCAAATTATAAACCTCTACTATAAAGGCAATGTTACCTACCATCGGGGGAGGGGAACAAGCGGTTACCTGCCAGATTGATATCTGCGGGGACTGTCACAATGCTGGAAAGTCCAAGACACTGATGAGATGGGGGAGAAGATTAGAAGATCCCCCGATTCGCTGTGTTCTATACCAGGACTGGGGGCGGCTCACCTAAGCATTACCCAGGCCCGATGGAGCTTCAGATCTCCACTACCACCCACCATATGGCGTCAGACCCCACAGTGATCAGGGATGTCACTGTAGAAGGGGCTGAAAGTCCTACTCCTAATGACCCTTGTAAGATGGGGTACACAAGGGCCCCACACGACACCGAGTCCTGTACATTAGAAAGTTGGATGCCATATACACCACCTTCTTCAGTAGCTACTGTTCTGATGCCACTATATGTCTAGTGCTGTCCGTTGGTCCCCGGGGGCCCCTCCAGGGGAAGGATGAGCAGAAGTCTCATGGGGAGGGGCAGTACAGCGTGTCCTCCACCTTCTGGTTTTAAGCTGATCCATATGCCGCCTCTTCACATATGGTGCATTCCTTTCTGGTGGGAATCTTCTGTTCTACACCCCATATTTCCCAGAAGTGATGATGTCAGAGGGAAGGGTCCGGATAGCCGCCACCTGGGTGAGGGGGCAACGGCCAAATGTGGAACTGAGAAACAATGCACAAGGCAGAAAAGTTAGGCTCTGACCACAGGTCCACACGTTGGAGGCCCTCTTGGAGGCCGGAGAATACTAACGTTTGGTCAGACACCCTTATTCCTTGCCAGTTCCTGATGTCGGGAGGGAGAAGGGGCTCCACTCATTTCAGATCTCGGCAAACAATTGCTTCAGCAGGGAACTCACATGATGATGAATATCACCTCAGCTCCCTCACGGAAAGAGGGTGAATGTCACCCCCGGCCATGGGCACAACAATAGATTAGGGATGCTCATCCAGACTTCATGAATAAATCTGATGGAAAGGGATGCAAGATAGGCCTAGAGATTGTAATATATGTTCGGCAGCAGTGGGAGGTCACTAGGGGGACATTTCATCTCAGCTTAACTCCCTCAGGTCAATAGGGTGTAACTACATCTGGAATGCTAGAAGGGCACAGGTTGCAGGTGACAGACCCTAGGGTGGTCATTGTCCCCCTAGAGACACCATGAAGCCTGGTCACGGTGTAGAACTGGGCTTGTCACCCATCTTTCCACAGGTCCTGAGAAGCATGTACACATGGTTATGTGAAGTCATAAGTTCATGAACCTGGAAGCTCAGGATGAGGAGAGCCGTGGTGGACAGAGTGGCTAGCCTGAGATTATAATCATGAGTAGACACAACATTGGGTGTCTATGGTCGCCACCACAGAGGTTGCTGCCCTTTAATCTCCACTTCCACAGCGTTGCTGGCACCAGTCGAGCTGCTGGAACATGGAGGTCAGGGCCTCCTACCCCGGACATTTGTGAATGGAGGCTCAGCTTGAAGGTGGGACGACAATTACAACCTGCAGGGGAAACGTCTCCGTAATTGTAGAGCGCCATCGGCCTGAAAACACAAACAGGGGAAACCTCAGCGGCGGGTCAGACGAGGACGGCGTATTTATGGAACGGCGCCCTCCGATGTCCAGCGCAACCAAACGTCATCTCCTACGGTCAGGAGTCCCATATAATGAGGACATAGGGCGTGAGAGGCAACTGCTGGTGAGGTACAAAAACACCGTCCCGATAAGACGATGGAACCAGATATGACCGGGGCTGCTCACGTGAGATCCAATCTGATCTGTACAATCTCATCACTTCAATCTGATCTGTGCAATCTCATCACTTCAACCTGATCTGTACAATCTCATCACTTCAGTGTAATCTCATCACTTCAATCTGATCTGTACAATCTCATCACTTCAACCTGATCTGTACAATCTCATCACTTCAACCTGATCTGTACAATCTCATCACTTCAACCTGATCTGTACAATCTCATCACTTCAACCTGATCTGTACAATCTCATCACTTCAGTGTAATCTCATCACTTCAATCTGATCTGTACAATCTCATCACTTCAACCTGATCTGTACAATCTCATCACTTCAACCTGATCTGTACAATCTCATCACTTCAACCTGATCTGTACAATCTCATCACTTCAATCTGATCTGTACAATCTCATCACTTCAGTGTAATCTCATCACTTCAATCTGATCTGTGCAATCTCATCACTTGAGTGTAATCTTATATCTCCACCGTGATCTGTACAATCTCATCACTTCAATCTGATCTGTACAATCTCATCACTTCAATCTGATCTGTACAATCTCATCACTTCAATCTGATCTGTACAATCTCATCACTTCAATCTGATCTGTACAATCTCATCACTTCAATCTGATCTGTACAATCTCATCACTTCAACCTGATCTGTGCAATGTGATATCTTTTATACATGGTCTGTGTAGCCTGTCTACTCAGGATTGCAGCTCCGGATGATGAATGCCTGACTCTCACCAGGTGGCACGGCTGCAGGACGTCACCTGTGATGGATGCGGCTCTGCATCGGAGGCCGGTGTGCGACGGCGGGGGCCCTGAAGTCATCGTACCACACAAGGTAAAACATCTGACAGCTGCCCAAACGACTGCTGTAACATGAGCTGAGCCCCACCCAACAGCAAGACACCCAGCTTACACTATTACTGGATACAATATGGCCGCCATGAAGCGGACTGGAGGCTGAACTGCAGTGGCCCCTAATGAACTAAAAGGACCTCTATGCAGGTAAATAGCAGGGTGAAGGTCCTAAAAAGGACGCCCCCAAAACCTCAGGAAGATTTCCCTGTAAGCAATCCTTCCTTGCCCCTAAGGTATAAAGGCTCCCGACATGAGGTCCCGGGCCCCCAGTGTAAGGGCTTCCTAAATAAGAGCCACCGGGCCCCCAGTGTAAGGGCTCCCGACATGAGAGCTCCCGGGCCCCCAGTGTATGGGCTCCCGAAATAAGAGCTCCCGGGCCCCCAGTGTAAGGGCTCCCGACATGAGAGCTCCCGGGCCCCCAGTGTATGGGCTCCCGACATAAGAGCTCCCGGGCCCGCAGTGTAAGGGCTCCCGACATAAGAGCTCCCGGGCCCCCAGTGTAAGGGCTCCCGACATAAGAGCTCCCGGGCCCGCAGTGTAAGGGCTCCCGACATAAGAGCTCCTGGGCCCCCAGTGTAAGGGCTCCCGACATAAGAGCTCCCGGGCCCGCAGTGTAAGGGCTCCCGACATAAGAGCTCCCGAGCCTGCAATGTAAGGGCTCCCGACATAAGAGCTCCCGGGCCTCCAGTGTATGGGCTCCCGACATAAGAGCTCCCGGGCCCCCAGTGTAAGGGCTCCCGACATAAGAGCTCCCGGGCCCCCAGTGTAAGGGCCCCCAAAATAAGAGCTCCCGCGCCCCCAGTGTATGGGCTCCTGAAATAAGAGCTCCCGGGCCCCCAGTGTAAGGGCTCCCGACATAAGAGCTCCCGGGCCCCCAGTGTAAGGGCTCCCGACATAAGGGCTCCCGGGCCCCCCGTGTAAGGGCTCCCGACATAAGGGCTCCCGGGCCCCCAGTGTAAGGGCTCCCAAAATAAGAGCTCCCGGCCTCCCGACATAAGAGCTCCCGGGCCCCCAGTTTAAGGGCCCCCAAAATAGGAGCTCCCGGGCTCCCAGTGTAAGGGCTCCCGACATAAGAGCTCCCGGGCCCCTGTTGTAAGGGCTCCCGACATAAAAGCTCCTGGGCCCCCGACATAAGATCTCCCAGCCTCAGGTGGAAGGGCATCCAAAATAAGAGCTCCCGGGCACCCAGTGTAAGGGCTCCCAACATAAGAGCTCCCGGGCCCCCAGTGTAAGGGTTCCCGACATAAGAGCTCCCGGGCCCCCAGTGTAAGGGCTCCCGACATAAGAGCTCCCGGGCCCCCAGTGTAAGGGCCCCAAAAATAAGAGCTCCCGGCCTCCAGTGTAAGGGCTCCCGACATAAGAGCTCCCGGGCACCCAGTGTAAGGGCTCCCAACATAAGGGCTCCCAACATAAGAGCTCCCGGGCCCCCAGTGTAAGGGTTCCCGACATAAGAGCTCCCGGGCCCCCAGTGTAAGGGCTCCCGACATAAGAGCTCCCGGGCCCCCAGTGTAAGGGCTCCCGACATAAGAGCTCCCGGGCCCCCAGTGTAAGGGCTCCCGACATAAGAGCTCCCGGGCCCCCAGTGTAAGGGCTCCCGACATAAGAGCTCCCGGGCCCCCAGTGTAAGGGCTCCCGACATAAGAGCTCCCGGGCCCCCAGTGTAAGGGCTCTCGACATAAGGGCTCCCGGGCCCCCAGTGTAAGGGCTCTCGACATAAGGGCTCCCGGGCCCCCAGTGTAAGGGCTCCCAAAATAAGAGCTCCCGGCCTCCCGACATAAGAGCTCCCGGGCCCCCAGTTTAAGGGCCCCCAAAATAGGAGCTCCCGGGCTCCCAGTGTAAGGGCTCCCGACATAAGAGCTCCCGGGCCCCTGTTGTAAGGGCTCCCGACATAAAAGCTCCTGGGCCCCCGACATAAGATCTCCCAGCCTCAGGTGGAAGGGCATCCAAAATAAGAGCTCCCGGGCACCCAGTGTAAGGGCTCCCAACATAAGAGCTCCTGGGCCCCCAGTGTAAGGGTTCCCGACATAAGAGCTCCCGGGCCCCCAGTGTAAGGGCTCCCGACATAAGAGCTCCCGGGCCCCCAGTGTAAGGGCCCCCAAAATAAGAGCTCCCGGCCTCCAGTGTAAGGGCATCCAAAATAAGAGCTCCCGGCCTCCAGTGTAAGGGTTCCCGACATAAGAGCTCCCGGGCCCCCAGTGTAAGGGCTCCCAACATAAGAGCTCCCGGGCCCCCAGTGTAAGGGTTCCCGACATAAGAGCTCCCGGGCCCCCAGTGTAAGGGCTCCCGACATAAGAGCTCCGGGCCCCCAGTGTAAGGGCCCCAAAAATAAGAGCTCCCGGCCTCCAGTGTAAGGGCTCCCGACATAAGAGCTCCCGGGCACCCAGTGTAAGGGCTCCCAACATAAGGGCTCCCAACATAAGAGCTCCCGGGCCCCCAGTGTAAGGGTTCCCGACATAAGAGCTCCCGGGCCCCCAGTGTAAGGGCTCCCGACATAAGAGCTCCCGGGCCCCCAGTGTAAGGGCTCCCGACATAAGAGCTCCCGGGCCCCCAGTGTAAGGGCTCCCGACATAAGAGCTCCCGGGCCCCCAGTGTAAGGGCTCCCGACATAAGAGCTCCCGGGCCCCCAGTGTAAGGGCTCCCGACATAAGAGCTCCCGGGCCCCCAGTGTAAGGGCTCCCGACATAAGAGCTCCCGGGCCCCCAGTGTAAGGGCTCCCGACATAAGAGCTCTCGGGCCCCCAGTGTAAGGGCTCCCGACATAAGAGCTCCCGGGCCCCCAGTGTAAGGGCTCCCGACATAAGAGCTCCCCGGGCCCCCAGTGTAAGGGCCCCCAAAATAAGAACTCCCGGCCTCCGGTGTAAGGGCTACCGGGCCCCCAGTGTAAGGGCTCCCAACATAAGAGCTCCCGGGCCCCCAGTGTAAGGGTTCCCGACATAAGAGCTCCCGGGCCCCCAGTGTAAGGGCTCCCGACATAAGAGCTCCCGGGCCCCCAGTGTAAGGGCTCCCGACATAAGAGCTCCCGGGCCCCCAGTGTAAGGGCTCCCGACATAAGAGCTCCCGGCCCCCAGTGTAAGGGCTCCCGACATAAGAGCTCCCGGGCCCCCAGGGTAAGGGCTCCCGACATAAGAGCTCCCGGGCCCCCAGGGTAAGGGCTCCCGACATAAGAGCTCCCGGGCCCCCAGTGTAAGGGCTCCCGACATAAGAGCTCCCCGGGCCCCCAGTGTAAGGGCCCCCAAAATAAGAACTCCCGGCCTCCGGTGTAAGGGCTACCGGGCCCCCAGTGTAAGGGTTCCCGACATAAGAGCTCCCGGGCCCCCAGTGTATGGGCTCCCGACATAAGAGCTCCCAGGCCCCCAGTGTAAGGGCTCCCGACATAAGAGCTCCCGGGCCCCCAGTGTAAGGGCTCCCGACATAAGAGCTCCCAGGCCCCCAGTGTAAGGGCTCCCGACATAAGAGCTCCCGGGCCCCCAGTGTAAGGGCCCCTGACATAAGAGCTCCCTTCTTCCGGTGTAAGGGCCCCTGACAGTACACTGCAGATTAATATTAGACTACACAGTAGACTATTACACTGCAGACTATTACACACACTGCAGACTATTACAGTACACTGCAGACTATTACACTGCAGACTATTACACACACTGCAGACTATTACACACACTGCAGACTATTACACACACTGCAGGCTATTACACCGGAGACCATTACAGTACACTGCAGACTATTTCACACACTGCAGACTATTACACCGCAGACCATTACAGTACACTGCAGACTATTATACTGCAGACTATTACACCGCAGGCCATTACAGTACACTGCAGACTATTACACCGCAGGCCATTACAGTACACTGCAGACTATTACACTGCAGACTATTACACACACTGCAGACTATTACACCGCAGACCATTACAGTACACTGCAGACTATTACACCGCAGACCATTACAGTACACTGCAGACTATTATACTGCAGACCATTACAGTACACTGCAGACTATTATACTGCAGACTATTACACACACTGCAGACTATTACACCGCAGACCATTACAGTACACCGCAGACTATTACACCGCAGACTATTACAGTACACTGCAGACTATTATACTGCAGACTATTACACACACTGCAGACTATTACACCGCAGACCATTACAGTACACTGCAGACTATTATACTGCAGACTATTACACCGCAGACCATTACAGTACACTGCAGACTATTATACTGCAGACTATTACACACACTGCAGACTATTACACCGCAGACCATTGCAGTACACTGTAGACTATTACACTGCAGACTATTACACCGCAGACCATTACAGTACACTGCAGACTATTACACTGCAGACTATTACAGTACACTGCAGACTATTACACCGCAGACTATTACAGTACACTGCAGACTATTATACTGCAGACTATTACACTGCAGACTATTACACCGCAGACCATTACAGTACACTGCAGACTATTATACTGCAGACTATTACACACACTGCAGACTATTACACCGCAGACCATTACAGTACACCGCAGACTATTACACCGCAGACTATTACACCGCAGACTATTACACCGCAGACCATTACAGTACACTGCAGACTATTACACTGCAGACTATTACACACACTGCAGACTATTACACCGCAGACCATTACAGTACACTGCAGACTATTATACTGCAGACCATTACAGTACACTGCAGACTATTACACCGCAGACCATTACAGTACACTGCAGACTATTATACTGCAGACCATTACAGTACACTGCAGACTATTATACTGCAGACTATTACACCGCAGACCATTACAGTACACTGCAGACTATTATACTGCAGACTATTACACTGCAGACTATTACACCGCAGACCATTACAGTACACTGCAGACTATTATACTGCAGACTATTACACACACTGCAGACTATTACACCGCAGACCATTGCAGTACACTGTAGACTATTACACTGCAGACTATTACACCGCAGACCATTACAGTACACTGCAGACTATTACACTGCAGACTATTACAGTACACTGCAGACTATTACACCGCAGACCATTACAGTACACTGCAGACTATTATACTGCAGACTATTACACTGCAGACTATTACACCGCAGACCATTACAGTACACTGCAGACTATTATACTGCAGACTATTACACACACTGCAGACTATTACACCGCAGACCATTACAGTACACCGCAGACTATTACACCGCAGACTATTACACCGCAGACCATTACAGTACACTGCAGACTATTACACTGCAGACTATTACACACACTGCAGACTATTACACCGCAGACCATTACAGTACACTGCAGACTATTACACTGCAGACTATTATACTGCAGACTATTACAGTACACTGCAGACCATTACGCCTCTCTCACCTTCGTGGCCTTCTCGCGCTCTCGGGTCAGCTGCCTCTTTTCCTCCTGGTGTTTCTGCTCGGCCTCCTGCAGCCTCCTCTCTGCCTCCAGCTGCTGACAGCCGCTCTCTTCTCGCATAGAGGCCATGGTCGCCTGGAGGTCGCTGACCACCTGTAGGAGGACAGGAAAGGTGAGACACAATGGACGCCACATGGCGGTGACCAGCACTACAGCCGCCATTACAGGGAAGCGGCTTCCCTCAGAATCGGCAGGTACTAGAAGTGTATGCAGCTCTGGATGTGACTGGAGTATACCTGGTCATGCAGTGAGCAGACATTATGTTTTACATAGGTAAAGGTTCAGGGGGTTCTCCGGGAGATAAGAAAATATTACTTTATTCTAAGTCTATTCCCAGATCCCTGTCATTAGTTATAATGGGGAGCGACGATCAGGGGAAATAAAATGGCCGCCGTGCTGTTAGTGCACACACAACCTGTCCTCATCACACAGCAGGATGAGTTAGGCTACTTTCACATAAGCGTTTTTTGCGGATCCGCAAAAACGCTTCCGTTACCATAATACAACCGCATGCATCCGTCATGAACGGATCCGGCTGTATTATGTCTTCTACAGCCATGACCGATCCGTCATGAACACCACGGAAGTCAATGGGGACCGGATGCGTTTTTTTTATTGTGTCAGAGAAAACGGATCCCCCCATGACTTACATTGTGCATCAGGACGGAGCTGTCTTGCTCCGCACCTTGCAGCGTTATTCTGTCCGCGATGGGAGCGTAAACCAAACGGAACGTAATGCATTTTGGTGCATTCCGTTCAGATGTTTTGTCCCCATTGACAATGAATAGGGACAAAGCTGAAGCGTTCTGATGGATCTCAATAGCGGAATTGAAAACGCTAATGTGAAAGTAGCCTTACTTCACAACACTGAGCTAAGGAGCTGCCTCAGCCTCCTCTCTGCTCGTCAGGGATTATGATCCTAAATACAGATGAGAAGATCTTCAGCTGAATCTCTGTAGGAACGGAGTCCACGAGGAGACATGAAGTACAGAGAGGAGGATGAGGCAGCTCTTTAGCTCAGTGTTGTAAAGTAACTCATCCTGCTGTGTGATGAGGACAGGTTGTGTGTGCACTAACAGCACGGCGGCCATTTTATTTCCCCCGATCATCGCTCCCCATTATAACTAATGACAGGGATTTGGGAATAGATCTATAATAAAGTAATATTTCCGTATTTTCCTATTCCCGGAGAACCCCTTTAAGGAGAATTCCGGGCCCACAGTGATGTGTGCAGCTGGATGCAGTGGGGGATCATGGGATGGAGGAGCCGCAGACAGGAAGGTGCCCCCTTTACTGTGGGGAAACTAACAGCAGGACAAGCTCAAGAACTCTGCTTGCTGTCAGTAAATTACTGAACTCCTTGAAAACCCTACCTGACCTATTTCTACTCTGAAAGCTCAGGGTTTGTTACAATGTGTCCAGTGCAGGCAACCCCTGGTCCTCCAGAATGATACACGTCACCTGCACTGACACATTGTAACAGACACCTAATACTGGAGAATGAAGGGAGCGAACATGGTCTACACTGATCCACTGTAACAACCCCTCAGCTGTGAGATGCATCAGGTCCTGACTGGAGTGCTCACATTCACTGACAGAATGCAGAGATCTTTGAGAAGGGGATGAAGCGTCCCTGAGACGGTACCCCTCACACACAGCCCTCCGTGGCGGTGATTTGGCCTAGTACCTGTGCCGTTTTCGCCAGCTTCTCGCCATATTCCTTCTCCATTTGCATTAACCTGTTCCCGGCCTGTGGAGAAAAACAAACAGCGTTTAGCGGAGGAACTGACCCCTGTGCCTGGCACCTCATCAGAACGGCGGAGTCACCGGGCACCGCGCCAAATCCTACGCCCTTTTATGGCTGCCGAATGGAGGAACGCGACTGCTTTGATCTGCTTACAACTATTCATTACTTGTAAGGAGGGGGAAACGAGGGGGAAGATCTGATCCTGCTGCCAAATACATCGCAGACAGCAGCAGAAAGGAATCACCCGCTGAAACAGCGCCCCCCAGTGACCAGGGCATAACCCCTCCACAATGCAGTAAATCTTCTACTGGTATAACATCTGCCATCATATACCAGAGGATGCCTATGTTATACCAGCTGTACATATATAACTATATACAGGAGATGCCCAGGTTATACCAGCTGTACATATATAATTATATACAGGAGATGCCCAGGTTATACCAGCATGCTCCATATCACTATATACAAGAAGATGTATAACTTATACCAGCTGTACATATATAATTATATACAGGAGATGCCCAGGTTATACCAGCTGTACATATATAATTATATACAGGAGATGCCCAGGTTATACCAGCATGGTCCATATCACTGTATACAAGAAGATGTATAACTTATACCAGCTGTACATATATAATTATATACAGGAGATGCCCAGGTTATACCAGCTGTACATATATAATTATATACAGGAGATGCCCAGGTTATACCAGCATGGTCCATATCACTGTATACAGGAAGATGTATAACTTATACCAGCTGTACATATATAATTATATACAGGAGATACCCAGGTTATACCAGCTGTACATATATAATTATATACAGGAGATACCCAGGTTATACCAGCATGCTCCATATCACTATATACAAGAAGATGTATAACTTATACCAGCTGTACATATATAATTATATACAGGAGATACCCAGGTTATACCAGCTGTACATATATATAATTATATACAGGAGATACCCAGGTTATACCAGCTGTACATATATAATTATATACAGGATATACCTAGGTTATACCAGCTGTACATATCTAATTATATACAGGAGATGCCCAGGTTATACCAGCTGTACATATATAATTATATACAGGAGATGCCCAGGTTATACCAGCATGCTCCATATCCCTATACACAAGAAGATGTATAACTTATACCAGCTGTACATATCTAATTATATACAGGAGATACCCAGGTTATACCAGCATGCTCCATATCACTATATACAAGAAGATGTATAACTTATACCAGCTGTACATATATAATTATATACAGGAGATACCCAGGTTATACCAGCTGTACATATATAATTATATACAGGAGATACCCAGGTTATACCAGCTGTACATATCTAATTATATACAGGAGATACCCAGGTTATACCAGCATGCTCCATATCACTATATACAAGAAGATGTATAACTTATACCAGCTGTACATATATAATTATATACAGGAGATGCCCAGGTAATACCAGCTGTACATATATAATTATATACAGGAGATGCCCAGGTAATACCAGCTGTACATATATAACTATATACAGGAGATGCCCAGGTTATACCAGCTGTACATATCTAATTATATACAGGAGATACCCAGGTTATACCAGCATGCTCCATATCACTATATACAAGAAGATGTATAACTTATACCAGCTGTACATATATAATTATATACAGGAGATGCCCAGGTTATACCAGTTGTACATATATAATTATATACAGGAGATGCCCAGGTTATACCAGCTGTACATATATAATTATATACAGGAGATGCCCAGGTTATACCAGCATGGTCCATATCACTATATACAAGAAGATGTATAACTTATACCACCTGTACATATATAATTATATACAGGAGATGCCCAGGTTATACCAGCATGCTCCATATCACTATATACAAGAAAATGTATAACTTATACCAGCTGTACATATATAATTATATACAGGAGATGCCCAGGTTATACCAGCTGTACATATATAATTATATACAGGAGATGCCCAGGTTATACCAGCATGGTCCATATCACTATATACAAGAAGATGTATAACTTATACCACCTGTACATATATAATTATATACAGGAGATGCCCAGGTTATACCAGCATGCTCCATATCACTATATACAAGAAGATGTATAACTTATACCAGCTGTACATATATAATTATATACAGGAGATACCCAGGTTATACCAGCTGTACATATATAATTATATACAGGAGATACCCAGGTTATACCAGCATGCTCCATATCACTATATACAAGAAGATGTATAACTTATACCAGCTGTACATATATAATTATATACAGGAGATGCCCAGGTTATACCAGCATGCTCCATATCACTATATACAGGAGATACCCAGCTTATACCAGCTGTACATCTATAATTATATACAGGAGATACCCAGGTTATACCAGCTGTACATCTATAATTATATACAGGAGATACCCAGGTTATACCAGCTGTACATATATAATTATATACAGGAGATACCCAGGTTATACCAGCTGTACATATATAATTATATACAGTAGATACCCAGGTTATACCAGCATGCTCCATATCACTATATACAAGAAGATGTATAACATATACCAGCTGTACATATATAATTATATACAGGGGATACCCAGGTTATACCAGCATGCTCCATATCACTATATACAAGTAGATGTATAACTTATACCAGCTGTACATATATAATTATATACAGGAGATACCCAGGTTATACCAGCTGTACATATATAATTATATACAGGAGATACCCGGGTTATACCAGCTGTACATATATAATTATATACAGGAGATGCCCAGGTTATACCAGCATGCTCCATATCACTATATACAGAAGATGTATAACATATACCAGCTGTACATATATAATTATATACAGGAGATACCCAGGTTATACCAGCTGTACATATATAATTATATACAGGAGATGCCCAGGTTATACCAGCATGCTCCATATCACTATATACAAGAAGATGTATAACTTATACCAGCTGTACATATATAATTATATACAGGAGATACCCAGGTTATACCAGCATGGTCCATATCACTATATACAAGAAGATGTATAACTTATACCAGCTGTACATATATAATTATATACAGGAGATACCCAGGTTATACCAGCTGTACATATATAATTATATACAGGAGATGCCCAGGTTATACCAGCTGTACATATATAATTATATACAGGAGATGCCCAGGTTATACCAGCATGGTCCATATCACTATATACAAGTAGATGTATAACTTATACCAGCTGTACATATATAATTATATACAGGAGATGCCCAGGTTATACCAGCTGTACATATATAATTATATACAGGGGATACCCAGGTTATACCAGCATGGTCCATATCACTATATACAAGAAGATGTATAACTTATACCAGCTGTATATATATATATAATTATACACAGGAGATACCCAGGTTATACCAGCTGTACATATATAATTATATACAGGAGATGCCCAGGTTATACCAGCTGTACATATATAATTATATACAGGAGATGCCCGGGTTATACCAGCATGGTCCATATCACTATATACAGAAGATGTATAACTCATACCAGCTGTACATATATAATTATATACAGGAGATGCCCAGGTTATACCAGCATGGTCCATATCACTATATACAAGAAGATGTATAACTTATACCAGCTGTACATATATAATTATATACAGGAGATGCCCAGGTTATACCAGCATGGTCCATATCACTATATACAAGAAGATGTATAACTTATACCAGCTGTACATATATAATTATATACAGGAGATGCCCAGGTTATACCAGCTGTACATATATAATTATATACAGGAGATGCTCAGGTTATACCAGCATGCTCCATATCACTATATACAAGAAGATGTATAACTTATACCAGCTGTACATATATAATTATATACAGGAGATGCTCAGGTTATACCAGCATGCTCCATATCACTATATACAAGAAGATGTATAACTTATACCAGCTGTACATATATAATTATATACAGGAGATGCTCAGGTTATACCAGCATGCTCCATATATAATTATATACATTCAGTGGATGTCTTTAGGCTCCCGGCAGAGACATCTGCATCATTATGGAGAACTACATCTCCCATGATTCCTAGCACTCTGCCTGTGTCAGTCTTTACAGAAAATCTGGAGTTCTATTCATGAACCAGGCTCAGGATGAAAAGTGGCATGGGTCCCTCTCAGTCTGGGGAGGAGCTCCTTGTACGAATATGTAAAACCCTGCGCCGCGCTGTGATTGGTCGGGATCAGGGGCCACACGCATGTTCTCTCATATAGAAATTATTCGCTCTAGGAAGGCGAAATATGGACTCGCTGAAGACACGGAGAACAAGGCAGAGAGAAAATCTACTGAAAACCAGATGTGGTGATGAGCGTGAGCGAGCGGGCATGTGTGCGAGCGCAACAGCTGGGGAAAAGATGTGCAAAATAGGGGCCCTGATACTCCAGTCACAGCCAGAGCTGCAGTCACAACTCTTATACTCCAGTCACAGCCAGAGCTGCAGTCACAACTCTTATACTCCAGTCACAGCTAGAGCTGCAGCCACATCATCGTATAGTTACACCCAAAGCTCTCACAAGGGGCTTCCTATTAGCTTGGCCGTTCAGGGGACTGGGAAAGTGCTGGGCAGGAGGGATGTGTACGGATTACGGAGGAATGTGCAGGGATCGCTCTCTGATCACTGCAGCCGCCACATCTGGTGCCAGTTATCCCCACGCAGCTGCACCTGGCCCCAAATCAGCGCAGGGAACAAGATGGCGGCAGCCAGAATAGAGAACGGAGCGGCTGGCGGATATATTCCCCCTCCCCTGCACATTTATATCCAGCACATGCCTAGCGCATCCGGGACGCAATAACAACCGCGCAGGGACCTGCGCTATACTCTGCGCCATGGTAAGTGTGCTGGAAACAAGCTGGCCCCGCCTACTACAGCTTTACCCCACCCACTACAGCTTTACTCCACCCACTATTAAGCCAAGCACACCCCAACATCCACCACTGCCTCCCGCCTGCACCCCAACATCAACGACTGCCTCCTGCCTGCACCCCGAGATCCCCCACCGCCTGAACAGAGGCCGTGGGGAACACGTACTGTGAACAGAGGCCGTGCCCGGGAAACAGAGGCTATGGGGACACGCACGGCAAACAGAGCCTGTGGGGAACAGAGCCTGTGGGGAACAGAGCCTGTGGGGAACAGAGCCTGTGGGGAACAGAGCCTGTGGGGAACAGAGGCTGTGGGGAACAGAGGCTGTGGGGAACAGAGGCTGTGGGGAACAGAGGCTGTGGGGAACAGAGGCTGTGGGGAACAGAGGCTGTGGGGAACAGAGGCTGTGGGGAACAGAGGCTGTGGGGAACAGAGGCTGTGGGGAACAGAGGCTGTGGGGAACAGAGGCTGTGGAGGACGCTGATTGAAGCCCAGTCACCCTGAGGTCCAGCCTTGACCCCTGCTCACCTTCTCCAGCGTCTCCTGGGTCTGCGCAGCGTGCGTCCTCTGCAGGTCCAGCCTGGCGCTCTCCATCTCTGCCCTCAGTCTGCTCAAGGCCTTGTGATGCTCCTGCGCGGTGCGCTGCTTCTCCTCATCCCGCAGGTGTCCGAGCTCCAGGAGCTGCTGCTTGTGCTGAGCATTGATCTGGATGAGCTCTTCCTTCATCTTGTAGACATGGTTCTCCAGGTCAGAGATAGTCTGCGGAGGAGAAGACAGGTCAGCATTGGTCACACCGAGAGCAGCCACAGAATGTCACCACTGCCGACTACCCCGACCCACAGGTATCCACATATGACAATGGGGCTGTCACCTTCCTACACACCCAGAATCAGCATCTCCAAAAGCAGGTGTCACACAACACCCACAACCGTACAATATGAGACACAAGACAACCGCATGACAAACAACACTCACAACCATACAATGAGACACATCAGTACAACACACAATACTTAAAACCTTATACTGACACAAAGCAGAGCCATAGAACAACTCACGAGACACAACACTCAGAACCATACCATGAGATACGACACACACAACTGTATAGAGACACACTCAACAGATAATACAACCATACAAAACACTCACAACCGAATGATAATATTGGATAAAATAAAAACAGAGTCTTCAGGCGCAGCTACTTAACAAGGTTTATGACACACAACACTCACAACTGTAAAACAAAGATAAGCAACAATCACACCCATAAATCAATGTCACACAACAATAAAATGAGATACAACACTCACAACCAGAAGACATAACATTTACAATTGTACAACAATATTGGATAAAATAAAAAATAGGTTGTTCAGGATACAGTACTCAAAGTGTATGATGCACAACACCCACAAGCGTAAAATAAAACAGACAACACACAACTGTGCAACAATGACACATGACACTCACAACCGAACTACAATGACAAGCAAATATCACAACCATAAAACAATGACATAACAATAACAACCGTACAATGACACATGACACAACTGTACAAAGACACACGACAACTGTACAACAATGACGCAGAACCCTCACAAACATACAATGACATACGATACAACTGTACAAAAATGACAACACACATCTGTGCAACAATGACACTTGACACTCAACTATACAGTAACCCACAACACAACAATGACACTCACAACTGTACAATAACACACAACACAACTATACAATGACAAACTCAACAGTACAATGACATTCATGACCGTATAATGACACACAACATTAACAACTGTACATCAGTGTAGCATGACACTCACAACCATGCAACGACACACAACACTCACAACCATACAACAATGACATGACACTCACAACTGCACAACAATGACACACGACACTCACAACTGTACAATGACACAGGACACTCACAACTGTACAATGACACAGGACACTCACAACCATACAATGACACAGGACACTCACAACCATACAATGACACATGACACTCACAACCATACAATGATACATGACACTCACAACCATGTAACAATCACACGACACAACCATACAACAATGACAAATGACACTCACAACCGTACAATGACACACAATAGTAACTGTAGAACAATGACACACAACACTCACAACCGTACAATGACACAAGACACACAATTGTACAGTGACACACAATACTCACAACTGTACAATGACACACGACAGAGAACTGTAGAACAATGACAAATGACACACAACCATACAACAATGACACAAGACACTCACAAATGTACAATGACACACAACAATGACACTACATCACAAATGTCCAACAATGACACTCCCAACTGTGTAACAATCACACGATACAACCGTACCACAATGATAAATGACACTCACAACTATACAACAATTACACACGACAAAAACAACTGTAGAACAATGACACACAACACTCACAACTGTACAATAATGAAAAATGACACGCAACCATACAACAATGACACACAATTATACATCATTCACATACCACTCTAGCATAATACAACAGGGGTGTAGCCAAGTACCTGGTAGGTAGGTACATGACACGTGGTAGGTAGAATCCATCACGAACTTCACATTGGGGCCCAAAAAAAAATTCACAAAATTTTCTGCAGGACACAGACACACAACACTGGGGCCCAATCCTGAGGGTCCAAAGCCACACCACCTGAACCACCATCCCAGCCAATACACAGAGGGTGTCACATGGCATTGAAGCCTGGGCTGTAAATGGATGCAAATGTAGCAAACCCTCAGCTGTCTGAGCCTGTGAATTCATTCGCTTTCGTCACCCATGCCGCCCTGTGCTGTTGCAGGGTTAGAGAATTTCTTAACCCTTAGGACGTCATAGGAGTGTGGGGGGCCCAGGACTGGGTGCTGAGGGGCACGGTATGGCATGCTGCGGCAGCCTTCTGCCTTCTTACAGCTTTTTATTTCAGGTCATAAAGGATTTCTTAAGAAGGCAAAACATCAAAGAGGCTTCAGAACAGTAGAACAGCATCCGAGGAACACTGGAAGAGTGTGCCAGGCCAGAAATAAGACTGGAGGTACGCAGGGAGAGTGTGCCAGGCCAGAAATAAGACTGGAGGTACGCAGGGAGAGTGTGCCAGGCCAGAAATAAGACTGGAGGTACGCAGGGAGAGTGTGCCAGGCCAGAAATAAGACTGGAGGTACGCAGGGAGAGTGTGCCAGGCCAGAAATAAGACTGGAGGTACGCAGGGAGAGTGTGCCAGGCCAGAAATAAGACTGGAGGTACGCAGGGAGAGTGTGCCAGGCCAGAAATAAGACCGGAGGAACGCAGGGAGAGCACACCACAACAGAAATAAGATGAGAGAAACGCAGGGAGAGCACACCACAACAGAAATAAGATGAGAGAAACGCAGGGAGAGCACACCACAACAGAAATAAGATGAGAGAAACGCAGGGAGAGCACACCACAACAGAAATAAGACCAGGTAAACACAGGGAGATACCTGAGGAACACAGGGAGAACACGCAAGGCCTGAAATAAGACCGAAGGAAAGCAGGGAGAAAGCGCCAGACCAGAGGAAAGCAGGGAGAGCACAGCAGGCCAGAAATAAGACCGGAGGAATGCAAGAAGAGTGCGCCAGACCAGAAATAAGACCAGAGAAACGCAGGGAGAGCACGCCAAGCCAGAAATGAGACCTGAGGGATGCTGGAAGAGGACGCAAAGCCAAAAATATGACCAGAGGAACATAGGGAGAGGGCACCAGACCAAAAATAAGACCAGAGGACCACAGGGAAAGAGTGCCAGACCAGAAATAAGACCAGAGAAATCCAGGGAGAGTGCGCCAGACCAGAAATAAGACCAGAGAAATCCAGGGAGAGTGCGCCAGACCAGAAATAAGACCAGAGAAATCCAGGGAGAGTGCGCCAGACCAGAAATAAGACCAGAGGAACGCAGGGAGAGCACGTCAGGCCAGAAATAAGACTGGAGGAACACTGGAAAATTGCACCAAGCCAGAAATTATGTGAGAGGAACGCAAAGAGAATGCGCCAGGCCAGAAATAAGACCAGAGGAACGCAGGGAGAGCGCACCAGATCAGAAAAAGATCAGGGGAGCGCAGGGAGAGCACACCAGACAGGAAATAAGACCAGCGGAACATAGGGAGAGTGCCAAGCCAGAAATAAGACCAGAGGAACGTAGGGAGAGCGCACCAGACCAGAAATAAAACCATAGGAACGCAGGGAGAGCGCACCAGACCAGAAATAAGACCAGAGGAACGCAGGGAGAGCGCACCAGACCAGAAATAAGACCAGAGGAACGCAGGGAGAGCGCACCAGACCAGAAATAAGACCAGAGGAACGCAGGGAGAGCGCACCAGACCAGAAATAAGACCAGAGGAACGCAGGGAGAGCGCACCAGACCAGAAATAAGACCAGAGGAACGCAGGGAGAGCGCACCAGATCAGAAAAAGATCAGTGGAGCGCAGGGAGAGCACACCAGACAGGAAATAAGACCAGCGGAAGATAGGGAGAGTGCCAAGCCAGAAATAAGACCAGAGGAACGTAGGGAGAGCGCACCAGACCAGAAATAAAACCATAGGAACGCAGGGAGAGCGCACCAGACCAGAAATAAGACCAGAGGAACGCAGGGAGAGCACGCAAGTCCAGAAATAAGACCAGAGGAACGTAGGGAGAGCGCACCAGACCAGAAATAAAACCATAGGAACGCAGGGAGAGTGCACCAGACCAGAAATAAAACCATAGGAACGCAGGGAGAGCGCACCAGACCAGAAATAAGACCATAGGAACGCAGGGAGAGCACACGAGGCCAGAAATAAGACCAAAGGAACACATGGAGAGCACGTCAGGCCAGAAATTATATCAGGGGAATGCAAATAGAGCGTGACAGGCCAGAAATAAGAACAGAGTAACACTTGAAAAGCGTGGCAAGCCAGAAAGAAGACCACACCAGACAAGAAATAAGACCAGAGGAATGCTGGAAGAGAGCACTGAGCCAGAGATGAGACAGGAGGAACTGGTGATCTGCGTGTAGTTCGGTTCACTATACTCTAGTGACCTCTCACCAGTGATGTATATACAGTGATATCACCGCTCTATGTCCTGAAAAAAGGGCAACAGGAGCCGCACTGCGAAAATAGATGTAAGCGGAGTGCCAGCGGCTGTGGAGGCGGTCCCCCTCCAAAGCATATAATAAAAAGAAATTCCGCAGCAACTTCCAAGGCGTAAAATGAAAAAAAGCTTTTTTTATTTACCAGACAGCTCTATGTCCTGGTGATCTGGGTGTAGTTCTGATCACTATATTCTAGTGACCTCTCACCAGTGATGTATATACAGTGACATCACTGCTCTATGTCCTGGTGATCTGGGTGTAGTACTGATCACTATGCTCTAGTGACCTCTCATCAGTGATGTAAATACAGTGACATCACTGCTATATGTCCTGGTGATCTGGGTGTAGTACTGATCACTATACTCTAGTGACCTCTCACCAGTGATGTATATACAGTGATATAGCTGCTATATGTCCTTGTGATCTGGGTGTAGTACTGATCACTATACTCTAGTGACCTCTCACCAGTGATGTATATACAGTGATATAGCTGCTATATGTCCTGGTGATCTGGGTGTAGTACTGATCACTATACTCTAGTGACCTCTCACCAGTGATGTATATACAGTGATATCACCGCTCTATGTCCTGGTGATCTGGGTGTAGTACTGATCACTATGCTCTAGTGACCTCTCATCAGTGATGTAAATACAGTGACATCACTGCTATATGTCCTGGTGATCTGGGTGTAGTACTGATCACTATACTCTAGTGACCTCTCACCAGTGATGTATATACAGTGATATAGCTGCTATATGTCCTGGTGATCTGGGTGTAGTACTGATCACTATACTCTAGTGACCTCTCACCAGTGATGTATATACAGTGATATCGCTGCTCTATGTCCTGGTGATCTGGGTGTAGTACTGATCACTATGCTCTAGTGACCTCTCATCAGTGATGTATATACAGTAATGTCACTGCTCTATGTCCTGGTGATCTGGGTGTAGTACTGATCACTATACTCTAGTGACCTCTCACCAGTGATGTAAATACAGTGACATCACTGCTATATGTCCTGGTGATCTGGGTGTAGTACTGATCACTATACTCTAGTGACCTCTCACCAGTGATGTATATACAGTGATATCACTGCTCTATGTCCTGGTGATCTGGATGTAGCACTAATCACTATACTCTAGTGAGCTCTCACCAGTGATGTATATACAGTAATGTCGCTGCTCTATGTCCTGATGATCTGGTTGTAGTACTGATCATTATACTCTAGAGACCTCTCACCAGTGATGTATATACAGTGATATCACTGCTCTATGTCCTGGTGATCTGGGTGTAGTACTAATCACTATACTCTAGTGACCTCTCACCAGTGACGTATATACAGTGATATCACTGCTCCTGGTGATCTGGATGTAGTACTGATCACTATACTCTAGTATTCTCTCACCAGTGATGTAAATACAGTGATATCACCGCTCTATGTCCTGGTGATCTGGATGTAGTACTAATCACTATACTCTAGTGACCTCTCACCAGTGACGTATATACAGTGATATCACCGCTCTATGTCCTGGTGATCTGGATGTAGTACTGATCACTATACTCTAGAGACCTCTCACCAGTGATGTATATACAGTGATATCATTGCTCTATGTCCTGGTGATCTGGATGTAGTACTAATCACTATACTCTAGTGACCTCTCACCAGTGACGTATATACAGTGATATCACTGCTCCTGGTGATCTGGATGTAGTACTATATACGTCACTATACTCTAGTGACCTCTCACCAGTGATGTATATACAGTGATATCACCGCTCTATGTCCCGGTGATCTGGGTGTAGTTCTGGTCACTATAATCTAGTATTCTCTGACCAGTAATGTATATACAGTGATATCACCGCTCTATGTCCCGGTGATCTGGGTGTAGTTCTGGTCACTATGCTCTCAGCCACATCAGAGGAGGAGAGGCATTTTATAGCAGAGGGTATATGCAGGATATAGGATGGCCCCCCCGGGATAGCATAGGTAAGGTATGTGAGGTGCTCTGAAGAGCGGGGGTGATGTCTGTGCGCACATTAGTCCCTCTTTTCATCATAAAACCCTCATCTGGTTTGTGCCCGACTCCATCAAACCTTTTTTCTTCCCTTTAAAGTTGGGTCTTTGATTCTGGCGCGGTTTGTGCGGAGCGCAGCTGGGAGGCAGAGGACGACACCAGCATTTAAAGCAAACATGTTTCCGACTTGAAAGGAAGGCTGTAATTAAAAAAATGGGCGGAAGAGAACTGCGATGGGATAATATTTTTTAATGGTGATTCAAAGGGCCACAGATGTCAGCGACTTTGAAAAAATTAGAAGTCTGCGGAAGGCTGTGCTGAGAAAGCGTCCGGCCCAAAGATGAAGCCGCTGCGGACGACAACCACAGGGCAGAGGCCGCGCCTGATCTGCAGGAGGTTTTGATGAATTAATGGGGAGGGGGGTCTGTTTCATTTTTAGGAGCCATTTTTTAAGGTGTCTGAAGCGGGAGATGGAGATTCTCGTCTTCAGGGTCTCACCTGGTCAATACAGCGCTCGCATATCGGAAGCTTGTTAACAGATGACCCAACTAAGAACTGTGTGAGGGCGGCGTAGACGCAGATACACGCCTGTCCACGTCACAGAACGGCACGAGGCTCCAGTGTGGCCACTGTCCTCGTATGGAATCACTACTACACAAATTCTCCTCCTCTAGTACAGAAGAGCTTACAATCATATACCGCCATCATATACCCACAAGGCGATTTCCTTCTACACCGACGTAACGCGAGAGGCGGAAGGCCTCTGTTCCCATCTGCGTTGGCGCACAATTATAAAAAAAGAAAAGAAAATGGTGGAGAAAATAGTGCAGCACGCAACGCCCTGTAGTCCGGTAAAATAACGGACACCGAAACAGAAGCCATTATAGTCGATGGCGTCCACTGAGCGCTGCCCTGTCATGTGACAAGTCCGCAGTCATTTTCATTGTTCTGACGAATGTAGATTGTCAACAGCGCTTAAATGTGTGCGACACGCGACAGGGGTCACATTCTGTAAACGATTCACACACACAATCAAGCACTTATGGGGTTAATGCATGCGGGAATTCTGTCGAGATTAAAGCGGCCAAGAAGAATAACGCAGAGCGCTGACGCTGGGGCGGTGAAAAAGATTGCAGGGAAGAATAAAACAGCTCGCCATTAAAACGAGCATGAAGCTGCTCCAGCCGAGATGCAGATTTTATCTGGGTGACAGGTCACATGACAGGCAGCGCCGCGCAGCAGCTTTGAAAAAGACAAGTTTTGATCTTAAAAGTTATAGACGGTGCTGTGATGTTGCAGTTCCCATGGTAACCACGGATTCAGGCAGCGCGATGACAGCATCCCGGCATATACACATGAGGAACCGGCTGCTTGGTTTGATTAAAACATTTCAGCCAAGATTTCAAGGTTCTAAACGTGAGGGGGTCGGTGTATGACAGGTGCACTGAGGGTTAATAAAACCTGCACTGGTCACATCGAGAGGTGCAAGAAAGAAGCCCGAAATATAGTCACTGAGCAGAGGATCCCTGCGTCCACAGATGAGAATATGCCATATCAACATGTATACAGCACAAACATATACGACTGGACCAAAGACACATGCATCAATTTTGCCCGGTATCAGACCGATCACTGTCCGTTCTGCCCGGTATCAGACCTCTCACTGTCAATCCTGCCCGGTATCAGACCGATCACTGTCCGTTCTGCCCGGTATCAGACCTCTCACTGTCAATCCTGCCCGGTATCAGACCTCTCACTGTCCATCCTGCCCGGTATCAAACCTTTCACTGTCCATCCTGCCACATATCAGACCTTCCACTGTCCATCCTGCCCAGTATCAGACCTTTCACTGTCCCTCCTGCCCAGTATCAGACCTCTCACTGTCCATCCTGCCCGGTATCAAACCTTTCACTGTCCATCCTGCCACATATCAGACCTTCCACTGTCCATCCTGCCACATATCAGACCTCTCACTGTCCATCCTGCCCGGTATCAGACCGATCACTGTCCGTTCTGCCCGGTATCAGACCTCTCACTGTCAATCCTGCCCGGCATCAGACCGATCACTGTCAATCCTGCCCGGCATCAGACCGATCACTGTCAATCCTGCCCGGTATCAGACTGAACACTGTTAGTCATGCCCGGTATCAGACATATCACTGTCAGCCCTGCCTGGTATCAGACCGAACACTGTCAATCTTTCCCGGTATCAGACCGAACACTGTCCATCCTGCCCGGTATCAGACCTCTCACTGTCCATCCTGCCCGGTATCAGACCTCTCACTGTCCATCCTGCCCGGTATCAGACCTTTCACTGTCCATCCTGCCCGGTATCAGACCTTTCACTGTCCATCCTGCCCGGTATCAGACCTCTCACTGTCCATCCTGCCCGGTATCAGACCTTTCACTGTCCATCCTGCCCGGTATCAGACCTCTCACTGTCCGTCCTGCTCGGTATCAAACCTTTCACTGTCCATCCTGCCACATATCAGACCTCTCACTGTCCATCCTGCCCGGTATCAGACCTTTCACTGTCAATCCTGCCCAGTATCAGACTTTCCACTGTCCATCCTGCCCAGTATCAGACCTTTCACTGTCCCTCCTGCCCAGTATCAGACCTCTCACTGTCCATCCTGCCCGGTATCAGACCTTTCACTGTCCATCCTGCCCGGTATCAGACCTATCACTGTCCGTCCTTCCCAGTATCAGACCTTTCACTGTCCATCCTGCCCGGTATCAAACCTTTCACTGTCCATCCTGCCACATATCAGACCTCTCACTGTCCATCCTGCCCGGTATCAGACCTTTCACTGTCAATCCTGCCCAGTATCAGACTTTCCACTGTCCATCCTGCCCAGTATCAGACCTTTCACTGTCCCTCCTGCCCAGTATCAGACCTCTCACTGTCCATCCTGCCCGGTATCAGACCTATCACTGTCCGTCCTTCCCAGTATCAGACCTTTCACTGTCAATCCTGCCCAGTATCAGACTTTCCACTGTCCATCCTGCCCGGTATCAGACCTCTCACTGTCCATCCTGCCCGGTATCAGACCTTTCACTGTCCATCCTGCCCGGTATCAGACCTCTCACTGTCCATCCTGCCCGGTATCAGACCTTTCACTGTCCATCCTGCCCGGTATCAGACCTCTCACTGTCCATCCTGCCCGGTATCAAACCTTTCACTGTCCATCCTGCCACATATCAGACCTCTCACTGTCCATCCTGCCCGGTATCAGACCTTTCACTGTCAATCCTGCCCAGTATCAGACTTTCCACTGTCCATCCTGCCCAGTATCAGACCTTTCACTGTCCATCCTGCCCAGTATCAGACCTCTCACTGTCCATCCTGCCCGGTATCAGACCTTTCACTGTCCATCCTGCCCGGTATCAGACCTATCACTGTCCGTCCTTCCCAGTATCAGACCTCTCACTGTCCATCCTGCCCGGTATCAAACCTTTCACTGTCCATCCTGCCACATATCAGACCTCTCACTGTCCATCCTGCCCGGTATCAGACCTTTCACTGTCAATCCTGCCCAGTATCAGACTTTCCACTGTCCATCCTGCCCAGTATCAGACCTTTCACTGTCCCTCCTGCCCAGTATCAGACCTCTCACTGTCCATCCTGCCCGGTATCAGACCTTTCACTGTTCATCCTGCCCGGTATCAGACCTATCACTGTCCGTCCTTCCCAGTATCAGACCTTTCACTGTCCATCCTGCCCGGTATCAAACCTTTCACTGTCCATCCTGCCACATATCAGACCTCTCACTGTCCATCCTGCCCGGTATCAGACCTTTCACTGTCAATCCTGCCCAGTATCAGACTTTCCACTGTCCATCCTGCCCAGTATCAGACCTTTCACTGTCCCTCCTGCCCAGTATCAGACCTCTCACTGTCCATCCTGCCCGGTATCAGACCTTTCACTGTCCATCCTGCCCGGTATCAGACCTATCACTGTCCGTCCTTCCCAGTATCAGACCTTTCACTGTCAATCCTGCCCAGTATCAGACTTTCCACTGTCCATCCTGCCCAGTATCAGACCTTTCACTGTCCCTCCTGCCCGGTATCAGACCTTTCACTGTCCATCCTGCCCGGTATCAGACCTCTCACTGTCCATCCTGCCCGGTATCAGACCTTTCACTGTCCCTCCTGCCCGGCATCAGACATTTCACTGTCCGTTCTGCCCGGCATCAGACATTCACTGTCTCTCCTGTCCGGTATCAGACATTTCACTGTCACTCCTGTCTGGTATCAGACCTTTCACTGTCTCTCCTGTCCGGTATCAGACCTTTCACTGTCTCTCCTGTCCGGTATCAGACCTTTCACTGTCTCTCCTGTCCGGTATCAGACCTTTCACTGTCTCTCCTGCCCGGTATCAGACCTTTCACTGTCCCTCCTGCCCGGTATCAGACCTTTCACTGTCCCTCCTGCCCGGTATCAGACCTTTCACTGTCCATCCTGCCCGGTATCAAACCTTTCACTGTCCATCCTGCCACATATCAGACCTTCCACTGTCCATCCTGCCACATATCAGACCTCTCACTGTCCATCCTGCCCAGTATCAGACCTTTCACTGTCCCTCCTGCCCAGTATCAGACCTTTCACTGTCCCTCCTGCCCGGTATCAGACCTCTCACTGTCCATCCTGCCCGGTATCAGACCATTCACTGCCTGTCCTGCCCAGTATCAGACCTGTCCGTCCTACTCAGTATCAGAACTATGACTGTCCGTCCTACTCAGTATCAGACCTATGACTGTCCGTCCTACTCAGTATCAGACCTATGACTGTCCGTCCTACTCGGTATCAGACCTATGACTGTCCGTCCTGCTCGGTATCAGACCTATCACTGCCTGTCCTGCCCAGTATCAGACCTATCACTTTCTGTCCTGCCTAGTATCAGACCCATCACTCTCCGCCCTGCCCGGTATCAGACCTATTACTGTCAGTCCTGCCCGGTATCTGACCTTTCCACTGTCTCTCCGGCCCAGTATCTGACATTTCACTGTCTCTCCTGCCGAGTATCAGACATTTCACTGTCCATCCTGCTCAGTATCAGACATTTTACTGTGTACCCTGTCCGGTATCAGACCTATCACTGTTTGTCCTAGTGGTATCAGACCTTTCACTGTCCTTCCTGCCCAGTATCAGAACTATCTCTGTCTCTCCTGGCCGGTATCAGACCTTTCACTGTCCGTCCTGCCCGGCATCAGACCTTTCACTGTCCGTCCTGCCCGGCATCAGACATTTCACTGTCCGTCCTGCCCGGCATCAGACATTTCACTGTCCGTCCTGCCCGGCATCAGACATTTCACTGTCCGTCCTGCCCGGCATCAGACATTTCACTGTCCGTCCTGCCCGGCATCAGACATTTCACTGTCCGTCCTGCCCGGCATCAGACATTTCACTGTCCGTCCTGCCCGGCATCAGACATTTCACTGTCCGTCCTGCCCGGCATCAGACATTTCACTGTCCGTCCTGCCCGGCATCAGACATTTCACTGTCCGTCCTGCCCGGCATCAGACATTTCACTGTCCGTTCTGCCCGGCATCAGACATTTCACTGTCCGTTCTGCCCGGCATCAGACATTTCACTGTCCGTCCTGCCCGGCATCAGACATTTCACTGTCCGTCCTGCCCGGCATCAGACATTTCACTGTCCGTTCTGCCCGGCATCAGACATTCACTGTCTCTCCTGTCCGGTATCAGACATTTCACTGTCTCTCCTGTCCGGTATCAGACCTTTCACTGTCTCTCCTGTCCGGTATCAGACCTTTCACTGTCTCTCCTGTCCGGTATCAGACCTTTCACTGTCTCTCCTGTCCGGTATCAGACCTTTCACTGTCTCTCCTGTCCGGTATCAGACCTTTCACTGTCTCTCCTGTCCGGTATCAGACCTTTCACTGTCTCTCCTGTCCGGTATCAGACCTTTCACTGTCTCTCCTGTCCGGTATCAGACCTTTCACTGTCTCTCCTGTCCGGTATCAGACCTTTCACTGTCTTTCCTGTCCGGTATCAGACCTTTCACTGCTCACTCTGTGCAGACTGTGTGTGTGATGAGGCAGCGCTTGCACAGAGGCTTCAGCATATTTATATTCCTGGCTGACAGCGTCTCTACTCCGAGCGTACATCAAAGGCTCCTCTGTTCTGTAATAAGGCAGAAAGATGAGAGATGGAAATACGCTTGAAGTAAAGGATTGATGTTAAACTCCAGTATTCAGTGCCATTTAGAGCTTGTGTGTGGGTCCATAACAAGAAATTATTATCGATTGCAAGAAGAGCGGGGGAAGGGATCGCACAATGAGCCAGACACAAAGACCATGCACCGAGAGGAGCCAGAAGCATGGGACTCTACCCAGGAAACATCGGGGTGACCTAAGTGATGTCACCTCCTGTATAATATAACTGATATCTGGAGAGCGGTGATGTCACCTCCTGTATAATATAACTGATATCTGGAGAGCGGTGATGTCACCTCCTGTATAATATAACTGATATCTGGAGTGCGGTGATGTCACCTCCTGTATAATATAACTGATATCTGGAGAGCGGTGATGTCACCTCCTGTATAATATAACTGATATCTGGAGAGCAGTGATCTCACCTCCTGTATAATATAACTTATAATGTATGGGTGCTGGGAGTATACAGCATGTGAGGCTCTACAGAGTGTAGATGGTGGCTCAGTGGTTAGTGGTGGATCGGTGGTTTGCACTGGTGCCTTGCAGCGCTGGGGTTCTAGGTTCAGATCTGACCAAGGACACCATCAGCATGGAGTTTGTATGTTCTCCCCGTATTTGCGTGGGTTTCCTCCCACACTCTATAGACATACCGATAGGGAAGCTAGATTGTGAGAAAAGACTAACCCTTGCCTAGAGACAACCAAGACAAGGTTACTACCAGATTAGACAAACCAAGGCAAGGCCACCACCCGTGTAGGGAAACAAGACAAGGCCACCAACAGCCTATAGAGACCAAGACAAGGTCACTACCTGCCTACAAACACCAAGACACGGTAACCACCAGCCTATAGACACAAAGACATGGTCACCACAAGCCTAGAGGTACCAAGACATGGTCACCACCAGCCTAAAGACACCAAGACAAGGCCATCACCAGCATACAGAGGCCAAGACAAGGCCATCACCAGCATACAGAGGCCAAGACAAGGCCAATGCCAGCCTAGTAACACCAAGACAAGACCACTACCAACCTAGAAATACCAAGACAAGGACACCTCGGGCCTAGAAAAAACAAGACAAAGCCAACATCAGCCTAAAGGGAACAAGAGAAAGCCACCACTGACCTAGAGAGTACAAGACAAGGCCACCACAAACCTTGAAACAACAAGACAAGGCCAACAATAAGCTAGAGACACCAAGACAAAAACCAGTACCAGCCCAGAGACACAAGGAAAAGAACACCACCAGCCAAGACACACTAAGACAAGGACACCACCAGTGTAGAGACCAAGATAAGGCCACTAGCAGCCTAAAGGCACCAATGTAAGACCACAATAACCCTAGAGATAAGAAGACAAGGCCCCACTAGCCTAGAGACACCAAGCCATGGCCACCACCAGCCTATAGAAATCATGGCCAACCATGGTCTGTAGACAGCAAGACAAGGCCACCACCAGCTTACAGAAACCAAGACAAGGCCAACACAAGCCTAAAGACAAACATACAAGGCCACCACTGGTCTAAAAACAACAAAGCAAGGCCACCACCAGCCTATAGAAACCATGGCCAACCATGGTCTGTAGACAGCAAGACAAGGCCACCACCAGCTTACAGAAACCAAGACAAGGCCAACACAAGCCTAAAGACAAAACATACAAGGCAACCACTGGTCTAAAAACAACAAAGCAAGGCCACCACCAGACTAGAGACACCAAGACAAGGTCACAGCCAGCCTAGATAGAAAACAAGGCCAAAACTAGCCTAGAGACACAACGACAATGCCATCAACAAGCTAGAGACACCAAGACTAGGTGAGTACTAGCCCAGAGAAAACAAAGACAAGTACACAACCAGCCAAGATGCACTAAGACAAGGACACCAAGATAAGGCCACTGGCAGCCTAATGGAACCGAGAAAAGACCACTATAAGCCTAGAGACACCAAGACAAGGCCACCACCAACGTACAGACAACAAGAAAAGGCCACCACCAACGTACAGACAACAAGATAAGGCCACCTCCAGCCTAGACTGAAAAAGACAAAGCCAGCACCAGCCTAGATAGACAAAGACAGGGTAATGACACCAAGACAAGGTCACCAAGTCTACTTTCACACTCGCGTTTTGGCTTTCCGTTTGTGAGATCTATTCAGGGCTCTTACAAGCGGTCCAAAACAGATCAGTTTGCATTCTAAGGCATTCTTGGATCCGCTCAGAATGCATCAGTTCAGTCTCCATTCCGCTTTGGAGACTGACATCAAAACGCTGCTTGCAGCGTTTTGGTGTCCGTCTGATGAAACTGAGCTAAATGTCTGCATCCGTTCAGAACTGATCCGTTTGTATTATCTTTAACATAGCCAAGACGGATCCGTCTTGCACACCATTGAAAGTCAATGGAGGACGGATCCGTTTTATATTGTGCCAGATTGTGTCAGAGAAAACGGATCCGTCCTGGCACACAATGTAAGTCAATGGTGACGGATCCATTTTCTCTGACACAATCTGGCACAATATAAAACGGATCCGTCCTCCATTGACTTTCAATGGTGTGCAAGACGGATTCGTCTTGGCTATGTTAAAGATAATACAAACGGATCAGTTCTGAACGGATGCAGACGGTTGTATTATCTGAATGGATCCGTTGAACGGATCCGCACAAAACGCAAGTGTGAAGGTAGCCTTAGATTCTAGAGACACCATGACAAGGTCACCAATGCCATAGACACACCTATACAAGGTCACCACCAGCAAAAAGACAGCAAGAAAAGGCCACTATGAGCTAAGAGGCACCAAGGCAAGGTCATCATCCTCCATGAGAAACTAAGACTGGGCCAAGCCATCATCAAGAAAACACCACCCCAGCCTTAACTTAAGGCTACTATGCCAACTTAAGGCTACTACCAGCCTAGAGAAACCAAGACGAGGCCACCACCAACCTAGAGACACCAAGACAAAGACCCCACCAGCCTAGAGAAACCAAGACGAGGCCACCACCAACCTAGAGACATCAAGACAAAGACACCACCAGCCTAGAGACACCAAGACAAGGCCACTACTAGCCTACAGATACCAAGACAAAACCGCCACCAGCCAATAGATACCAAGACAAAACCACCACCAGCCAATAGATACCAAGACAAGGCCACCACTAGAGTGTTAATAAATATTCAGAACTTTCATTATGACAACCCCCTCCATCTATGTTCTGCGACACTGGTCAATCCTTCCATAATTGCGGAGCCAGTCTGTAAACTTTTTAAAACTTCCGATGAGCCGCCTCTTTTCACGCCATCTCTGTAATTAGGATACAATGACCTTCCAATTACTGCAGGGCCTAATTTACTTCAGTTTTCAGCAATTTAACAACCTTAGCAGATTTCTAAATCTTTGTTTGATTACTTACAGGCAAGGCAAATTAAAGCTGGTGGTGGCGCGCAGAAGGGATGGAGAGAAGCGTCTTCTATCAGTTTAATAGGTAAAACCCCCAAATAATGAAACACATTCTGCAGGTTTTCATGACCAAAAGGATGATGAGAGACGGAAGCTCATTAGTGAGGAAGCAGCAGTTCCAAGTAACACCTCTTATATGGCGGCATAGGCCCTAACATCACAGTACTGAGAGATTCTGCTCCGAGCCTTTTATCTTCACGTGTGAGGTGGAAGAAGCATGGTATGCAGCAACCCACAATCCCATTACAAAAGGCCACTGGATTCATCATATGGGAAGCTCAATGACCAACCTCCAATCACTGGAAAGACCCCAATTCTGGGACTCATCTTCCATTTAACGGAATTTAGTTTGGAGCAGTTACCTACAGAACAGAGGTCCATGATATGAGTTTTTGATATCTGAGCCTCATACCTGCTGTGAAGAAGATGCATGGGCATGCTCTTGGTGGAGGTATCATGAAGAACAACTTAATGAACAAAGTTTGAAGAGCCTACTCTGGTGAAGAAGGTCTTGGTGGAGCGCAGGTGAAGTATGTACAGGGTTCTTGGTGGAGTGCACATGAAATATGGAGAGGTTCTTGGCAGACTGCACAAGAAAGATGGAGATGTTTTTGATGGAGTGCAGGTGAAGTTTAATAGGCAGTGGGTGTGGATCCACTGAAACAAATAACCAGTCTGAGTTTGGACTAGTTCTAAGGGTGTGATCCCGGCAATCCCCTGGTTTTCACCCTTTAACCCCTTCGCTGTAGGGGACACATCAGGCTGCTACCTCTTGGAATACCGATGTAGTTGGCAGCTGACCCACGGGGGTCAGAGACGCCAATGCAAAGCAACAAAGGAACAGGCAATACTGATAGTCAAGGAACAGGCCTTGGTCAGGGCAGGCAGAGTTAGTGCGAATCCATTAAACTGGGAGCAAATGATTCAGAATGTGCAAATCTGAGGTCAGGGCTGGTTCAATACAATAGTCAGGCTACAGTCAGGGCAGGCAGCAGATGATCAGAGTCAATAAACAGGTAGGTACAGTACACAGGCAAACAAACAGATGAGCACCCCTTTACTGGAACTCTAGCAAGCAGGGAAACTAAAGCTCAGGAAAAAGGGGTGGAGAAACTAGCCTAGAATAAATAGGGGGGGGGGGGGGGGTTGATCAGCACTATGCTCAGCAGCTGAACGGTTACCCTCTGCAGTACTACAGAGAAGTATCACTTACTACTAGCCCTGCTGGGGCAGTATAGTGTGCTGCACTGTGGTATTTGGTTCTGCTGGGGCAGTCTATTGTGCCGCACTTTGGTATCTGGTTCTGCTGGGGCAGTATATTGTGCTGCCCTGTGGTATTTGGTTCTGCTGGGGCGGTATATTGTGCTGCACTGTGGTACCTGGTTCTGCTGGGGCGGTATATTGTGCTGCACTGTGGTATCTGGTTCTGCTGAGGCGGTATATTGTGCTGCACTGTGGTATCTGGTTCTGCTGGGGCGGTATATTGTGCTGCACTGTGGTATCTGGTTCTGCTGGGGCGGTATATTGTGCTGCACTATGGTATCTGGTTCTGCTGGGGCGGTATATTGTGCTGCACTGTGGTATCTGGTTCTGCTCTATGGTATTGTTGGCCCCGCCTACTTCTGGTGTCTCGCCTTCTGTCAATTTGGCCCCGCCTACAACATGAGGCCACTTTTAGGTTTTTTTCAAGGGACACTTTAATTTCCCAGTCGACTCCTGAAGGCTGCCATGGGTTGTTAGGGAAAACCAACGCCTATATCCGTTCCAGATAAAGATGGAGGACTTTAGTCTAGACTAGAAGGAACGACACGCTTCATGCCTCTATCTTATCCTGGAGAGGTCCATGGGGGGTGGTCTCAGCGGATACACTGATAGTATGAGGAGGTAGAGGAGCAGATCTGAGGAGGCCGCATGTAGGGAAAACCAACGCCTATATCAGTTCCAGATAAAGATGGAGGACTTTACAGTCTAGACTAGAAGGAACGTCACACCACCATATTATTCTAAACAGGTCCACGAGAGGACGGTCTCAGAGAATGTACTGACCATATGAGGAGTTAAAGACGCAGATCTGAAGGAGGCCCCACACTGACAAACTCCCCTCGTTTGAGGTTGCCACGAGTGCTTGGAGAGGACTACTTGCCAGCCTCTTACCATGTGATTACGGTCCCATGTTGAATGCACCGGTTTTGTGCAATGGCTGCATAGTTATGTGGGTTCATGTATTTTGATGTCTTTTGCTACCATGTGGCTAATGGAGTCTGGCCTCTGTCCTTGGGAGATAAGTGGATCACTTCTCAATTGTCTCCAGGACAAAAGACTGTGTAGAACCGGTTTTGGACAGAAAAGCCATGAGTACAGCCAGGCCCAAGAGACTTTTACTAACTCTTAACCCCTGGTCTAATTCATGCCATTTTGGGATGTTAAATGTCTCTGTGCATTGTAAAGGGTGGGACATTGTATACGTTGAGTAGTGAGGTCTGTTCCATTGTCTTTCTGGGTGTATTGGCGATTGCCCTCTGTCCTGAGAGATAATTGAATTACAACTCAGTTGTCTCCAGGACAGAGGACATTGTGTATTTTCCTGCCTGGGATAATTATGTTACCATAATTATATCACAGGCAGAGGGGGGGATTCTATGTGGGTTGTAACCTTTGTGTTATTGGTGTATATTTGTTGTGGGTGTCTCCCTTGCATGGGTGCAGGGCATAAAAGTAAGTGTAGTTCAGAATGCCTGGGTTTCTTCCAGTAAAGTCTTTCCAACATTCAGCTTTGGCTCATGTATGGATTATTTGGCTGTGCTATTTCATGGGAAGAAGGGAAGACTAGACGGTGACACGGATGATACCGCCACAACTGGTGGCAAGCAGCGGGATTTTCCCTTCTTGTTCCCTGCACAGAGGATTCAAGGAAGGCACTAGTGTATGGTGCATGGAGGGCAACGCTGGCACTCATGCAGTGACCCTGGCTTTGAAGGAGCTCAAGGGACAGAGCTAGCTACCGGGCAGCGTTCCTATCCACAGCAACATGGAAGAGGAGTTTCGCTGGAGGTTGCAGCAGTACTTGGCCCAACAGGATGGGCCTGTATCAGAGGAGGGCCTACTGGACTACAGAGATGCTACTCGAAAGGGGCTGTGGTATGACGCCCTAGAGGAGGTACAGCGGCGGCGGAGAGAGAGCCTTCCCGGTGAGGAAAAGAGGTTCCAGGTACTCGTGGCCCTGCGGTCACCCTTCCTAGGAACCTAGGAGAGCAACCCTTGGCTGAGTGGGTGACGGAACTGTGGACCCTGATTTGGAGGGAGTTGTGGCTGGACAAAGCGTACCGGGCACTAAAGTGGTATGCCACCCAGCACCATCCATGGATGACTAACCACTATCTGCCAGAGGGAGAGGATTATAATGGTCCGGGCTTACTGTGGGAAGCCTTTGATGAGGGCGATGACTTTGGATGCCCCACAGAATGTCGGTTCTGGGACATCCACAACATCAGGGAAACCGAGCTGGACCTTCCCAGAGCGGACGACCTTGGGCCAGACCTGATTCATCTAGTCACCATGGAGTGGGAGCTGGAGCAGAGCTACCGTAAACTGTTCAACCTAGCTCAACCACCATCCCTCAGCCCAGAGGATTGCCTGGAAATTATACCCTCTTTTGCCCAACCAACCTCAGAGGTGAGCAACCTCATAGACATGTCCTGGGAGGACCCACAGATGGCAGGTGGAGATGGGACCGAGGTCTCTCTACCGGCCCTACAGGGATGCTGGGCCCCCTGCCCAGATCTCCAGCGGCAGTGCATATCACAAGGAGATGAGACAACCGGTCTCGCTCCCCAGCGGCAACCTGAGTTCCAGGGGGAGGAGATGCTGGGTCCCTCTGCCCTACAGCAACCAGAGTCCTGGGGAGGAGAGGCAACCGGCCTCACCTTCCAACAGCAGCCGGAGATACCGGGAAAAGGGGAACACAAACCCCACTACACAGGCGCAGATGAGACCGCGGGCTCTGTGCCAGTCCTACAGGGATGCTGGACGGTCGGTCCAGATCCCCAGCCATCTCCGCAGGGATACCAGGAGGAGGAGGTAAGCGAGCCCTCCCCTTCCCAGCTACTTCCCAACCAAGTTCTGGGGGCAGGGGATGAGCCTGCGATACCCACTGATCCCTTCCCAGCGGAAGAGCTGGCATCCGGGCAGAGCGCCGCTAGCCTCTGCTCCACCGACCCCCCTTGTTACAGGGCTGGCTTGCACCCCCCTAACCCCAGCAGAAGAGCTGGCATCCGGGCAGAGCGCCGCTAGTCTCTGCTCCACCGACCCCCTTGTTACAGGACTGGCTTGCACCCCCCTCGCCACAGCAGAAGTGGCCGCTGTTCCCCAAGTAGCCTCAGCGGTTTGCCTAGCTGCACCAGGGAAACTGAGAATGCGGAACTGTTTCACCACAACCTGGGACCTACAGACCAGTACTGTCCCTGGTGGGTGAGCTACCCTGTTAACTATTTACCGTGGGTGGGCAACTCTGCTAATGTTTCTTTGTGGGTGGGCTTCCCGACAAATCTAGGTACTAACCGACAGGAGGTCAGATACCTGTTTAGTCTTAACCCCAAAGGGAAGATATGTGACAAACTCCCCTCGTTTGAGGTTGCCACGAGTGCTTGGAGAGGACTACTTGCCAGCCTCTTACAATGTGATTACGGTCCCATGTTGAATGCACCGGTTTTGTGCAATGGCTGCATAGTTATGTGGGTTCATGTATTTTGATGTCTTTTGCTACCATGTGGCTAATGGAGTCTGGCCTCTGTCCTTGGGGGATAAGTGGATCACTTCTCAATTGTCTCCAGGACAAAAGACGGTGTAGAACCGGTTTTGGACAGAAAAGCCATGAGTACAGCCAGGCCCAAGAGACTTTTACTAACTCTTAACCCCTGGTCTAATTCATGCCATTTTGGGATGTTAAATGTCTATGTGTATTGTAAAGGGTGGGACATTGTATACGTTGAGTAGTGAGGTCTGTTCCATTGTCTCTCTGTGTGTATTGGCGATTTCCCTTTGTCCTGAGAGATAATTGAATTACAACTCGGTTGTCTCCAGGACAGAAGACATTGTGTATTTTCCTGCCTGTGATGATTATGTTAACCATAGTGTACCATGATTATATCACAGGCAGAGGGGAGGATTCTACGTGAGTTGTAACCTTTGTGTTATTGGTGTATATTTGTTGTGGGCGTCTCCCTTGCATGGGAGCAGGGCATAAAAGAAAGTGTAGTTCTGAATACCTCGGTTGCCTTCCAGTAAAGTATTTCCAGCATTTAGCTTGGGCTCATGTATGGACTTATTTGGCGATACCGGCGATAATAGCGAATTATTGCTCCGTGGATTATTTGGCTGTGCTATTTCATGGGAAGAAGGGAAGACTAGACGGTGACACGGATGATACAGTCACACACGTACAGATACAGATGGAGGACTTTACAGTCTAGACTAGAAGGAACGACACGCTTCATGCCTCTATCTTATCCTGGAGAGGTCCATGGGGGGGCCGTCTCAGCGGATACACTGTCAGTATGAGGAGGTAGAGGAGCAGATCTGAGGAGGCCGCATGTAGGGAAAACCAATGCCTATATCAGTTCCAGATAAAGATGGAGGACTTTACAGTCTAGACTAGAAGGAACGTCACACCACAATCTTATTCTAAACAGGTCCATGAGAGGACAGTTTTAGAGAATGTACTGCCAATATGAGGTGTTAAAGACGCAGATCTGAGGAGGCCGCATGTAGGAAAAACCAACATGTATATCAGTCCCGGATAAAGATGGAGGACTTTACAGTCTAGACTAGAAGGAACGTCAAACCACCATCTTATTCTAAACAGGTCCACGAGAGGACGGTCTCAGAGAATGTACTGCCAATATGTGGAGTTAAAGACGCAGATCTAAAGGAGGCCACAAGTATAGGGAAAACCAACGCATATATCAGTTCCAGATAAAGATGGAGGACTTTACAGTCTAGACTATAAGGAACGTCACGCTTCATGCCTCTATCTTATCCTGAAGAGGTCCATGGGGGGCGGTCTCAGCGGATGTGCTGCCAGTATGAGGAGGTAAAGGAGCAGATCTGTGGAGGCCACATGTATATTGAAAACCAACGTGGATATCAGTTCCAGATAAAGATGGAGGACTGTACAGTCTAGACTAGAAGGAACATCACACCACCATCTTATCCTGAACAGGTCCACGAGAAGATGATCTCAGTAGATTCGCTGCCAGTATGAAGAGGTAGAAGCACAGATCTGAGGAGGCCACATGTATAGGGAAAGCATACGCATTTATCAGTTCCAGATAAAGATAGAGGACTGTATGTCATCTAGACTAGAAGGAATGTCACACCACCATCTTATCCTAAACAGGTCCATGATGGGATGATCCTAGTAGATTAGCTCACTGCCAGTATGAGGAGGTAAAGGCGCAGATCTAAGGACCCCACACGTATAGTGAAAACGAACATGTATATCAGTTCCGGATAACATCTTTACAGTCTAGACTAGAAGGAACGTCACGTCGCCATTTTATCCTGAAGAGGTCCACGAGAAGATGATCTCAGTAGATTTGCTGCCAGTATGAGGAGGTAGAAGCACAGATTTGAGGAGGCCACATGTATAAGGAAAACCAACGCATATATCAGTTCCAGATACAGATGGAGGATTTTACAGTCTAGACTAGAACAAACGTCACACCACCATTTTATCCTAAACCGGTCCACAAGAGGATGATCTCAGTAGATGTGCTGCCAGTACAAGGAGGTAGAGGCGCAGATCTGAGGAGGCCACACGTATAGGCAAAACCAACGCATATATCAGTTCCAGATAAAGATGGAGGACTTTACAGTCTAAACTAGAACGAAGGTCACACCTCTATCTTATTCTAAACAGGTCCATGAGAGAACGGTCTCAGAGGATGTACTGCCAATATGAGGAGGTAGAGGCGCAGATCTGAGGAGGCCACACGTATAGGGAAAACCAACGCATTTATAACTTCCAGATAAAGATGGAGGACTGTACAGTGTAGACTAGAAGGAACGTCACACTTCATGCCGCCATCTTATCCTGAACAGGTCCACTAGAGGACGGTCTCAGCGGATACACTGCCAGTATGAAGAGGTAGAGGCGCAGATCTGTGGAGGCCACATGTATATTGAAAACCAACGTGGATATCAGTTCCAGATAAAGATAGAGGACTTTACAGTCTAGACTAGAAGGAACATTACACCTCCATCTTATCCTGAACATGTCCATGAGAAGATGATCTCAGTAGATTTGCCCGCTGCCAGTATGAGGAGTTAGAGGCACAGATCTGAGGAGGCATGTACACGGAAAACCAACGTGAATATCAGTTCCGGATAAAGATGGTGGAGTCTAAACTAGAAGGAACGTCACGTCACCATCTTATCCTGAAAAGGTCCACGAGAGGATGCTCTCAGCAGATACACTGCCAGTATGAGGAGGTAGAGGCGCAGATCTGTGGAGGCCACATGTATATGGAAAACCAACGCATATATCAGTTCCAGATAAAGATGGAGGACTTTACAATCTAGACTAGAAGGAACGTCACACTTCATGCTGCCATCTTATCCTGAACAGGTCCACTAGAGGACGGTCTCAGCGGATACACTGCCAGTATGAGGAGGTAGAGGCGCAGATCTGTGGAGGCCACATGTATATGGAAAACCAACGTGGATATCAGGTCCAGATAAAGATGGAGGACTTTACAATCTAGACTAGAAGGAACGTCACACTTCATGTCGCCATCTTATCCTGATTGAGACCTAATCATGCAGCAGATCCACCTCCGTACTAAATACACTGCACAGGGGGACGTGTCGCCAATTTCAGGAGGACCTACCCGGGGGTCCGATCACCGGTAACAACCATATGGAGAAGACGGGACGGAACATTCAGCGTCGTCAATGTTATTACAACCATATTTCGCAAAAAATCGAAGCTGTGCGCATTAATAAGACATCGCAACATGTACAGGCCTCACAGCAAACATATGGTGGGTATCGGCTGTGACGGCCATTGTCCTAGCTGACAGCGCGTTTCGTTTGCACATCAGAAACATCAAATGAGACCACAGCCGGGGGTAGCTGAGCAAACTGGCTTCCAACAGGGCTGGCACAGATGGATATCGGGAGTCCGTGTAATATTACCATAATACAAGAGGGCAGCCAGCAGGGACAATGCGCCCACGCAGACCGTGTACCGCGCTCCTGTATCTGCAGGTGCCAGGACGGGGCGAGGTGGGAGACTGTAGAGGGAAGAGGCAGCGCGTTATAAAACATCACGCCGAACATCAAGCTCATCATCGAGACACCTGCGGTGCGGCAGAATACGGGACCAGGAGACTATTAACCCGCACCCCGGGAAGCCAGACATGGCGCCGGAGCCTGGAGCGGCGGCACACCCTGCAGTGCGGATGCTGGGGGGAGGATTACCTGTGCGTCTCGCTCCCTCCATGCTTGCATCTTCTTCTCGTGCTCGGACATGGCGTTCTGCAGCTGGCCCTCCAGCCGATGGATCTCCTGCTCGTGGTCCTTGACGAGGCGGTCCCTCTCGGCGCTGTGCTGCTGGTGAAGGTGGCTCTTCTCCTGTTCATGCTCCAGCTTCAGTTCCACCATCTGATTGGACAACAGAGAGGATGGCTCATCACTGGAACATCCTTGTCACCATGACAACTCCTCTCTGCCACCCCCCACCCGCTGCCCCCTTTCCACTTGCCCCTCAAAAATAATTCTGCGGGTGCACAGAGAGGCATCGCAGAACCCCACATTTTAGGGTAAAAGGCTGTGGGATCTGGATCGGGCGCTCCAGGAACTTTCTACAGTGCACTTTGCAGGGCAGATACTACACTGATTTAAAGGGTCTTTATGTAGTTGTCACCCCCCCTCGTCACATAATGGGATGCTCGGGATGGTGGGGGACAGCTGCCGTGTTGCTGTGACCTCGGCGGGGCTGAGACGGTGGCCCGGGCCATTCCACTCTTTGATACTAATCCTCCCAGACGGGCTGGAGCGGCACCCTACCTGGCGGGCGCTCTACAAGCATGCAGGCGGCCTTTGAAGCAGAGTCTGCAGGAAGCCGCTCTCCCCGCGCCGCGCAGCTGCCGCCAACAGTCACTTACACTTCTCTTCAGTTTTGGTGGATTTTAGGGACAAATATAAAATTAAAAAAAGGAAGGGGGGGGGGGGGGTCAGCTCCATGTCGTTCCTCCATCTACAGGGGCGACGCATAACGCAAAGGAGAAGCCAAATGTGGGACGCAGCTGCCCGACGCGTTTTGGATTCGATGGCAGAATCTTGGATCAGAGAGTGCGAGGCTTCACGGGGAGGCGGGGGCGCTTTAAGGAGGCGTATCACGGGGAAGGATATGGAAATGATCCGGGCCGCACCGAGGCGCTATTCCCGCAGGTCCAATGGATGGATACGTCTCTGTGATGCAGCAGTGCCCAGATTTACGTGGGACTGCACTGACAGGCTTCACATGGGAGGGGGACAGGCATGAGGAGCTGCGACGCACCACGAGGATGGCGGCCATGTCTTCAGGGAAGGATCCTGCGCAGTGACCTCCTCGTAATCAAGCAACAGGTCAACATGGCGGATCACGTCATCAATGGAAACTGGAGACTGACTGCGCTGGTAACCATGAGGCCACGAGGGGGAGGAGCCACGTGACGCAAATCATCATACACAGCGCCATCTAACTGACCCCCCCGAAGATATACCCTGTGACACCCCCCACAAAATACAGACCGCCATAAATTATCATACCAATGCTGAGCGATGTTCTGCAGATCTCTAGAGGTCAGAGGTGTAATAATCTGCAGGATATATCACTATGTATCTGTCAGAAGGTAGAGAGGACAGAGCGATGTTCTGCAGATCTCTAGAGGTCAGAGGTGTAATAATCTGCAGGATATATCACTATGTATCTGTCAGAAGGTAGAGAGGGCAGAGCGATGTTCTGCAGATCTCTAGAGGTCAGAGGTGTAATAATCTGCAGGCTACATCACTATGTATCTGTCAGGAGGTAGAGAGGACAGAGCGATGTTCTGCAGATCTCTAGAGGTCAGTGGTGAAATACTCTGCAGGATATATCACTATGTATCTGTCAGGAGGTGGAGAGGACAGAGCAATGTTCTGCAGATCTCTAGAGGTCAGTGGTGTAATAATCTGCAGGCTATATCACTATGTATCTGTCAGAAGGTAGAGAGGACAGAGCGATGTTCTGCAGATCTCTAGAGGTCAGTGGTGTAATACTCTGCAGGATATATCACTATGTATCTGTCAGGAGGTGGAGAGGACAGAGCAATGTTCTGCAGATCTCTAGAGGGGTCAGTGGTGTAATAATCTGCAGGCTATATCACTATGTATCTGTCAGGAGGTAGAGAGGACAGAGCGATGTTCTGCAGATCTCTAGAGGTCAGAGGTGTAATAATCTGCAGGCTACATCACTATGTATCTGTCAGGAGGTAGAGAGGACAGAGCGATGTTCTGCAGATCTCTAGAGGTCAGAGGTGTAATAATCTGCAGGATATATTACTATGTATCTGTCAGGAGGGGGAGAGGACAGAGCAATGTTCTGCAGATCTCTAGAGGTCAGAAGTGTAATAATCTGCAGGATATATTACTATGTATCTGTCAGGAGGTAGAGAGGACAGAGCGATGTTCTGCAGATCTCTAGAGGTCAGAGGTGTAATAATCTGCAGGATGTATCACTATGTATCTGTCAGGAGGTGGAGAGGACAGAGCGATGTTCTGCAGATCTGGAGACGTCAGTGGTGTAATACTCTGCAGGATGTATCACTATGTATCTGTCAGGAGGTGGAGAGGACAGAGCGATGTTCTGCAGATCTGGAGACGTCAGTGGTGTAATACTCTGCAGGATAATGCTCTGTGGGGACAGCTGTAAAGCTGCTGGTGATGTCACATCTACTTTCTCCCTTGTACCTTTGTCCCAGGGGTTCTACTCCAGTCACATCCAGAGCTGCGCTCCCAGGTCTGATCAGTGAGCTTAGGTCAAGCCTCACTGGTAACAGGAAAGCAGCAGAAGTGTGAATTCAGCTCTGGATGTGAGTATATGATGGCGGTGCTGACCTGCTGCTCGTATCCCCGGGTCACCTCCTGCAGCTGGCGGCTGAACTCCTGGCTCTGCTTCTCGCGGAGACTCTTGGATCGGTTCAGGTCGGCTTCCACCTTCTCCATCTTTGGGGACAGAAAAAAAAAGGGCGTCTCGTTACTCACAGGGGATCGGGGGGACACCCAGCACCGCCCAGTATGGCTGCCATCTCGCCCCCATCTCTCCCAGTCCTGAGCGGCAGCAGTGGGGGCGGAACCAGTCAGGGGAACAGGTGAGAGCAGAGATGGCAGCAGAGCGCCACTCACGTTGTGGTAGGAGATGGTCCACTCCATGTTGCTGCTGCTGCTGGTCACCAAGGTGACGGAACCTCTCCTCAGTGATGTCACCAGTAAGGCCCCGCCCACATTGTCACATGACTGATCTGACTGATGAGTCTATGACAAATCCCCTCCCCCCGCCCGCCACAAGAGCTGACACTCCGCCCTGCACCGCTTTACCTGCTGCTTCATCCCGCCGTACACCTTCTCCGTGTTCCGCTCCACCTGGCGCTTAAACTCCTCGGTGGCCTCGGCCTGGAGTCGCTGCATCTCCGTCATCCGGCTCAGCTGCTCCTCCCGCTCCCTGCAAGAGAGCGCGGCAAAAACTGACTACGGCCTCAGAGCTGAAATCACCCAGCATTCTCAGCCCGCTCTAGAGATCTAATGTGCACAACAAGTACACTCCTAGCAGCACAGAGGATTTCAGGAGTGTGCTGATCTTGTGGAGGTCACAGACCGAGAGTTACATAGTGGAAGGAGCAGGGCCCTCCCAGCAGCACAGAGGATTTCAGGAGAGGAGTGTGCTGATCTTGTGGAGGTCACAGACCGAGAGTTACATAGTGGAAGGAGCAGGGCCCTCCCAGCAGCACAGAGGATTTCAGGAGAGGAGTGTGCTGATCTTGTGGAGGTCACAGGATGAAAGTTACACAGTGGAAGGAGCAGGGTCCTTCCAGCAGCACAGAGGATTTCAGGAGAGGAGTGTGCTGATCTTGTGGAGGTCACAGGATGAGAGTTACACAGTGGAAGGAGCAAGGTCCCCCAGCAGCACAGAGGATTTCAGGAGAGGAGTGTGCTGATCTTGTGGAGGTCACAGGCTGAAAGTTACACAGTGGAAGGAGCAGGGTCCTTCCAGCAGCACAGAGGATTTCAGGAGAGGAGTGTGCTGATCTTGTGGAGGTCACAGGATGAGAGTTACATAGTGGAAGGAGCAGGGTCCTCCCAGCAGCACAGAGGATTTCAGGAGAGGAGTGTGCTGATCTTGTGGAGGTCACAGGATGAGAGTTACATAGTGGAAGGAGCAGGGTCCTCCCAGCAGCACAGAGGATTTCAGGAGAGGAGTGTGCTGATCCTATGGAGATCACAGGATGAGAGTTATATAGTGGAAGGAGCAGGGTCCCCCCAGCAGCACAGAGGATTTCAGGAGAGGAGTGTGCTGATCCTATGGAGATCACAGGATGAGAGTTATATAGTGGAAGGAGCAGGGTCCCCCCAGCAGCACAGAGGATTTCAGGAGAGGAGTGTGCTGATCCTGTGGAGGTCACAGACTGTTACATAGTGGAAGGAGCAGGGTCCCCCCAGCAGCACAGAGGATTTCAGGAGAGGAGTGTGCTGATCTTGTGGAGGTCACAGGATGAGAGTTACATAGTGGAAGGAGCAGGGTCCTCCCAGCAGCACAGAGGATTTCAGGAGAGGAGTGTGCTGATCTTGTGGAGGTCACAGGATGAGAGTTACATAGTGGAAGGAGCAGGGTCCTCCCAGCAGCACAGAGGATTTCAGGAGAGGAGTGTGCTGATCTTGTGGAGGTCACAGGATGAGAGTTACATAGTGGAAGGAGCAGAGTCCTCCCAGCAGCACAGAGGTTTTCAGGAGAGGAGTGTGCTGATCTTGTGGAGGACACAGACTGAGAGTTACATAGTGGAAGGAGCAGGGTCCTCCCAGCAGCACAGAGGATTTCAGGAGAGGAGTGTGCTGATCTTGTGGAGGTCACAGGATGAGAGTTACATAGTGTAAGGAGCAGGGTCCTCCCAGCAGCACAGAGGATTTCAGGAGAGGAGTGTGCTGATCCTATGGAGATCACAGGATGAGAGTTATATTAGTGGAAGGAGCAGGGTCCCCCCAGCAGCACAGAGGATTTCAGGAGAGAAGTGTGCTGATCCTGTGGAGGTCACAGACTGTTACATAGTGGAAGGAGCAGGGTCCCCCCAGCAGCACAGAGGATTTCAGGAGAGGAGTGTGCTGATCTTGTGGAGGTCACAGGATGAGAGTTACATAGTGGAAGGAGCAGGGTCCTCCCAGCAGCACAGAGGATTTCAGGAGAGGAGTGTGCTGATCTTGTGGAGGTCACAGGATGAGAGTTACATAGTGGAAGGAGCAGAGTCCTCCCAGCAGCACAGAGGTTTTCAGGAGAGGAGTGTGCTGATCTTGTGGAGGACACAGACTGAGAGTTACATAGTGTAAGGAGCAGGGTCCTCCCAGCAGCACAGAGGATTTCAGGAGAGGAGTGTGCTGATCTTGTGGAGGTCACAGGATGAGAGTTACATAGTGGAAGGAGCAGAGTCCTCCCAGCAGCACAGAGGGTTTCAGGAGAGGAGTGTGCTGATCTTGTGGAGGTCACAGGCTGAGAGTTACATAGTGGAAGGAGCAGGGTCATCCCAGCAGCACAGAGGATTTCAGGAGAGGAGTGTGCTGTTCTTGTGGAGGTCACAGGCTGAGAGTTACATAGAGGAAGGAGCAGGGTCCTCCCAGCAGCACAGAGGATTTCAGGAGAGGAGTGTGCTGATCTTGTGGAGGTCACAGGCTGAGAGTTATATAGTGGAAGGAGCAGGGTCCCCCCAGCAGCACAGAGGATTTCAGGAGAGGAGTGTGCTGATCCTGTGGAGGTCACAGACTGTTACATAGTGGAAGGAGCAGGGTCCCCCAGCAGCACAGAGGATTTCAGGAGAGGAGTGTGCTGATCTTGTGGAGGTCAGCACTCCCGCCCCCCATCAGGAAGGAGCGGAGGGGCGCACACAGGCTCTGGACTCACTTTAATAGGTCGGCCATTTTAGCGATTTTCTTGGCACTGCTTTCCCGTTCTTCTTCCAGCTTCTTCTGAAGATCGTGAACCTGCAGGAAGAAGGAAAGGAAGTCAGCGGGGGAGGGGATCCTACCGGGGAACTCTCATCTCCTACAACTATACTGACTGCAGCTCTGGATGTGACTGGAGAATAAGATGTAATGTCACTGAACAATACTGACTGCAGCTCTGGATGTGACTGGAGAATAAGATGTAATGTCACTGAACAATACTGACTGCAGCTCTGGATGTGACTGGAGAATAAGATGTAATGTCACTGAACAATACTGACTGCAGCTCTGGATGTGACTGGAGAATAAGATGCGATGTAACTGCAGAATACAGCTTTGGATGTGACTGGAGTATAAGATGTAATGTAACTACAGAATACAGTTCTGGATGTGACTGGAGAATAAGATGCGATGTAACTGCAGAATATAGAATACAGCTTTGGATGTGACTGGAGTATAAGATGTGATGTAACTGCAGAATACTGAATACAGCTCTGGATGTGACTGGAGTATAAGATGTAATGTCACTGAACAATACTGACTGCAGCTCTGGATGTGACTGGAGTATAAGATGCGATGTAAGTGCAATATACTGACTGCAGCTCTGGGTATGACTGAAGTATAAGCTGTGATGTAACTGCAGAATACTGAATACAGCTCTGGATGTGACTGGAGTATAAGATGTAATGTCACTGAACAATACTGACTGCAGCTCTGGGTATAACTGGCGTATAAGATGTGATGTAACTGCAGAATACTGACTGCAGCACTAGATGTGACTGGAGAATAAGATGTGATGTAACTGCAGAATACTGAATGCAGCTCTGGGTGTGACTGGAGTATAAGATGTAATGTCACTGAACAATACTGACTGCATCTCTGGGTATGACTGGAGTATAAAATGTGATGTAACTGCAGACTACTGAATACAGCTCTGGATGTGACTGAAGTATAAGCTGTGATGTAACTGCAGAATACTGAATACAGCTCTGGATGTGACTGGAGTATAAGCTGTGATGTAACTGCAGAATACTGAATACAGCTCTGGATGTGACTGGTATATAAGATGTAATGTCACTGAACAATACTGACTGCAGCTCTGGGTGTGACTGGAGTATAAGATGTGATGTAACTGCAGAATACTGAATACAGCACTGGATGTGACTGGAGCATAATATGCAATGTAACTAAAGAATACTGACAGCAGCTTTGGATGTGACTGGAGTAAAAGACATGATATAGAAGCAGAATAGTGACTGCACATAATATGGCGGTTTACGAGCGTGCCGCCTCCGTCAGGTGTCACATCCTGAGGGGGTCTGATTCTGGGGTGCTGCACTTTCGATCACCGTGGTCATTCTCTATATGATGAGCTGCAATAAGCTGACGCCCCCTGCCGGTCCCCAGTGGTGCTGCACTGCAGTAGTACTACTCCCATCATCCCGCCTCTCACCTTCCTCTCCCACTGACGCTCTGTTTGCAGCTTTTCCTTTTGAAATCTGCTTTCCCGTTCCTGTAAGAGATCAGATGGCAGACATTAAGGGGATGATGGGAGTAGTAGTCCGGGGTTGGCACTGGTGGAGGACTTACCCGCATCTCCTGCTGCAGTTGGTGCTCCCGCTCCTGCCCTTGCTGCTTGCTCCGGGACAAGGACTGTTCCAGCTCTTCTATCAGCGTGGAGGCCTGGGGGGGGGGACGAGAGCAGAAGTCGGTGACTATTAAGACTCCGCCCCTCACCTACCTACAGCCTCCCCCGTACGCACCTGGGCTGCAGATAGCGCGTTCTGCTGGGTGATGTAGTGCACGTCGGACTCGTGTTTGCCGTGCAGTTGCTGCAGCTGCTTGTCGTAGTCTTGGCTCAGGCGATCGCGCTCGTTCTGCAGAGCCGTCAGTCTGACAATACAAGAACCCGTCAGATGAAGCAGAGCCAAGAGAATTTACATAGGACTGCAGAAAAACCCAGTCAAATGCTCCATCTGCGCAAGAAACGGAGACCACCGTCACACAGTGAGCCGCCACATACACACCGTGCGCTCAGCTGCTGGACCTCGCTGCGAGCCGCCTGGTACGACGCCTCCACCTCAGCCTTCTCCTGTGATAACTTCTGGCGCTGCAGACTACTACTCTCAGCCTCCACAGTCAGCTGCTGCACTCGAGCGTCCAGCTCCTTCACCGTCTGTGCCTGGGGAGGAGATATCACCACAGAAGTCAGGTGCATCACTCCCATCATCTGATCCGGTATAATGGCTGCTTCACTGTTATCATCTGTACGCCCCCCAAAGGCCCCAAGTGTCAAGCAGAGCTCAGCCTGGGCCTCCTGGTTCACATAACAGGTACAGTGACCAAGCCACAGGAGCAGCACTCATCACAGGGGGACAACAGCTCATCCTGCGCCTCCTGGTTCACAAATACAGATACCATGAAGAGTGGTCCAGAAAAAGGAGCAGCGCTGATCACGGGGGACAACAGCTCATCCTGCGCCTCCTGGTTCATACACAGAATAAGAGGGCTACAATAAGGAGTCAGCCACAGGAGCAGCACTGATCACAGGGGACAACGGCTCATCCTGTACCTCCTGGTTCATACACAGGATAGGAGGGCTACAATGAGGAGTCAGCTACAGGAGCAGCATTGATCACAGGGGACAACAGCTCATCCTGTGCCTCCTGGTTCATACACAGAATAGGAAGGCTACAATAAGGAGTGAACCACAGGAGCAGCGCTGATCACAGGGGACAACGGCTCATCCTGTACCTCCTGGTTCATACACAGGATAGGAGGGCTACAATGAGGAGTCAGCCACAGGAGCAGCATTGAGCACGGGGGACAACAGCTCATCCTGCGCCTCCTGGTTCATACACAGAATAAGAGGGCTACAATGAGGAGTCAGCCACAGGAGCAGCACTGATCACAGGGGACAACGGCTCATCCTGTGCCTCCTGGTTCATACACAGGATAGGAAGGCTACAATGAGGAGTCAGCCACAGGAGCAGCGCTGGTCACAGGGGACAATGGCTCATCCTGTGCCTCCTGGTTCACAAATACAGGTACCATGAAGAGTAGCCCAGACAGAGGAGCAGTGCTGATCACAGGAGACAAAAGCTCACCCTGTGCTTCCTGGTTCATACACAGAATAGAAAGGCTACAATAAGGAGTTAGCCACAGGAGCAGAGCTGATCACAGGGGGACAACAGCTCATCCTGCGCCTCCTGGTTCATACACAGAATAAGAGGGCTACAATAAGGAGTCAGCCACAGGAGCAGCACTGATCACAGGGGACAACAGCTCTTCCTGTGCCTCCTGGTTCACATAACAGGTACAGTGACCAAGCCCCAGGAGCAGCACTCATCACAGGGGGACAACAGCTCATCCTGCACCTCCTGGTTCACAAATACAGATACCATGAAGAGTAGCCCAGACAAAGGAGCAGCGCTGATCACGGGGGACAACAGCTCATCCTGCGCCTCCTGGTTCATACACAGAATAGGAAGGCTACAATAAGGAGTCAACCACAGGAGCAGCGCTGATCACAGGGGACAACGGCTCATCCTGTACCTCCTGGTTCATACACAGGATAGGAGGGCTACAATGAGGAGTCAGCCACAGGAGCAGCGCTGGTCACAGGGGACAATGGCTCATCCTGTGCCTCCTGGTTCACAAATACAGGTACCATGAAGAGTAGCCCAGACAAAGGAGCAGCGCTGATCACGGGGGACAACAGCTCATCCTGCGCCTCCTGGTTCATACACAGGATAGGAGGGCTACAATGAGGAGTCAGCCACAGGAGCAGCGCTGATCACAGGGGACAACGGCTCATCCTGCGCCTCCTGGTTCATACACAGGATAGGAGGGCTACAATGAGGAGTCAGCCACAGGAGCAGCGCTGATCACAGGGGACAACGGCTCATCCTGTACCTCCTGGTTCATACACAGGATAGGAGGGCTACAATGAGGAGTCAGCCACAGGAGCAGCGCTGATCACAGGGGACAACGGCTCATCCTGTGCCTCCTGGTTCATACACAGGATAGGAAGGCTACAATGAGGAGTCAGCCACAGGAGCAGCGCTGGTCACAGGGGACAATGGCTCATCCTGTGCCTCCTGGTTCACAAATACAGGTACCATGAAGAGTAGCCCAGACAGAGGAGCAGTGCTGATCACAGGAGACAAAAGCTCACCCTGTGCTTCCTGGTTCATACACAGAATAGAAAGGCTACAATAAGGAGTTAGCCACAGGAGCAGAGCTGATCACAGGGGGACAACAGCTCATCCTGCGCCTCCTGGTTCATACACAGAATAAGAGGGCTACAATAAGGAGTCAGCCACAGGAGCAGCACTGATCACAGGGGACAACAGCTCTTCCTGTGCCTCCTGGTTCACATAACAGGTACAGTGACCAAGCCCCAGGAGCAGCACTCATCACAGGGGGACAACAGCTCATCCTGCACCTCCTGGTTCACAAATACAGGTACCATGAAGAGTAGCCCAGACAAAGGAGCAGCGCTGATCACGGGGGACAACAGCTCATCCTGTGGCTCCTGGTTCATACATAGGATAGGAGGGCTACAATGAGGAGTCAGCCACAGGAGCAGCGCTGAACACAGGGGACAACAGCTCATCCTGTAACTTCTGGTTCACAAATACAGGTACCATGAAGAGTAGCCCAGACATAGGAGCAGTGCTGATCACAGGGGACAACGGATCATCCTGTGCCTTCTGGTTCATACACAGAAGAAGAAGGCTACAATGAGGAGTCAGCCACAGGAGCAGCGCTGATCACAGGGGACAACAGCTCATCCTGTGCCTCCTGGTTCATACACAGAATAGGAAGGCTACAATGAGGAGTCAGCCACAGGAGCAGAGCTGATCACAGGGGACAACAGCGGGGACAACAGCTCATCCTGTGCCTCCTGGTTCATACACAGGATAGGAGGGCTACAATGAGGAGTCAGCCACAGGTGCAGCGCTGGTCACAGGGTATAACGGCTCATCCTGTGCCTCCTGGTTCATACACAGGATAGGAGGGCTACAATGAGGAGTCAGCCACAGGTGCAGCGCTGGTCACAGGGGACAACAGCTCATCCTGTGCCTCCTGGTTCATACACAGGATAGGAGGGCTACAATGAGGAGTCAGCCACAGGTACAGCGCTGGTCACAGGGGACAACAGCTCATCCTGTGCCTCCTGGTTCATACACAGGATAGGAGGGCTACAATGAGGAGTCAGCCACAGGAGCAGCACTGATCACAGGGGCAACGGCTCATCCTGTGCCTCCTGGTTCATACACAGAATAGGAAGGCTACAATGAGGAGTCAGCCACAGGAGCAGCGCTGGTCACAGGGGACAACGGCTCATGGGTGGATGTGGATGGGTGGATGTGGTGTTACTGGTGCGCCACTTGCAGAAGGTCCTGGGTGACCACAGACATCACCAGCCGCTCCTCACACCCCTGAATGACATATACGCATAATTTTATTTCCCTGCTGCCTCCTTACACTCGGCTTGTGTCAGTCTTCACTGCAGCTCTGGCATTCCAGTCATAATCAGGTAGATCAGGATGAACAGAGCTATGTATGCCCCTCCCAGACCACAGCAGGGGATTGTGGGAAGAGACAGGGATGAGCCCAGGACCCAGAGCACTCCAGACAATGCTGCATCCATGTCGGGTCACCCAGCGGGTGGGGGGAGGTCACATGACTCGTCACATGTCCTCCATCTGTGTCTGCCCAAATTCTGTAGACACAGGAACAGAGCGACAACTCAGCAATTACATGGTCCGGGCTGCTGTGCCTGTGTGTCAGTCCTAGCATTCTGTTCATGCACCAGGAGACTGGCTGGATACAGAGGTGAATCTCATCCAGATCGGAGATCAGATTTATTCTTAAAAAGGCAAGACTACCATAGCATATGTCACAGGCTAACTGTGCGTCAGTCTTTACCGCAGCCTAGCATTCCATTCACAAAAAGTCTTATCTGAGCCTGAAGTGCAGTTTTCATGAAAGAAGTCATTAGATAAGGACGAGACTAGAGGTGAGACAAGCAGCCTGCTGCGGGGGGCCCACTGCTCCCCCTAGAGGTGAGACAAGCAGCCTGCTGCGGGGGATGCCAGGGCCCACTGCTCCCCCTAGAAGTGAGACAAGCAGCCTGCTGCGGGGGATGCCGGGGACCACTGCTCCACCTAGAGATGAGACAAGCAGCCTGCTGCGGAGGATGCCAGGGCCCACTGCTCCCCCTAGAGGTGAGACAAGCAGCCTGCTGCGGGGGATGCCGGGGCCCACTGCTCCCCCTAGAGGTGAGACAAGCAGCCTGCTGCGGGGGATGCCGGGGCCCACTGCTCCCCCTAGAGGTGAGACAAGCAGCCTGCTGCGGGGGATGCCGGGGCCCACTGCTCCACCTAGAGGTGAGACAAGCAGCCTGCTGCGGGGGATGCCGGGGACCACTGCTCCCCCTAGAGGTGAGACAAGCAGCCTGCTGCGGGGGATGCCGGGGCCCACTGCTCCCCCTAGAGGTGAGACAAGCAGCCTGCTGCGGGGGATGCCGGGGACCACTGCTCCACCTAGAGATGAGACAAGCAGCCTGCTGCGGAGGATGCCAGGGCCCACTGCTCCCCCTAGAGATGAGACAAGCAGCCTGCTGCGGGGGATGCCGGGGACCACTGCTCCACCTAGAGATGAGACAAGCAGCCTGCTGCGGGGATGCCAGGGCCCACTGCTCCCCCTAGAGGTGAGACAAGCAGCCTGCTGCGGGGGATGCCAGGGCCCACTGCTCCCCCTAGAGGTGAGACAAGCAGCCTGCTGCGGGGGATGCCGGGGACCACTGCTCCACCTAGAGGTGAGATAAGCAGCCTGCTGCGGGGGATGCCGGGGACCACTGCTCCACCTAGAGGTGAGACAAGCAGCCTGCTGCAGGGGATGCCAGGGCCCACTGCTCCCCCTAGAGGTGAGACAAGCAGCCTGCTGCGGGGGATGCCAGGGCCCACTGCTCCACCTAGAGATGAGACAAGCAGCCTGCTGCGGGGGGCACTTACAGTCGCCTTGGTCTGCGCCATGTAGTCGGTCTCCATCTTCAAGAGTCGTGTGTTTGTGTCGTCCAGCAGCTCCTGGATGTTCTCAGTGTGTCTCCTCTGGAGCTCAAACTTCTCCTGCTCCATGTCCGCCACCGCGCTGTGCAGCTGTACGGGGAGAGGAGCAGACTGTGAGCGCAGCTGCTGCAGAACCTCCTAATATACACCTCAGCCGCTGCAGAACCTCCTAATACACACATCAGCTACTGCAGAACCTCCTAATACACACCTCAGCTGCTGCACAACCTCCTAATACACACATCAGCCGCTGCAGAACCTCCTAACGCACACCTCAGCCGCTGCACAACCTCCTAATACACACCTCAGCCGCTGCACAACCTCCTAATACACACCTCAGCCGCTGCACAACCTCCTAATACACACCTCAGCTGCTGCAGAACCTCCCAATACACACCTCAGCCGCTGCACAACCTCCTAATACACTCCTCAGCCGCTGCACAACCTCTTAATACACACCTCAGCCGCTGCACAACCTCCTAATACACACCTCAGCCGCTGCACAACCTCCTAATACACACCTCAGCTGCTGCAGAACCTCCTAATACACACCTCAGCTGCTGCAGAACCTCCTAATACACACCTCAGCCGCTGCACAACCTCTTAATACACACCTCAGCCGCTGCAGAACCTCCCAATACACTCCTCAGCTGCTGCAGAACCTCACCTTTTTCTCCCACTGGTTCCTCTGCGTCTCAGCGCTCTCCTCGCACAGCTTCTTCAGCTCATGGATCTGGGCGTCCTTGGTCTCCCGGATGAGCTGAGACTCCCGCAGAAGGGTCTGAACTGTGGATGGGGAGTCATACAGAGCACAGATCAGTAATGGTGGCACTTCTGGCGCTGCCTTCTTCTGGATGATGGGAGTTATAGTTACAGGGCAGTGTGGCGTTCCCCTCACCTTTCTTCTCCAGCTTCCTGACAGTCTCCTCGGCCTCGTTCTGCTTCACTCGATATAAACCCTTCATCTCTTCGATCTCATTGTTCTTCCTTTCCAGGATCTGAGAAATTAAAGATAAATCAAAGCAGCGTCCAAAGGGGGCATCATCGGGAGCATACCCCTACCAGTGTTATACTACTCACACCCCAACCAGTCTTCTACTGCTCACACCCCAACCAGTCTTCTACTGCTCACACCCCAACCAGTCTTCTACTGCTCACACCCCAACCAGTCTTCTACTGCTCACACCCCAACCAGTCTTCTACTGCTCACACCCCAACCAGTCTTCTACTGCTCACACCCCAACCAGTCTTCTACTGCTCACACCCCAACCAGTCTTCTACTGCTCACACCCCAACCAGTCTTCTACTGCTCACACCCCAACCAGCATTGTACTGCTCACACCCCAACCAGCATTGTACTGCTCACACCCCAACCAGTCTTATACTGCTCACACCCCAACCAGCATTGTACTGCTCACACCCCAACCAGCATTGTACTGCTCACACCCCAACCAGCATTGTACTGCTCAAACCCTAAACACCATTGTACTGCTCAAACCCTGACCAGCATTGTACTGCTCACAGCCCAAACAGTTTAACGCCGTCTACAGCTCAGGTACAATCACAGTGTAATGCCGTCTACAGCTCAGGTACAGTCACAGTGTAATGCCGTCTACAGCTCAGGTACAGTCACAGTGTAATGCCGTCTACAGCTCAGGTACAGTCACAGTGTAATGCCGTCTACAGCTCAGGTACAGTCACAGTGTAATGCCGTCTACAGCTCAGGTACAGTCACAGTGTAATGCCGTCTACAGCTCAGGTACAGTTACAGTGTAATGCCGTCTACAGCACAGGTTCAGTCACAGTGTAATGCCGTCTACAGCTCAGGTACAGTTACAGTGTAATGCCGTCTACAGCACAGGTACAGTCACAGTGTAATGCCGTCTACAGCTCAGGTACAGTTACAGTGTAATGCCATCTACAGCAGAGGTACAGTCACAGTGTAACGCCGTCTACAGCAGAGGTACAGTCACAGTGTAACGCCATCTACAGCAGAGGTACAGTCACAGTGTAACGCCGTCTACAGCAGAGGTACAGTCACAGTGTAACGCCATCTACAGCAGAGGTACAGTCACAGTGTAATGCAGTCTACAGCTCAGGTACAGTCACAGTGTAATGCCGTCTACAGCACAGGTACAGTCACAGTGTAATGCCGTCTACAGCTCAGCCACAGTCACAGTGTAATGCCGTCTACAGCACAGGTACAGTCACAGTGTAATGCAGTCTACAGCACAGGTACAGTCACAGTGTAACGCCATCTACAGCAGAGGTACAGTCACAGTGTAACGCCGTCTACAGCAGAGGTACAGTCACAGTGTAACGCCATCTACAGCAGAGGTACAGTCACAGTGTAATGCAGTCTACAGCTCAGGTACAGTCACAGTGTAATGCCGTCTACAGCTCAGGTACAGTCACAGTGTAATGCCGTCTACAGCTCAGCCACAGTCACACTGTGACGCAGTCTTCTCCTCTGAACAGCACAATACACTCACCTTCTGGACGTCCCCGTCGTGCTTCTGCTGCATCTTCAGCTTCTCCTCATGAAACTTTGCCTCCAGACTTTTGATTTTCATGTCCAACTACAGAATGAGGGAGGAAACATTGTAACAAATCTCTCCTGTAAATGACAAGCCCTGACCTTTTCTTTACTTTCTATACACCTTATTAACCACTCTGCTTGCTGGCAGTGAACAGGAGCACTGATACATTGTAACAAGATTTCTGGCCTCTCCATGTAAACCGTTCCTATCCCTGACAGCAAGCAGAGATATTGAAAAAGATGAGGAACTAAACCAAACAAGCATTTTACAAAGCTGCAGAAGTTTGCCTCATCAAACTCAATTTAGGTCCGGCCCTTTAAATACCCGGCAGAGTCCCGTAATGTACATTCAGAGCAGCGGTGGGTGCTGGCGGACTGAGGGGCCCCTCACAACACCTCAGATCATAGAATGGATAGGGCCCAGAAGAACAGTGCAGGACGCAGAGAGACCCTTCTGTAGAGGGGGCGGCAAAAGGGAATCGGGAAAATATGGGGGCGCTGGTCACCAGAAAAACACGACGAGAAGCCCCCAAAAAACTGAAAACACAGGAGAAAACAACAGACCTCGCTCTTATGTAACCGGAAGAGGGAACGCTCATCCCTATAATCTGCACTCCTGCCGAGGCGCGAGTCCGGAGAGATCTGCAGAGAGATGGAGATTATATTGAGCTATAACATACAGAAGTGACATCACCGCCTTCCAGATATCAGTTATATTATACAGGAGGTGACATCACCGCCTTCCAGGGATCAGTTATATTATACAGGAGGTGTCATCACCGCTCTCCAGATATCAGTTATATTATACAGAAGTGACATCACCGCTCTCCAGATATCAGTTATATTATACAGGAGGTGACATCACTGCTCTCCGGATATCAGTTATATTATACAGGCGGTGACATCACCGCCTTCCAGAGATCAGTTATATTATACAGGAGGTGACATCACCGCTCTCCGGATATCAGTTATATTATACAGGCGGTGACATCACCGCCTTCCAGAGATCAGTTATATTATACAGGAGGTGACATCACCGCTCTCCGGATATCAGTTATATTATACAGGAGGTGACATCACCGCTCTCCAGATATCAGTTATATTATACAGGAGGTGACATCACCGCTCTCCAGATATCAGTTATATTATACAGGAGGTGACATCACCGCTCTCCAGATATCAGTTCTATTATACAGGAGGAGACATCACACTCTCCAGATAGCAGTTATATTATACAGTAGGTGACATGACCGCTCTCCAGATATCAGTTATATTATACAGGAGATGACATCACCGCCCTCCAGATATCAGTTATATTATACAGGAGGTGACATCACCGCTCTCCAGATATCAGTTATATTATACAGAAGTGACATCACCGCTCTCCAGATATCAGTTATATTATACAGGAGGTGACATCACTGCTCTCCGGATATCAGTTATATTATACAGGAGGTGACATCACCGCCTTCCAGAGATCAGTTATATTATACAGGAGGTGACATCACCGCTCTCCGGATATCAGTTATATTATACAGGCGGTGACATCACCGCCTTCCAGAGATCAGTTATATTATACAGGAGGTGACATCACCGCTCTCCGGATATCAGTTATATTATACAGGAGGTGACATCACCGCTCTCCAGATATCAGTTATATTATACAGGAGGTGACATCACCGCTCTCCAGATATCAGTTATATTATACAGGAGGTGACATCACCGCTCTCCAGATATCAGTTCTATTATACAGGAGGAGACATCACACTCTCCAGATAGCAGTTATATTATACAGTAGGTGACATGACCGCTCTCCAGATATCAGTTATATTATACAGGAGATGACATCACCGCCCTCCAGATATCAGTTATATTATACAGGAGGTGACATCACCGCTCTCCAGATATCAGTTATATTATACAGGAGGTGACATCACCGCTCTCCAGATATCAGTTATATTATACAGGAGGTGACATCACGCTCTCCAGAGATCAGTTATATTATACAGGAGGTGACATCACGCTCTCCAGAGATCAGTTATATTATACAGGAGGTGACATCACGCTCTCCAGAGATCAGTTATATTATACAGGAGGTGACATCACCGCTCTCCAGATATCAGTTATATTATACAGGAGGTGACATCACGCTCTCCAGATATCAGTTATATTATACAGGAGGTGACATCACCGCTCTCCAGATATCAGTTATGTTATACAGGAGGTGACATCACCGCTCTCCAGATATCAGTTATATTATACAGGAGGTGACATCACCGCTCTCCAGATATCAGTTATATTATACAGGAGGTGACATCACCGCTCTCCAGATATCAGTTATATTATACAGGAGGTGACATCACGCTCTCCAGATATCAGTTATATTATACAGGAGGTGACATCACGCTCTCCAGAGATCAGTTATATTATACAGGAGGTGACATCACGCTCTCCAGAGATCAGTTATATTATACAGGAGGTGACATCACCGCTCTCCAGATATCAGTTATATTATATAGGAGGTGACATCACGCTCTCCAGATATCAGTTATATTATACAGGAGGTGACATCACCGCTCTCCAGATATCAGTTATGTTATACAGGAGGTGACATCACCGCTCTCCAGATATCAGTTATGTTATACAGGAGGTGACATCACCGCTCTCCAGATATCAGTTATATTATACAGGAGGTGACATCACCACTCTCCAGATATCAGTTATATTATACAGGAGGTGACATCACCGCTCCCCAGATATCAGTTATATTATACAGGAGGTGACATCACCGCTCTCCAGATATCAGTTATATTATACAGGAGGTGACATCACCGCTCTCCAGATATCAGTTATATTATACAGGAGGTGACATCACGCTCTCCAGATATCAGTTCTATTATACAGGAGGTGACATCACCGCTCTCCAGATATCAGTTATATTATACAGGAGGTGACATCACCGCTCTCCAGATATCAGTTATATTATACAGGAGGTGACATCACCGCTCTCCAGATATCAGTTATATTATACAGGAGGTGACATCACCGCTCTCCAGATATCAGTTATATTATACAGGAGGTGACATCACCGCTCTCCAGATATCAGTTATATTATACAGGAGGTGACATCACGCTCTCCAGAGATCAGTTATATTATACAGGAGGTGACATCACGCTCTCCAGAGATCAGTTATATTATACAGGAGGTGACATCACCGCTCTCCAGATATCAGTTATATTATACAGGAGGTGACATCACGCTCTCCAGATATCAGTTATATTATACAGGAGGTGACATCACGCTCTCCAGAGATCAGTTATATTATACAGGAGGTGACATCACCGCTCTCCAGATATCAGTTATATTATATAGGAGGTGACATCACGCTCTCCAGATATCAGTTATATTATACAGGAGGTGACATCACCGCTCTCCAGATATCAGTTATGTTATACTGGAGGTGACATCACCGCTCTCCAGATATCAGTTATATTATACAGGAGGTGACATCACCGCTCTCCAGATATCAGTTATATTTCACAGGAGGTGACATCACGCTCTCCAGATATCAGTTATATTATACAGGAGGTGACATCACGCTCTCCAGAGATCAGTTATATTATACAGGAGGTGACATCACGCTCTCCAGAGATCAGTTATATTATACAGGAGGTGACATCACGCTCTCCAGATATCAGTTATATTATACAGGAGGTGACATCACCGCTCTCCAGATATCAGTTATGTTATACAGGAGGTGACATCACCGCTCTCCAGATATCAGTTATATTATACAGGAGGTGACATCACCGCTCTCCAGATATCAGTTATATTTCACAGGAGGTGACATCACGCTCTCCAGATATCAGTTATATTATACAGGAGGTGACATCACGCTCTCCAGATATCAGTTATATTATGCACATACCGGTGTCAGGGGTAAGGGCTTGTCCCGCAGATATCTTGGATTTTCAATCTGGTGATAAAACACAGGTGATGTCAGATCGGGTTCATGTGCAGTTTCTCCATCTTGCAGGCTGAGCAGCGGTGAGGCATCATCGCTGCCGCTTCTCTCTCCACTGACACTGCCCATGGATCTGGCCGATGTCAGACATGGGACTTCCTTGCTGCTTCCCTTTCATGACTCCAAGTGCTTCTCCCAATATACTAAAGCGGCCGCACTACAATGTACAGGGTACAACCAGCAGGAGGCGCTGTAGAGCACTATAATTATCAGACATGACGCACTGATGGGGTCGTGTTCAGAGGATTATCACCAGTCTGGTACCAGTGTATCACCAGTGTAGGAGCTGTAATGATGGCCATATTGGTTGTCGCCCTCCTGGGAGAGACGGAGACGTGGGCGCTGCAGCTTTTTCACGACTCGCAGACACATGGCTGGCCCTAGGCAGCTGCAGTCAATCCCTGTGTTAGAAGGCCACATGGTCAGTGTGGGAACCCCAGAGATCAGCGGTAGTCCACGAGGTAACCAGGTGTTTGACTTCCCTACACTGCCTCCACAGGACAGAGGAGGTATTACAGGGTGAAGTCCTCCAGGGCAGGAGATGATATTTTCAGCGTCCTCTGCATCTATTGTACCCTTTACTTTAGAGGCCGTGGTGTCTACGGGTGTAGTACAGCTCCTGTAGCGGAGGTCACCCCACTCTCCTAACCCCCGAAGCTGCTGGTGACAACCCCCTTTATGATGGAGGCTCCCACCAAGGGAATCTCAAGAAGGGTGAAGATGGAGGAGCGGGCTGTCCAGTGAAGGGGTGCGCTCACACATTATAAGCCCCCTCCCACATGGCCTTTCATGTCCGACGTTCCCATATTGTAATCCCCAGAACAGGACCGCCCCCCTCCCTGCGCCCACTAAACATTGTCTTCATTTATTCCTTTCCATCGATACTTCCAAAAAGACATCAAGACTATAAAAATAAAAAAAACTAAATGAAACTTTGACAATGTTCCTCCCCCCAAATCTGGAGCCTGGCATCCTGGACAAGCGACATCAAGTCTGGTGAAGAAACGTCCAGACGGAGGCAATCAGCAAGCAGATGGAGAGGATCTAGAGACGGCCACCAACAGTGCAACTGCCATGTATACCTGATCCTAAGTACTCCAGTCACATCCAGAGCAGCACTCTGCTGTTACATAATCACCAGTCACATCCAAAGCTGCAGTCATAATTCTGCCGTTATATTGGGTCATATATTCCGGTCACATGTACAGTCAGCCACACACACAACTGTGCTGTCCGATCATGTCTTAAGCCTTTTTCACATCCGTGTCCGTGCTCAAATCCATGAGAAGGTGGTCAGTGATGCATCCGTGATGCTGTCCGTGAAGGATCCGTGTGTCCGCTTTTTGCTGTCCGTGTGTCGTCCGTGTTTCACTGACACTGAAAGGCTGAAAAATCGCTTTCAAACCATCTGGAATCCGTGTTGCATCCGTGGTTTTCACAGACCCGTATACTATAATGCAGTGTATCCCAACCAGTGTGCCTCCAGCTGTTACAAAACTACAACTCCCAGCATGCCCGCACAGCCAAATGCTATCCGGGCATGCTGGGAGTTGTAGTTTTGCAACAGCTGGAGGCACACTGCTTGGGAAACACTGCTATAATGGATGTGATGGATCCATGAACACGGAGAAAACAGAGCATGCATCCGTGCTAAAAACACGGACCCACGGACCGCGCTATAACACTGATGTCCGAATACACACATTAACATGGAGACGTGTGCTGTCCGTGGAAAACACTGACGTGTGAACGAGGCTTTATATTCCAGTCAGATCCAGAGCTGCACTCACAACTGTGCTGTCCTATCATGTCTTATACTCCAGTCACATCCAGAGCTGCACTCACAACTGTGCTGTTCTATCACCTCTTATACTCCAGTCAGATCCAGAGCTGCACTCACAGCTGTGCTGTCCTATCACATCTTATATTCCAGTCAGATCCAGAGCTGCACTCACAACTGTGCTGTCCTATCATGTCTTATACTCCAGTCACATCCAGAGCTGCACTCACAACTGTGCTGTTCTATCACCTCTTATACTCCAGTCGCATCCAGAGGTACACTCACAACTGTGCTGTCCGACTCCTATTACGTCTTACACTCCAGTCACATCCAGGGCTGCACTTACAACTGTAGTGTCCTATCACGTCTTATACTCCAGTCAGATCCAGGGCTGCACTCACAACTGTACTGTCCTATTATCTCTTATACTCCAGTTACATCCAGAGCTGCATTTACAACTGTGTTGTCTTATGATGTCTTATACTCCAGTTACATCCAGAGCTGTTCTCAGAATTCTGAATTGTCTGCTAGTTCTAATTCAATGTTACACGGGCTCCCACAATGCAATTCACTTTACTGAAAAGCAGCAGAACTGTGCTGCAGCTCTTGATGTGACTGGAGGAGATGGCTGATATTGGGCTCCATAGCTTTACAAGTACAGGATAAGACCTGGACAGTGCAGGGAAATCCCTCCATGGGAGCAGGGCAAGACATGACGGAGCTCTGAAAGTGACTGGAGAATAAGACCAGCGACATGATGAAACATGGAGATCTGCATTACCCCAAGATTCCAGCTGTTCAGGACGGCGTCCAGGTCACTGTCATCATGACTGGTGGCGAGCCGCTTACTGCGATCCCCCTGAAAACAAAAAAACGGGTACCGTGTAAATACAATGAAAAACGGGGCTCCCATCAGTCTACTGTAACGTCCCCTGAATCTGGCTCCTCCCCCTAATTTACATAGTCAGCTGCCATTTTTCTACGATATCTCTTCCTCAGCATTTATGTACATCGGCCGTCATCTCTCTATAACATTGTCTCCTCCCCCTCATTTACATAGTGTCAGCATCCATCTCTCTACTACATTGTCTCCTCCCTCTCATTTACATAGTGTCAGCCTCCATCGCTCTACTACATTGTCTCCTCCCCCTCATTTACATAGTGTCAGCCTCCATGTCTCTACTACATTGTCACTTTCCCCTCATTTACATAGTGTCGGCTTCCATGTCTCTACTACATTGTCTCCTCCCCCTCATTTACATAGTGTCAGCTTCCATCTCTCTACTACATTGTCTCCTCCCCCTCATTTACATAGTGTCAGCCTCCATGTCTCTACTACATTATCTCCTCCCCCTCATTTACATAGTGTCAGCCTCCATGTCTCTACTACATTGTCTCCTCCCCCTCATTTACATAGTGTGAGCCTCCATGTCTCTACTACATTGTCACTTTCCCCTCATTTACATAGTGTCGGCTTCCATGTCTCTACTACATTTTCTCCTCCCCCTCATTTACATAGTGTCGGCTTCCATGTCTCTACTACATTGTCTCCTCCCCCTCATTTACATAGTGTCAGCCTCCATCTCTCTACTACATTGTCTCCTCCCCCTCATTTAGATAGTGTCAGCCTCCATGGCTCTACTACATTGTCTCCTCCCCCTCATTTACATAGTGTCAGCCTCCATCTCTCTACTACATGGTCTCCTCCCCGGCCGGGGGTGCACCACCAATGAGGCCAGGTGAGGCGATCACGTCAGGCAGTACCAGGTAGGGACAAGAGGGGGCAGCGGAGGGCCCATAGGCAATGAGCGCTTTCATTGTGGAAAAGGGGTTAGGTGTAGAAATTAGCATTTGGAGGTGGGGGGGGGGGCACAGTTTTAGTTTTCGCCTCAGGCAGCAGAAAGGCTAGGTGCACCCCTGGTGTCGGCTACAACGATAGGAGGTGTAGTCCCCCTGAATACACAATACTGTCCTGCACTCAGAGACTTACAGTGCGGAGAGGCTCCAGGGTGTCGTCCTCAGAGCGGCGTGTCGGGCTCAGAGACCTCCGCACCAACGTCCGCCCGTACGGCTGCTGCAGTCTATGAAACAAACCAAAATGTCAGCCGATGCCATCCTGTGCAGGGTGGCCGCTCCCTGCACGCACTACGTCCTAGCTGCAGGGGGAGTTGGCGGGAGATCACGTGGGGCCTGATGCAGGGGAGACGACGGGAGATCACGTGGGACCTGATGCAGGGGGAGACGACGGGAGATCACGTGGGGCCTGATGCAGGGGCAGACGGCGGGAGATCACGTGGGACCTGATGCAGGGGGAGACGGCGGGAGATCACGTGGGGCCTGATGCAGGGGCAGACGGCGGGAGATCATGTGGGACCTGATGCAGGGGCAGATGGCGGGAGATCACGTGGGGCCTGATGCAGGGGGAGACGGCGGGAGATCACGTGGGACCTGATGCAGGGGGAGACGACGGGAGATCACGGGGGCCTGATGCAGGGGGAGACGACGGGAGATCACGTGGGACCTGATGCAGGGGGAGACGGCGGGAGTTCACGTGGGACCTGATGCAGGGGGAGACGACGGGAGATCACGTGGGACCTGATGCAGGGGGAGACGACGGGAGATCACGTGGGACCTGATGCAGGGGGAGACGGCGGGAGATCACGTGGGACCTGATGCAGGGGGAGACGACGGGAGATCACGTGGGATCTGATGCAGGGGGAGACGACGGGAGATCACGTGGGACCTGATGCAGGGGGAGACGACGGGAGATCACGTGGGACCTGATGCAGGGGGAGACGGCGGGAGATCATGTGGAACCTGATGCAGGGGGAGTTGGCGGGAGATCACGGGGGCATGATGCAGGGGGAGACGGCGGGAGATCACGTGGGCCTGATGCAGGGGGAGTTGGCGGGAGATCACGAGGGCATGATACAGGGGGAGACGGCGGGAGATCACGGGGCATGATGCAGGGGAGATGACGGGAGATCACGTGGGCATGATGCAGGGGGAGTTGGCGGGAGATCACATGTGACCTGATGCAGGGGGAGACGGCGGGAGATCATGTGTGACCTGATGCAGGGGGAAGACGGCGGGAGATCATGTGGGACCTGATGCAGGGGGAGAAGGCGGGACATCACGGGGCATGATGCAGGGGGAGACGGCAGGACATCACGGGGCATGATGCAGGGGGAGACGGCAGGACATCACGGGGGCACGATGCAGGGGAGATGACGGGAGATCACATGGGGCCTGATGCAGGGGGAGATGACGGGAGATCACATGGGGCCTGATGCAGGGGGAGATGACGGGAGATCATTGGGGCCTGATGGAGGGGGAGACAGTGTGAGAGCAAGGGACCTGATGCAGGGGTAGACAGCAGGACATCACATGGAACCTGATACATGGGAGAACACATGAGGCCTCCCATGGGAGATGGCGAGAGATCATGTGGGGCCTGATGCAGGGGGAGACGGCGGGAGATCACGTGGGACCTGATGCAGGGGGAGACGGCGGGAGATCATGTGGGGCCTGATGCAGGGGGAGATGGCGGGAGATCACGTGGGGACTGATGGGGGTTGGTAGTGGGAGATCATGTGGGGCCTGATGCAGGGGGAGACGGTGGGAGATCACGTGGGGACTGAAGGGGGTTGGTAGCGGGAGATCACGTGTGACCTTATGCAGGGGGAGATGGTGGGAGATCATGTAGGACCTAATACAGGGGGAGATGACGGGAGATCACGTGTGACCTTATGCAGGGGGAGATGGCGGGAGATCATGTAGGACCTAATACAGGGGGAGATGACGGGCGATCACGTGTGACCTGATGCAGGGGGAGATGGCGGGAGATCACGTGTGACCTTATGCAGGGGGAGACGGTGGGAGATCACGTGTGACCTTATGCAGGGGGAGACGGCGGGAGATCACGTGGGGACTGATGGGGGTTGGTAGCGGGAGATCACGTGTGACCTGATGCAGGGGGAGACGGTGGGAGATCACGTGTGACCTTATGCAGAAGGAGACGGTGGGAGATCACGTGTGACCTTATGCAGAAGGAGACGGTGGGAGATCAAGTGGGGACTGAAGGGGGTTGGTAGCGGGAGATCACGTGTGACCTTATGCAGGGGGAGATGGTGGGAGATCATGTAGGACCTAATACAGGGGGAGATGACGGGAGATCACGTGTGACCTTATGCAGGGGGAGATGGCGGGAGATCATGTAGGACCTAATACAGGGGGAGAGGACGGGCGATCACGTGTGACCTGATGCAGGGGGAGATGGCGGGAGATCACGTGTGACCTTATGCAGGGGGAGACGGTGGGAGATCACGTGTGACCTTATGCAGGGGGAGACGGCGGGAGATCACGTGGGGACTGATGGGGGTTGGTAGCGGGAGATCACGTGTGACCTGATGCAGGGGGAGACGGTGGGAGATCACGTGTGACCTTATGCAGAAGGAGACGGTGGGAGATCACGTGGAGACTGATGGGGGTTGGTAGTGGGAGATCACGTGTGACCTGATGCAGGGGGAGACGGCGGGAGATCACGTGGGGACTGATAGGGGTTGGTAGTGGGAGATCACGTGTGACCTTATGCAGAAGGAGACGGTGGGAGATCACGTGAGGACTGATAGGGGTTGGTAGTGGGAGATCACGTGTGACCTTATGCAGAAGGAGACGGTGGGAGATCACGTGAGGACTGATGGGGGTTGGTAGTGGGAGATCATGTGGGGCCTGATGCAGAAGGAGACGGTGGGAGATCACGTGTGACCTTATGCAGAAGGAGACGGTGGGAGATCACGTGTGACCTTATGCAGAAGGAGACGGTGGGAGATCACGTGTGACCTTATGCAGAAGGAGACGGTGGGAGATCACGTGTGACCTTATGCAGAAGGAGACGGTGGGAGATCACGTGTGACCTTATGCAGAAGGAGACGGTGGGAGATCACGTGTGACCTTATGCAGAAGGAGACGGTGGGAGATCACGTGGGGACTGATGGGGGTTGGTAGTGGGAGATCATGTGGGGCCTGATGCAGGGGGAGACGGCGGGAGATCACGTGGGGTCTGATGGGGGTTGGTAGCGGGAGATCACGTGGGGCTGATGGGGGTTGGTAGCGGGAGATCACGTGTGACCTGATGCAGGGGGAGACGGCGGGAGATCACGTGGGGCTGAAGGGGGTTGGTAGCGGGAGATCACGTGTGACCTGATGCAGGGGGAGACGGCGGGAGATCACGTGGGGCTGATGGGGGTTGGTAGTGGGAGATCACGTGTGACCTGATGCAGGGGGAGACGGCGGGAGATCACGTGGGGACTGATAGGGGTTGGTAGTGGGAGATCACGTGTGACCTTATGCAGAAGGAGACGGTGGGAGATCACGTGAGGACTGATAGGGGTTGGTAGTGGGAGATCACGTGTGACCTGATGCAGGGGGAGACGGCGGGAGATCACGTGGGGACTGATAGGGGTTGGTAGTGGGAGATCACGTGTGACCTTATGCAGAAGGAGACGGTGGGAGATCACGTGAGGACTGATAGGGGTTGGTAGTGGGAGATCACGTGTGACCTTATGCAGAAGGAGACGGCGGGAGATCACGTGAGGACTGATGGGGGTTGGTAGTGGGAGATCATGTGGGGCCTGATGCAGAAGGAGACGGTGGGAGATCACGTGTGACCTTATGCAGAAGGAGACGGTGGGAGATCATGTGTGACCTTATGCAGAAGGAGACGGTGGGAGATCACGTGTGACCTTATGCAGAAGGAGACGGTGGGAGATCACGTGTGACCTTATGCAGAAGGAGACGGTGGGAGATCACGTGTGACCTTATGCAGAAGGAGACGGTGGGAGATCACGTGGGGACTGATGGGGGTTGGTAGTGGGAGATCATGTGGGGCCTGATGCAGGGGGAGACGGCGGGAGATCACGTGGGGCTGATGGGGGTTGGTAGCGGGAGATCACGTGTGACCTGATGCAGGGGGAGACGGCGGGAGATCACGTGGGGCTGATGGGGGTTGGTAGCGGGAGATCATGTGGGGCCTGATGCAGGGGGAGACGGCGGGAGATCACGTGGGGCTGATGGGGGTTGGTAGCGGGAGATCATGTGGGGCCTGATGCAGGGGGAGACGGTGGGAGATCACGTGGGGCTGATGGGGGTTGGTAGCGGGAGATCACGTGTGACCTGATGCACGGAGAGATGGTGGGAGATCACGTGGGATCTGATGCACGGGCACAGCTCGGGTGGTGGGCTCATGAACACGGCTGTATCCATTTTGTGGTCCGCAAAACAAGGATTCTGTCCGTGTGAGTTCCGCATTTAGGGGAACGGAGCGTCCTGCCCCCTATAAAACGGACATGTCCTATTTTTTGGCGGGGCTGCAGAACGGAGGTGTGGGGAGTGCTGTCCGCATCTTTTGAGGTCCCACTGAAGTGAATGGGTCCATATCCGACCCCCATTCGGCCTCACTGGCTGCTCTCCTGCAGTAACACGCCACCACAGGCCGTGCCTGGTATTGCAGCTCAGCGTGCCAATACATCACACAGCCTGGGGACAGGGGTGTTATTCTAACCCTGGACAACCTCTTTAACCCTTAGTCTGCCAGAAGTCTGTAGAGTACATGAACTGGGACCCCCAATGACCACTAGACCTCAGGGGTAACGCGGACAGACAGCCGGAGCAGCCCGCACTGCAATATCCGTCACTTTCCAGGATAACGCGCCCACGTGGTGTCAGCCGCAGCCGTGTGGCCCATGATTGGCAGGCGGCGCAGGCAAGCGTGGAAATGCGATTATCAGTGTCCAGGGCTTATCAGTGCTGCCAGGCAGGATGATGGGAGTATTCTGTAATGAGCGCTCCTTGAGGACGCAATGGGAACGAAGACGCAAATGTACACGTACGCTCCAGCGGTGCAGAGGTTAATACAGGATTATACTAATATTCTGCACGGTGCGGGGGAGGGGAGTATAACACATAAAGTGAGGTCCTCAATAGATACAGACTGACAGCACTGCCCTGCGTGGTGCGTGCCACAGCGCCACCTAGTGCTCGGAACAACTCCCATCATCCCTCAGCCCAAGACCTCACAATCTAATCTCCATATCACTCCCATCATCCCTCAGCCCAGGAGCTCACAATCTAATTTCCCTATCACTCCTATCATCCCTCAGCCCAGGAGCTCACAATCTAATTTCCCTATCACTCCCATCATCCCTCAGCCCAGGAACTCACAATCTAATCTACATATCACTCCTATCATCCCTCAGCCCAGGAGCTCACAATCTAATCTACATATCACTCCCATCATCCCTCAGCCCAGGAACTCACAATCTAATCTACATATCACTCCTATCATCCCTCAGCCCAGGAGCTCACAATCTAATCTACATATCACTCCTATCATCCCTCAGCCCAAGACCTCACAATCTAATCTCCATATCACTCCCATCATCCCTCAGCCCAGGAGCTCACAATCTAATTTCCCTATCACTCCTATCATCCCTCAGCCCAAGACCTCACAATCTAATCTCCATATCACTCCCATCATCCCTCAGCCCAGGAGCTCACAATCTAATCTCCATATCACTCCCATCTTCCCTCAGCCCAGGAGCTCACAATCTAATTTCCCTATCACTCCTATCATCCCTCAGCCCAGGAGCTCACAATCTAATTTCCCTATCACTCCCATCATCCCTCAGCCCAGGAACTCACAATCTAATCTACATATCACTCCTATCATCCCTCAGCCCAGGAGCTCACAATCTAATTTCCCTATCACTCCTATCTTCCCTCAGCCCAGGAGCTCACAATCTAATCTACATATCACTCCTATCATCCCTCAGCCCAGGAGCTCACAATCTAATTTCCCTATCACTCCTATCTTCCCTCAGCCCAGGAGCTCACAATCTAATCTACATATCACTCCTATCATCCCTCAGCCCAGGAGCTCACAATCTAATCTCCATATCACTCCTATCATCCCTCAGCCCAGGAGCTCACAATCTAATCTACATATCACTCCTATCTTCCCTCAGCCCAGGAGCTCACAATCTAATCTCCATATCACTCCCATCATCCCTCAGCCCAGGAGCTCACAATCTAATCTCCATATCACTCCCATCATCCCTCAGCCCAGGAGCTCACAATCTAATTTCCCTATCACTCCTATCATCCCTCAGCCCAGGAGCTCACAATCTAATTTCCCTATCACTCCTATCATCCCTCAGCCCAGGAACTCACAATCTAATCTACATATCACTCCTATCATCCCTCAGCCCAGGAGCTCACAATCTAATTTCCCTATCACTCCTATCATCCCTCAGCCCAGGAGCTCACAATCTAATTTCCCTATCACTCCTATCATCCCTCAGCCCAGGAACTCACAATCTAATCTACATATCACTCCTATCATCCCTCAGCCCAGGAGCTCACAATCTAATCTACATATCACTCCTATCATCCCTCAGCCCAGGAGCTCACAATCTAATTTCCCTATCACTCCTATCATCCCTCAGCCCAGGAGCTCACAATCTAATCTACATATCACTCCTATCTTCCCTCAGCCCAGGAGCTCACAATCTAATTTCCCTATCACTCCTATCATCCCTCAGCCCAGGAGCTCACAATCTAATCTACATATCACTCCTATCATCCCTCAGCCCAGGAGCTCACAATCTAATTTCCCTATCACTCCTATCATCCCTCAGCCCAGGAGCTCACAATCTAATTTCCCTATCACTCCTATCATCCCTCAGCCCAGGAGCTCACAATCTAATCTCCATATCACTCCTATCATCCCTCAGCCCAGGAGCCTCACAATCTAATTTCCCTATCACTCCTATCATCCCTCAGCCCAGGAGCTCACAATCTAATCTCCATATCACTCCCATCTTCCCTCAGCCCAGGAGCTCACAATCTAATCTCCCTATCACTCCTATCATCCCTCAGCCCAGGAGCTCACAATCTAATCTACATATCACTCCTATCTTCCCTCAGCCCAGGAGCTCACAATCTAATTTCCCTATCACCCCTATCATCCCTCAGCCCAGGAGCTCACAATCTAATCTACATATCACTCCTATCATCCCTCAGCACAGGAGCTCACAATCTAATCTCCCCATCGCACACTCAAGGTATCACTCCCATCATCCCCAGAAGAGCACTTATCACTCGGCCTTCCACCTGTATGACCTACAACCCTGTACTTTCGTGTTTCCTGCAACCCAATGCGTCCCAATTAAACTAACCTGTCTGAATAGCAGGGTGTCAGTCTTCACTGCACTTTGCATTCATGAACCAGGAGGCTCAGGATGAGGTTCTGCAGAGCAGGGGATTGTGGTAGGACGCAGGGACTATAAATGATCAGACATAAAATAATCCCTGTGAATATCACCAACAAACTAAAACACAACCTCTGCGGCTTGGTATGAGGGGGGCACACTGAGCAGTCATGTTCTGGGAACGATAGAGAGCTGTCACCAGGGGGCGTCACAGTGAGAGAGCAACACACTGAGCGGTCATGATCTAGGAGCGATACCGTGCTGTCAGCAGGGGGCGTCACCTGGAGGGGGGGGCACACTGAGCGGTCATGATCTAGGAGTGATACCGTGCTGTCAGCAGAGGGCGTCACCTGGAGGGGGGGCACACTGAGCGGTCATGGTCTAGGAGCGATACCGTGCGGTGAGCAGGGGGCGTCACCTGGAGGGGGGGCACACTGAGCGGTCATGGTCTAGGAGTGATACCGTGCTGTCAGCAGGGGGCGTCACCTAGAGGGGGGGCACACTGAGCGGTCATGATCTAGGAGTGATACCGTGCTGTCAGCAGAGGGCGTCACCTGGAGGGGGGGCACACTGAGCGGTCATGGTCTAGGAGCGATACCGTGCGGTGAGCAGGGGGCGTCACCTGGAGGGGGGGCACACTGAGCGGTCATGGTCTAGGAGTGATACCGTGCTGTCAGCAGGGGGCGTCACCTAGAGGGGGGGCACACTGAGTGGTCATGGTCTAGGAGTGATACCGTGCTGTCAGCGGGGGGCGTCACACTGAGCGGTCATGATCTAGGAGTGATACCGTGCTGTCAGCAGAGGGCGTCACCTGGAGGGGGGGGCACACTGAGCGGTCATGATCTAGGAGTGATACCGTGCTGTCAGCAGAGGGCGTCACCTGGAGGGGGGGCACACTGAGCGGTCATGATCTAGGAGTGATACCGTGCTGTCAGCGGGGGGCGTCACCTGGAGGGGGGGCACACTGAGCGGTCATGGTCTAGGAGCGATACCGTGCTGTCAGCGGGGGGCGTCACCTGGAGGGGGGGCACACTGAGCGGTCATGATCTAGGAGTGATACCGTGCTGTCAGCAGGGGGCGTCACCTGGAGGGGGGGCACACTGAGCGGTCATGATCTAGGAGTGATACCGTGCTTTCAGCGGGGGGCGTCACCTGGAGGGGGGGGGCACACTGAGCGGTCATGGTCTAGGAGCGATACCGTGCTGTCAGCGGGGGGCGTCACCTGGAGGGGGGGCACACTGAGCGGTCATGGTCTAGGAGCGATACCGTGCTGTCAGCGGGGGGCGTCACCTGGATGGGGGGGCACACTGAGCGGTCATGGTCTAGGAGCGATACCGTGCTGTCAGCGGGGGGCGTCACCTGGAGGGGGGGGGCACACTGAGCGGTCATGGTCTAGGAGCGATACCGTGCTGTCAGCGGGGGGCGTCACATGGAGGGGGGGCACACTGAGCGGTCATGGTCTAGGAGCGATACCGTGCTGTCAGCGGGGGGCGTCACCTGGAGGGGGGGCACACTGAGCGGTCATGGTCTAGGAGCGATACCGTGCAGTCAGCGGGGGGCGTCACCTGGAGGGGGGGCACACTGAGCGGTCAAGGTCTAGGAGCGATACCGTGCTGTCAGCGGGGGGAGTTACCTGGAGGGGGGGCACACTGAGCGGTCATGGTCTAGGAGCGATACCGTGCTGTCAGCAGGGGGCGTCACCTGGAGGGGGGGCACACTGAGTGGTCATGGTCTAGGAGTGATACCGTGCTGTCAGCAGGGGGCGTCACCTGGAGGGGGGGGGGGCACTGAGCGGTCATGGTCTAGCAGTGATACCGTGCTGTCAGCGGGGGGCGTCACCTGGAGGGGGGGCACACTGAGCGGTCATGATCTAGGAGTGATACCGTGCTGTCAGCTGAGGGCGTCACCTGGAGGGGGGGCACACTGAGCGGTCATGTCTAGGAGTGATACCGTGCTGTCAGCGGGGGCGTCACCTGGAGGGGGGGCACTGAGCGGTCATGATCTAGGAGTGATACTGTGCTGTCCAGCGGGGGGCGTCACCTGGAGGGGGGGCACACTGAGCGGTCATGGTCTAGGAGTGATACCGTGCTGTCAGCGGGGGGTGTCACCTGGAGGGGGGCACACTGAGGCGGTCATGGTCTAGGAGTGATACCGTGCTGTCAGCGGGGGGTGTCACCTGGAGGGGGGGCACACTGAGCGGTCATGGTCTAGGAGTGATACCGTGCTGTCAGCAGGGGGCGTCACCTGGAGGGGGGGCACACTGAGCGGTCATGGTCTAGGAGTGATACCGTGCTGTCAGCAGGGGGCGTCACCTGGAGGGGGGGGGCACACTGAGCGGTCATGGTCTAGGAGTGATACCGTGCTGTCAGCAGGGGGGCAGTCACCTGGAGGGGGGGGGGCACACTGAGCGGTCATGGTCTAGGAGCTGATACCGTGCTGTCAGCGGGGGGCGTCACCTGGAGGGGGGGGCACACTGAGCGGTCATGGTCTAGGAGCGATACCGTGCTGTCAGCGGGGGGCGTCACCTGGAGGGGGGGCACACTGAGCGGTCATGTCTAGGAGCGATACCGTGCTGTCAGCAGGGGGCGTCACCTGGAGGGGGGGGGGGGCACACTGAGCGGTCATGATCTAGGAGTGATACCGTGCTGTCAGCAGGGGGAGTCACCTGGAGGGGGGGGGGGGGAGCACTGAGCGGTCATGGTCTAGGAGTGATACCGTGCTGTCAGCGGGGGGCGTCACCTGGAGGGGGGGGGGCACACTGAGCGGTCATGATCTAAGAGTGATACCGTGCTGTCAGCAGGGGGCGTCACCTGGAGGGGGGGGGCACACTGAGTGGTCATGGTCTAGGAGTGATACCGTGCTGTCAGCGGGGGGCATCACCTGGAGGGGGGGCACACTGAGCGGTCATGGTCTAGGAGTGATACCGTGCTGTCAGCGGGGGGCATCACCTGGAGGGGGGGCACACTGAGCGGTCCATGGTCTAGGAGTGATACCGTGCTGTCAGCGGGGGGCGTCACCTGGAGGGGGGGCACACTGAGTGGTCATGATCTAGGAGTGATACCGTGCTGTCAGCGGGGGGCGTCACCTGGAGGGGGGGCACACTGAGCAGTCATGGTCTAGGAGTGATACCGTGCTGTCAGCAGGGGGCGTCACCTGGAGGGTGGGCACACTGAGTGGTCATGATCTAGGAGTGATACCGTGCTGTCAGCAGGGGGCGTCACTTGGAGGGGGGGGCACACTGAGTGGTCATGATCTAGGAGCGATACCGTGCTGTCAGCAGGGGGCGTCACTTGGAGGGGGGGGCACACTGAGTGGTCATGATCTAGGAGTGATACCGTGCTGTCAGCAGGGGGCGTCACTTGGAGGGGGGGCACACTGAGCGGTCATGATCTAGGAGCGATACCGTGCTGTCAGCGGGGGGCGTCACCTAGAGGGTGGGCACACTGAGCGGTCATGGTCTAGGAGTGATACCGTGCTGTCAGCAGGGGGCGTCACCTGGAGGGGGGGCACACTGAGCAGTCATGATCTAGGAGTGATACCGTGCTGTCAGCAGGGGGCGTCACACTGAGCGGTCATGATCTAGGAGTGATACCGCGCTGTCAGCAGGGGGCGTCACCTGGAGGGGGGGCACACTGAGTGGTCATGGTCTAGGAGCGATACCGTGCTGTCAGCAGGGGGCGTCACCTGAAGGGGGGGCACACTGAGCGGTTATGATCTAGGAGTGATACCGTGTTGTCAGCGGGGGGCGTCACCTGGAGGGGGGGCACACTGAGCGGTCATGATCTAGGAGTGATACCGTGCTGTCAGCAGGGGGCGTCACCTAGAGGGGGGGCACACTGAGCGGTCATGATCTAGGAGTGATACCGTGCTGTCAGCGGGGGGCGTCACCTGGAGGGTGGGCACACTGAGCGGTCATGATCTAGGAGTGATACCGTGCTGTCAGCGGGGGGGCGTCACCTGGAGGGGGGGCACACTGAGCAGTCATGGTCTAGGAGTGATACCGTGCTGTCAGCAGGGGGCGTCACCTGGAGGGGGGGCACACTGAGCAGTCATGGTCTAGGAGTGATACCGTGCTGTCAGCAGGGGGCGTCACCTGGAGGGGGGGCACACTGAGCGGTCATGGTCTAGGAGTGATACCGTGCTGTCAGCAGGGGGCGTCACCTGGAGGGGGGGGGGGGGGGGGGTTCAGTAGTTAGTCACATGTCACAATGAGCTGCGGCCCAGTTGGCGGTCACGTTGCGTCTGTCGGATGACGAGTGACAGCCTGAGGCGTCTCGCTGCCGTCACATCAGTGTCTGCTGTAAGGTCCGGACTACACCGCAGCTAAGCTCCGTTAGTCTGATGGGTGTCCGCCCCTCCTGCTGTACCCTGCAGCACTGCTCAGTCACACTGACAGGACCAGTCACTGCCTGCAGGGCAGACTACTAACACTCCACGGCCATAACCCAGCGGTGAGGACACGTACCTGTCAGGTGAAGAGACCGGCCCCTCTCTCCGTGACAGCCTGCAGGACTCCTCAGGGTTGGACTCCAGCTCTCCCTGCACCCAGTCCGGCAACCGCCCAGAACCGGCGGGGTGAGACCGCGGAGCCATGGGCTCATCGAAATAGATGGACTGCGGAAGACGAGCACAGCTCAGGGCCAAGAAAACAGGAAAATCATCGGCAGAAAATGGCGCTATTATATGTATCCTGTGTGCACTGCACCATACACTGTATACAGGAGCTGTTATACGTATCCTGTGTGCACTGCACCATACACTGTATACAGGAGCTGTTATATGTATCCTGTGTACACTGCACCATACACTGTATACAGGAGCTGTTATATGTATCCTGTCTGCACTGCACCATACACTGTATACAGGAGCTGTTATATGTATCCTGTGTGCACTGCACCATACACTGTATACAGGAGCTGTTATATGTATCCTGTGTACACCGCACCATACACTGTATACAGGAGCTGTTATATGTATCCTGTGTGCACTGCACCATACACTGTATACAGGAGCTGTTATATGTATCCTGTGTGCACCGCACCATACACTGTATACAGGAGCTGTTATATGTCTCCTGTCTGCACTGCGCCATACACTGTATACAGGAGCTGTTATATGTATCCTGTGTGCACTGCACCATACACTGTATACAGGCGCTGTTATATGTATCCTATGTACACTGCACCATACACTGTATACAGGAGCTGTTATATGTATCCTGTGTACACTGCACCATACACTGTATACAGGAGCTGTTATATGTATCCTGTGTACACTGCACCATACACTGTATACAGGAGCTGTTATATGTATCCTGTGTGCACTGCACCATACACTGTATACAGGCGCTGTTATATGTATCCTATGTACACTGCACCATACACTGTATACAGGAGCTGTTATATGTATCCTGTGTACACTGCACCATACACTGTATACAGGAGCTGTTATATGTCTCCTGTGTACACTGCACCATACACTGTATACAGGAGCTGTTATATGTCTCCTGTCTGCACTGCACCATACACTGTATACAGGAGCTGTTATATGTATCCTGTGTACACTGCACCATACACTGTATACAGGAGCTGTTATATGTATCCTGTGTGCACTGCACCATACACTGAATACAGGAGCTGTTATATGTCTCCTGTGTACACTGCACCATACACTGTATACAGGAGCTGTTATATGTATCCTGTGTGCACTGCACCATACACTGTATACAGGAGCTGTTATATGTCTCCTGTGTACACTGCACCATACACTGTATACAGGAGCTGTTATATGTATCCTGTGTACACTGCACCATACACTGTATACAGGAGCTGTTATATGTATCCTGTCTGCACTGCACCATACACTGTATACAGGAGCTGTTATATGTATCCTGTCTGCACCGCACCGTACACTGTATACAGGAGCTGTTATATGTATCCTGTGTACACTGCACCATACACTGTATACAGGCGCTGTTATATGTATCCTGTCTGCACCGCACCATACACTGTATACGGGAGCTGTTATATGTCTCCTGTCTGCACTGCACCATACACTGTATACGGGAGCTGTTATATGTATCCTGTGTACACTGCACCATACACTGTATACAGGAGCTGTTATATGTATCCTGTGTACACTGCACCATACACTGTATACAGGAGCTGTTATATGTATCCTGTGTGCACTGCACCATACACTGTATACAGGAGCTGTTATACGTATCCTGTCTGCACTGCACCATACACTGTATACAGGAGCTGTTATATGTCTCCTGTCTGCACTGCACCATACACTGTATACAGGAGCTGTTATATGTATCCTGTGTACACTGCACCATACACTGTATACAGGAGCTGTTATATGTCTCCTGTCTGCACTGCACCATACACTGTATACAGGAGCTGTTATATGTATCCTGTCTGCACTGCACCATACACTGTATACAGGAGCTGTTATATGTATCCTGTGTGCACTGCACCATACACTGTATACAGGAGCTGTTATATGTCTCCTGTCTGCACTGCACCATACACTGAATACAGGAGCTGTTATATGTATCCTGTGTACACTGCACCATACACTGTATACAGGAGCTGTTATATGTCTCCTGTGTGCACTGCACCATACACTGTATACAGGAGCTGTTATATGTATCCTGTGTACACTGCACCATACACTGTATACAGGAGCTGTTATATGTATCCTGTGTGCACTGCACCATACACTGTATACAGGAGCTGTTATATGTCTCCTGTGTGCACTGCACCATACACTGTATACAGGAGCTGTTATATGTCTCCTGTGTACACTGCACCATACACTGTATACAGGAGCTGTTATATGTCTCCTGTGTGCACTGCACCATACACTGTATACAGGAGCTGTTATATGTATCCTGTGTACACTGCACCATACACTGTATACAGGAGCTGTTATATGTATCCTGTCTGCACTGCACCATACACTGTATACAGGAGCTGTTATATGTCTCCTGTGTGCACTGCACCATACACTGTATACAGGAGCTGTTATATGTATCCTGTCTGCACTGCACCATACACTGTATACAGGAGCTGTTATATGTATCCTGTCTGCACTGCACCATACACTGTATACAGGAGCTGTTATATGTATCCTGTGTGCACTGCACCATACACTGTATACAGGAGCTGTTATATGTATCCTGTCTGCACTGCACCATACACTGTATACAGGAGCTGTTATATGTATCCTGTGTGCACTGCACCATACACTGAATACAGGCGCTGTTATATGTATCCTGTCTGCACCGCACCATTCAGTGCCCATACCATGTACGTGGGCAGGGTCTTCAGCGTGCCATCTTCAGGTTTGTGGGTGAAGGGCCCCTCCAGGACCCCACGTTTCAGCATGTGAAGGAGCAGCTTGGCATGCAGGTTTCGGTTCTTCCTCCCCGTCACCCCGCTCCCTGCTCCGGACGGCTCGCACAGCTTTCTTATCCACAAGGCGCACCGTTGGCGGTCTGAGGAGAGAAGAACGCGTGGTTGGGGGGCACTGTTAACAGCTCGAGATAAAGCAGTGTGGGCACAGGGAGAGTGGGCTGAGCATATATAAAGTGGGAAGCGTCTGCCCTCTGCTGGCTGCACCACGGTACTGCACCGCGCAGAGCCCTGGGCCTGTATAATGGACCAGGAGTTGGTCATGCTGCCGGACCACGGGAGAATTAATGCTGCCATACAGCGTCATGTAGGCTTCGGCACTGGCTGCACTACAGAGGGCGAGGCTGCACTGCTGAACAGTACGCTGCAGTAATCCCACGGAAGTCATGTGACCCGCACCCCTCGCCGCAGCGTCTCTTACCTAACCTCTGCGGAAGCTTCAGGACGTACGGCTTCATATCCACCAAATAATGGTCAAACTCCGCGTCCAGCGTCTCCCACGTCTCCTCCTGAGAGCTCATGGCGCCCCTGGAATACAGCCAAACCTCAGCACAGTGCACCGAGCATTGCACCGCACCCAAAACACCGCAGAACATCGCACCACAGGACGGGGGTCAGTCTGTCACACGACACCACAGGACGGGGGTCAGTCTGTCACATGACACCACAGGACGGGGGTCAGTCTGTCACATGACACCACAGGACGGGGGTCAGTCTGTCACATGACACCACAGGACGGGGGTCAGTCTGTCACACGACACCACAGGACGGGGGTCACTCTCTCACATGACACCACAGGACGGGGGTCAGTCTGTCACACGACACCACAGGACGGGGGTCAGTCTGTCACATGACATCACAGGACGGGGGTCACTCTCTCACATGACACCACAGGACGGGGGTCAGTCTCTCACATGACACCACAGGACGGGGGTCAGTCTGTCACACGACACCACAGGACGGGGGTCACTGTCACATGACACCACAGGACGGGGGGGTCATTCTCTCACATGACACCACAGGACGGGGCTCAGTCTGTCACACGACACCACAGGACGGGGGTCAGTCTGTCACATGACACCACAGGACGGGGGTCACTCTCTCACATGACACCACAGGACGGGGGTCAGTCTCTCACATGACACCACAGGACGGGGGTCAGTCTGTCACACGACACCACAGGACGGGGGTCAGTCTGTCACACGACACCACAGGACGGGGGTCAGTCTGTCACACGACATCACAGGACGGGGGTCACTCTCTCACATGACACCACAGGACGGGGGTCAGTCTCTCACATGACACCACAGGACGGGGGTCAGTCTGTCACACGACACCACAGGACGGGGGTCAGTCTGTCACACGACACCACAGGACGGGGGTCAGTCTGTCACATGACACCACAGGACGGGGGTCAGTCTGTCACATGACACCACAGGACGGGGGTCAGTCTGTCACACGACACCACAGGACGGGGGTCAGTCTGTCACATGACATCACAGGACGGGGGTCAGTCTCTCACATGACACCACAGGACGGGGGTCACTGTCACATGACATCACAGGACGGGGGTCACTCTCTCACATGACACCACAGGACGGGGGTCACTCTCTCACATGACATCACAGGACGGGGGTCAGTCTGTCACACGACACCACAGGACGGGGGTCACTGTCACATGACACCACAGGACGGGGGTCACTCTCTCACATGACATCACAGGACGGGGGTCAGTCTGTCACATGACATCACAGGACGGGGGTCACTCTCTCACATGACATCACAGGACGGGGGTCAGTCTGTCACACGACACCACAGGACGGGGGTCAGTCTGTCACACGACACCACAGGACGGGGGTCACTGTCACATGACACCACAGGACGGGGGTCACTCTCTCACATGACATCACAGGACCGGGGTCACTCTCTCACATGACATCACAGGACGGGGGGTCAGTCTCTCACACGACATCACAGGACGGGGGTCACTCTCTCACATGACATCACAGGACGGGGGTCACTCTCTCACACGACACCACAGGACGGGGGTCAGTCTCTCACATGACATCACAGGACGGGGGTCAGTCTCTCACATGACATCACAGGACGGGGGTCAGTCTCTCACATGACATCACAGGACGGGGGTCACTCTCTCACATGACACCACAGGACGGGGGTCAGTCTCTCACATGACATCACAGGACGGGGGTCACTCTCTCACATGACATCACAGGACGGGGGTCAGTCTCTCACATGACATCACAGGACGGGGGTCAGTCTCTCACATGACATCACAGGACGGGGGTCAGTCTGTCACATGACATCACAGGACGGGGGTCAGTCTCTCACATGACACCACAGGACGGGGGTCAGTCTCTCACAGGACATCACAGGACGGGGGTCAGTCTGTCACACGACACCACAGGACGGGGGTCAGTCTCTCACAGGACATCACAGGACGGGGGTCACTCTCTCACATGACACCACAGGACGGGGGTCATTCTATCAGCACACAGGACAGTGTGACAGTCGGGACATGTCGGGATACGTTACCAACACAGGTAGAACACTCCAGCGTTTGAAGAGCCCACTCTTAGGAGAACGCGATGACGTACTTCCGGGTAACGGCCGTCTGTCACCATAGCGACGGATGCAGCGGAAATTCGGCGACTCCCTGTTTGCCCTCGTCTGCCCCCAGTGGCCGCTTCAGGTGCTGCCAGCTCTTCTGTTCTTAAAACCTTATCGGATGTTGATGATGAGGGTGGTGGCGATAATGATGAGGGTTGTGTCGCCTTCATGGTGACTTTCTCATGGCTTGTCTCCCTATCTATCAGTGTGCTCCCAGCTGACGTCACTGCTGGAGGTATATAAGCGCCTTCTCCATGTTGCAGCATTCAGCGCCTGGGCAACTCACTTATCACTTTACCTCTCAGTTTGCGCCGCCATCAGGGGAGGACTGGCAGCCTTAGTCCTGGGGGGCAAATCTAGTCAAGTGGCCCATTTTTAGCCCCGCCCATCATTAAAAGCCCCTCCTACATATAATAGGCCACTCCCAACACACACTGTACAGCTGACATTTTATAGTTGCGGCCTGTCTCTACACATCATACGGAGAGGGGAGGCCGTCCTGGCTGCACTGCCTGCTTATATAACAAGCTACAGCCAGGAAGCTCCTCCGCTCTCCTCCCTACCCTGATCCTGCTCAAGGCCTGTGGTTCCCCCCACCATCTGCCACCCGCCCGTGGCCTGCTGCCCCCTTTCGTCATCCTCACCCAGTTCTGAATCCTCCTTCTGCAAATGGCAGGAGGAGGAGCCGGAGCATCTCCTCTCCTACATAGCACCACATACCTCTTACATCCAGTGATGTCACCTTTGTTGTAGACGTTCTTTTTCCTCATCTTCTCCATTCAGACCAGACCGCCATGATGATTTTTCTGCCATCTCCCTTCTCTGCAGAGATTGAGAAACAGACATTAGTTTCCTGCCACCCCCAATACTATACTGCAGAAACAGTCCCCCTGGAAATACAAACTACCACACAGATAGTGCCCCCAATACTGTACCCGCTATGCCCCCAATACTATACTGCAGAAACAGTCCGCCTGGAAATACTACTACCACACAGATAGTGCCCCCTTAAACAATTATTGGCACACAGCGCTCTAAAAAATAACTGCGCCCAGACACTAATAGTATAAAGATAATGTCCCCCAAAAATAATTGTGCTAAGCTGATACTATGCCAGGGTGCCCCCAAAGTACCAATGCTCCCCAAAATCCCACCAATAGAAATAATTCTCTGCCAGAGCACACTTAGTAGTAATAATGCCCCTATAGTGCCCTAGTAATCATGTTCTTCATAGCCCCTAGTAGTAGTAAAGCTCCCCATAATACCCCCTAGTAGTACTAATTTTCCCTATAATATGACAGAACATGAAATACCCCCGCTTAGTGCCCGCAGTTGAGCTAATGTCCCCATAATGTATGCCAGTATAAAATACCTCTATATAGTGCCCCAGTAAATGCCCTCATACTGCTCCTCTCCCCCTTCCCCATAGTGTCCCCATAATATGCCAGTAAAAAAATGCCCCTTAGTGCCCCCAGCAGATGCCCCTATAGTGCTCCTCTCCCCCACAATGTACCAGTAAAAAAATGCCCCTTCTTAGTGCCACCATATGCCCCAATAGTGCTCCACTCCCCCATAGTGCCGCTCTCCCCTATAGTGCCTTCCATAATGTGCCAGTAAAAAATGCCCCCTTAGTGCCACCAAATGCCATAGTGCCCCCCATAATGTTCCAATACAAAAGGCCCCTTTAGAGCCCCCACTTCCCCATAGTGCCCCCAAATAATGCCCCTATAGTAGCACCAGATGCCCCATAGTGCTGCTCTCCCCTATAGTGCCCCCCAGAATGTGCCAATAATAAAAAAAAGCCCCTTTAGAGCCCCCAGTTACCCCCATAGTGCTCCTCTCCCCCATGGTGCCCCCCCATAATGTGCCAGTAAGAAATGCCCCCATAGTGCCAGCTCCCCCCATAGTGCTAGCTCCCCCTATAGGCCCCCCATAGTGCCAGCTCCCCCTACAGTGCCCCCCATAGTGCCAGCTCCCCCTACAGTGCCCCCCATAGTGCCAGCTCCCCCTATAGTGCGCCCCATAGTGCCAGCTCCCCCTATAGTCCCCCCCATAGTGCCAGCTCCCCCTATAGTACCCCCCCATAGTGCCAGCTCCCCCTATAAGCCCTCCCCCCATAGTGCCAGCTCCCCCTATAGGCCCCCCATAGTGCCAGCTCCCCCTACAGTGCCCCCCATAGTGCCAGCTCCCCCTATAGTGCACCCCATAGTGCCAGCTCCCCCTATAGTCCCCCCCATAGTGCTAGCTCCCCCTATAGTACCCCCCATAGTGCCAGCTCCCCCTATAGTACCCCCCCCCATAGTGCCAGCTCCTCCTATAGGCCCCCCATAGTGCCAGCTCCCCCTATAGGCCCCCCCCATAGTGCCAGCTCCCCCTACAGTGCCCCCCATAGTGCCAGCTCCCCCTATAGTGCACCCCATAGTGCCAGCTCCCCCTATAGTCCCCCCCATAGTGCCAGCTCCCCCTATAGTCCCCCCCATAGTGCCAGCTCCCCCTATAGTACCCCCCCATAGTGCCAGCTCCTCCTATAGGCCCCCCCATAGTGCCAGCTCCCCCTATAGTGCGCCCCCATAGTGCCAGCTCCCCCTATAGTGCGCCCCATAGTGCCAGCTCCCCTTATAGTGCCCCCATAGTGCCAGCTCCCCCTATAGTGCGCCCCATAGTGCCAGCTCCCCTTATAGTGCACCCCATACTGCCAGATCTCCCCCCCATAGTGACAGATCTCCGCCCCCCCCCCCCCCCATAGTGACAGATCTCCGCAAGGAAGAAAAAATAATAAAAAAATACTTACCTCCATCAGCAGCGTGTGCTGCCGGCTCAGGCATCGCGATGATAATGACGTCATCGCGCTTCCTGAGCCGGCCTCTGATAGGCTGCAGGCATTAGTGCCTGCGGCCTATCAGAAGAACAGGGGAGGGACACGCCTCTCCCTCCCCTGCCCCACAGCACACAGCGGCCGCAATTACATCCAGGGCCGCGCCGCCTGTGGTGATCGGCGGTGCGGCCCTGAAGAATAAAAAAAAAATCATTTTTTTTTTAGACGGGCGGCCCAGCGGCCGTTTATTTAGGGAGGCCTGGGGGGCAATTGCCTCCCTGCCCCCCGGCCCAGTCCGCCCCTGGCCGCCATCTTGGACGTCTCTGTACTGAACGACACCCCCTGTAACCAGCCGCCTGTACTGGCAGTTGTAGTTTCCTTTAATTACCTGGTGTGAATGCGGCACGGCAGGACACTGTGCCGTCGTCAGCAGTGGAATAACAGGGCTGGGAACCCGAGGGTTAAAAACCTGCATGTAACAGTGGCGTCTTCTGCACGGTTTCCCCCCCTCACCTCTGTGTGAGGGCGATGTCTTATATACGGGGTCACCGCCCTATTTACAGACACCTGGACAGCACAGATCTCCAGGCAGGAGGAACAGGTGTCACCCCCAGTCTCTGAGCTGATCGAGGAGCAGCGACTAAGGAAGCCTGGAGAAGGGGCATCTACCTCATGTAAAGGGGCGTCTGGACAAAAAGAAGTCAGAGATTCCTCCTTGTGGTTAAATATAACATTTACTGCAGTAATATGACCCTAAAGTAGAGGAAAGCAAAGTCCTCCAAGATCTCTCTCTGTCTGAGCCTGCCCTGCAGCCCACCTGAGGAGCACTACAGGAGGCGAGGAGTAGAGGGGGCTGAGGGTGAGGGATAGAGGGGGATGAGGACGAGGAATAGAGGGAGATGAGGGTGAGGAATAGAGAGGGCTGACGGTGAGGAATAGAGGGGTTGAGGGTAAGGGATAGAGGAGGCTGACGGTGAAGAATAGAGGGGGCTGAGAGTGAGGGATAGAGAGGGCTGACGGTGAGGAATAGAGGGGCTGAGGGTGAGGGATAGAGGGGGCTGACGGTAAAGAAAAGAGGGGGCTGAGGACGAGGAATAGAGTTGGCTTAGGGTGAATGATAGAGAGGGCTGACGGTGAGGAATAGAGGGGTTGAGGGTAAGGGATAGAGGAGGCTGACGGTGAAGAATAGAGGGGGCTGAGAGTGAGGGATAGAGGAGGCTGACGGTGAAGAATAGAGGGGGCTGAGAGTGAGGGATAGAGAGGGCTGACGGTGAAGAATAGAGGGGGCTGAGGGTGAGGGATAGAGGGGGCTGACGGTAAAGAAAAGAGGGGGCTGAGGACGAGGAATAGAGTTGGCTGAGGGTGAAGGATAGAGGGGGATGAGGGCAAGGAATAGAGGAGGCTGAGGGAGAGGGATAAAGGGGGATGATGGTGTAGAATAGAGGCGGCTGAGGGTGAGGAATAGAGGAGGGTGAGGTGTCACGAACTATGGATCCGACCGCTCCGGATGCCACAGCTGTGACGTAGTGGTCTGTGACGGAGTCTGCGCACACACAGAGACCTCACGTGACCGGGGTATTACCATCCGGCTAACACCCCCCACTACACTTCGGTAACTGCCACCACGTGGGTTCCCGGTCCACGAGCAGACTATCCGGGTCATTCACTATCACACAGATCAGTGGATGAACCGGATATCACTTACTGACCAACCGCAGTCAATCACCCCCAGCTACAATTCCTAAATGCAATTTAACTAACTACCTGGTAACGTCTCTTCAAAGGCAAGGTACGTTGTTCAGCAGCTTAGAATATGGAAGACTTGGCCACTTAGATTTTATAATCTTTAATAAGCGGTAAAAAGCAGTGCATACAAATCTAATGAAAATGACTATAAATCTACAGAATAATAATAACAATATAAATAATCACGACAGTTCAAATGAAAGGGAAAAAGATGAAAGAATACTTAGTTTCTCTGGAGGGTTTCAGATGGTCGTTCATATGTCCTTTTTGAATCCTTGCAAACCCCTTTTCAGTATGTATCAGGGGAGACCCTCAAAGTTCTTCTGATACAGGGATATGCCGTCAATGTCCAATTAAGTGTCTGGTGATGTTCCATGGGTCTCTCTCCTCTGTCCTTGTGCATGGATTTTTATGAACTCTCCCATGGGCAGGAGACTTACTCCTGTCAGCCATAGCAGCAGAGTGACTGTGAAGCCTAGGGATTGGCCCCCAAGTGTTTTATGACCCCATCAAAGTTCAGTTCCTACAATGAGGATTATACTTAAGCCCGTATCTCCTTGATACATCGGCATATTTTTATACAGAATACATATTTGCGATCCTTATTTATTTACCTACAGAATGAGACCACACACGGTAATGCTGGGACCTGTAGTTCTTCTACCACCCATAGGTCAGCTACGGAATCACATCCTCTAGTCATATTTGATACCCAATTAACCACAATACTCTGTAGAGCCTGGATCTGGTGTCAGAAAGGGCATAAGTTGATTCATAAATGAAATATGAAAGTGGACTGGTTTTATGCCCAGAGCTAATTAAGGGCTATTAGCTCTCCTCAAACCAGACCTGGAAATTAATGACGTCACGCTCCAGCCAGGCTTGACAGCGAGCTGATCTTATCTTACCGGACAGAATGAGCTGGGCCTGGTATAGCTTTTATGACCTTTTTATAGCTGGCCTCAAAGAGTAGTGGTAATAAAAGTGTCCATCTATATCATAGGTAACCCAGGCTTCAGGAAGATGAGAGTTCACATTTTTTTTCACATATGCCAGAAGCATATAAGATGGCTACCCAGAGAAATTATGTATGTATGCCGGCACACCTCCCTCTGAGGGATAGAGGGGGCTGTGTTATGCCCCACTCTGACGATGTGCGGAGGTCGGCCAGGATAGCAGCACGGGTTTAGTGTTTGTTTTGGAGTCGTGCTGGATCCGCCTCTCATCAGGTGCACTGGGTGGGGTCATTAGTTTAAATAGCACACCAGCCCAGTGCTCTGAGGGGATTATACTAATCATTGTGGTCTTGGAAGCTAGGAAGGAAGGAAGGTTGTTCCTGCTCTCAGAGATAAGTGTCATTGCTTGTTCGGTTGTTTGTGTCTTCTTGTCCATCCAGGTTCTGTGCGAGCAGGCTGCTCCTATTTCCCCTCTTCACCATCTCAGGGAAGTTAGGGTTTTCTCAGCCCAGGCACGGGGACACATCACACCCATCTTTAAGGTCTGCATGTGGGCTGAGCAGTGCAGGGAAAGAGGTCAGGGATTAGCTAGGAGGTGACCCTTCCCCTGTCTCTCGCCCAGAGCCTGGTTGGTGGGTTATCTGCGAGTCTGAGTGCACGCCCTCCGTGACAGGCTGACAGTCAGGGATAGAGGGGAATAAGGATGAGGAATAGAGGCGGCTAAGGGCGAGGAATCGAGGGGCTGAGAGTGAAGAAAAGAGGGGGCTGAGGCGAGGAATAGAAGGGGCTGAGGGTGAAGAATGAAGGGGGCTGACTCTGAGGGATAAAAGAGGCTGACAGTGAAGAATATAGGGGCTGAGGGATAGAGGGGGATGATGGTGAGAAATAGAGGAGGCTGAGGGTGAAGAATAGAGAGGGCTGAGGGTGAGGAATAGAGGCGGGTGAGGGATAGAGGGGGCTGACAATGAGGAATAGAGGGGGATGAGGGCGAGAAATAGAGGGGGCTGAGGGTGAGGAATAGAGGGGGCTGAGTGTGAGGGATAGAGAAGGCTAATGGTGAAGAATAGAGGGGGCTGAGGGTGAAGACTAGAGGGGGCGGAGGGTGAGGAATAGAGGGGGCTGAGGGTAAGGAATAGAGGAGGTGAGGAATAGAGGAGGTTGAGGGCTATAGGGGGCTGATGGTGAGGGATAGAGGGGGATTAGGGCTAGGAATAGAGGGGGCTGAGGCTAAAGAATAGAGCCGACTGAGGATGAGGGATAGAGCGGGCTGGGGGTGAGGGATAGAGGTGGCTGACAGTGAAGAAAAGAGGGGGCTGAGGATGAGGAATAGAGTATGCTGAGGGTGAGGGATAGAGGAGGATGAGGGCAAGGAATAGAGGAGGGTGAGGGATAGAGGGGGATGATGGTGAAGAATAGAGGCGGCTGAGGGTGAGGAATAGGTGAGGGTGAGGGATAGAGGGGGATGAGGGTGAAGAATAGAGGCGGGTGAGGAATAGAGGGGGCTGAGGGTGAGGGATAGAGGGGGATGAGGGTGATGAATAGAGGCGGGTGAGGAATAGAGGGTGCTGAGGGTGAGGGATAGAGGGGGCTGAGGGGAATGACTAGAGGTGGCTAACAGTGAAGAATAGAGGGGGATGAGGACGAGGGATAGAGGACTGAGGGCGAGGAATAGAGGGGTCTGAGTGTGAAGACTAGAGGGGGCTGAGTGTGATGGATAGAGGGGGATGAGGGTGAAGAATAGAGGCGGCTAAGGGTGAGGGATAGAGGGGGCTGAGGGTAAGGGATAGAGGGGGATGAGGGCGGGGAATAGAGGGGGCTGAGGGTGAAGATTAGAGAGGGCTGAGGGTGAGGAATAGAGGGGGCTGAGGGTGAGGAATAGAGGGGGCTGAGGGTGAAGAATAGAGGTTGCTGAGTGGGAGGAATAGAGGGGGCTAACGTTGAAGAATAGAGGGTCTGAGGGTGAGGGATAGAGGGGGATGAGGGCGAGGAATAGAGGGGGCTGAGGGTCAGGAATAGAGGGGGCTGACGGTAAGGAATAGAGGGGGATGAGAACAAAGGATAGAGGCGGCTGAGGGTGAGGAATAGAAGAGGGTGAGGAATAGAGAAGGGTGAGGGGGATGAGAGTGAAGACTAGAGTGGGTTGAGGACGAGAAATAGAGGGGGATGAGGACGAGAAATAGAGGGGGCTAAGGTGAAGGAATAGAAGGGGATCAGGGCAATGAATAAAGAGGGCTGAGGACGAGGGATAGAGGGGCTGAGTGCTAGGAATAGAGGGGGATGAGGGCAAGGAAAATAGGTGCTCAGGGCGAGGAATGGAGGTGCTGAGGGCGAAGAATAGAGAGGGATGAGGGTGAGGGATAGAGAGGGCGAGGGATAAAGATGGCTGAGGGCAAGGAATAGAAGGGGATGTGGACAAGGAATAGAGGGGGCTGAGGACACGGAATAGAGGGGGCTGACAGTGAAGAATAGGGGGCTGATAGCAAGGAATAGAGGTGGCTGAGGGTGAGGCATATAGGGGGATGAGGGCGAGGAATAGAGGGCGAGGGATACTGAGGGTTAAGAGCAAGGAATAGAGGGGGGTGAGGATGAGGAATAGAAGGGGCTTAGGACGAGGGATATAGGGGCTGAGGGTAGGTAATAGAGGGGAATGAGGATGAGGAATTGAGGGAGCTGACGGTGAAGAAAAGAGGGAGCTGAGTGTGAGAGATAGAGGGGGGATGAGGGTGGATAATAGAGGCGGCTGAGGTTGAGGAATAGAGGGGGCTGAGGGTGAGGGATAGAGGTGGCTGACGGTGAAGAAAAGAAGGGGCTGAGGGCAAGGTATAGAGGGGGCTGAGGGTGAGGGATAGAGGGGGATGAAGGCGAGGAAAAGAGGGGGCTAAGGGTGAAGAATAGAGGGGGCTCATGGTAAGGGATAGAGGGAGCTGAAGGTGAGGAATAGAGTTCGAGCGTTAGAGAGGGTTGATGGCATGGAATAGAGGGGGATGAGAATGAGGAATAGAGGGGGCTGAGGAGGAGGGATAGCGGAGCTGAGGGTAGGGAATAGAGGGGGATGAGAGTGAGGAATAAAGGGGGATGAGGGCGAGGAATAGAGGGGGCTGACGGTGAAGATTAGAGGGGGATGAGGGTGAGGAATAGAGAGGGCTCAGGGTGATGGAGATAATGGCGAAGAATAGAGGGGGCTGAGGGTGAGGGATAGAGGGGGATGAGGAAAAAGAATCGAGGAGGCTGAGGGTGAGAGATAGAGGGGGATGAAGGCAAAGAATAGAGGGGGCTCAGGGTGAGTTATAGAGGAGGATGAGGGCGAGGAATAGAGGGGGCTGATGTTGAAGAATAGAGGAGGCTGAGGGTATAGAATAGAGGGGGCTGATGGTGGGGGATAGAGGGGGATGAGGGCGAGGAATAGAGGGGGCTGAGGGTGGAGGGATAGAGGGGGATGAGGGTGAAGAATAGAGGGGGCTGACGGTGAAGAATAGAGGGGGCTGACGGTGAAGAATGGAGGGGGCTGAGGGTGAGGAATAGAGGGGGGTGAGGGTTAGAGCGAGATGAGGGAGAGGAATAGAGGAGGGGATGAGGGTGAGGAATAGAGGGGGCTAAGAGCGAGGAATAGAGGGGCTGAGGGTGAGTAATAGAGGGGGCTGAGCACGAGCAATAGATGGGGATGAGGGAGAAGAATAGAGGGGGCTATGGGCAAGGGATAGAGGGGTGGAGGGCAAGTGAAAGAGGGACTGAGGGCGAGGAATAGAGAGGGGTGAGGAAGAGGAATAGAGGGGGCTGAGAGCAAGGAATAGAGGGGGATGAGGGTGAGGACTAGAGGTGGCTAACGGTGAAGAATAGAGGGGGATGAGGACGAGTGATAGAGTACTGAGGGCAAGGAATAGAGGGGGCTTAGGGAAAGGAATAGAGGGGGCTAACGGTGAAGAATAGAGGGAGCTGAGGACAAGGAATAGAGAGGTCTGGTGTGGGTAATAGAAGGGGATGTGTAGCTGGCCAGCTAAGACCTGTCCTAGGTTGCTAGTATAGCTTATATGTGTATACAGCTAGACCTGCTAATTTCCTTAATACGGTTTCTATGTTTATGTGTTAAAGACAAAAGCAATCTTATTTACTGTGACATCTTGTTTTGGATGTCATATAACTGTTATATTTTGTTTTCACAGAAGCAGAAAAATAATTATGCCTTTAAGATTTATTTTATAGTGTAAGATAAGCTCAGTGACACAGCAAAAACAACAGAAAGCATATTGTTAATCTGTTGTTTCTGGGCAGAAGTCTAGACCAATCACAGCCAGCTTCTCACACAGCAAGAGTTTTCACCAATCACAGCCAGCCTCACACACAGCCTGTCTGGGATTTCCCCTAGCAGGAGTTACTAGAATCATTATTCACCAGAGACAGGAGCTGAAGAGACATTGCATACAACCATACCAGATCATACTCAACCAATCTGCAAAAAGTGCTTGAATAACTTAAAGTGAGAGTACAGATATTCAAGAGAGAAATATATCCACCATTTATGTTGAATGACAAGATTCAACAGCTGAAACACCATCCTATGCATACCGCCATTTAGTGAAATCTTTTCAACATGTGTCAAGTATCTGCAGCAGAGGCGGCAGTGTTATATATGAAGAAAAGTTGAAGTTAATAAAGAAGTTATTTGAAGTATTTGGTATGCTCTTCAAACCTACTGTTTCCATAGAACGGCGCTAGAGGAATTACAGAGTAATAGACAGTCTGGTTAGACTAAAAGTCAGAGATATCAAAATTCTTCTAATGCCACAGCGCAAAAGGTACTTCATAGTGCTGTGCCTGCCAAGCAAGCAAAGACATTTCAGCGGAGCTACCATAAACTTCTTAGAATATGTGCATTAGTCAAACTGCAGCCGACTCTCAAAGTGGCAGAACGGCAAAGGCAAGATAGTCAGAAATAGAGCGCCAACCCTCCTGCGATCCCTAGAGAGAGAAAAAGACGCATGGTGGGAGGCCAAAGTCCAGAGCTAGAGTGCCTGCACAGCTATCCATGGAGAGAACACGTACTGTAGTCAGCTAGTTCCGGCCACTAGGGCCAAAGCCTGCAGCAGCGTATCCAAGCCAGCGCGTCGCAAGTCATCACAGATCATCGTAAGTCAATACAAAGAATCGCAAGTCTGGACCGAGCAACCCAACTCAGTGCAGAGCATTACAAGTTTGCACAGAGCATCGCAAGTCAGCGCAGAGCATCGCATCACATCAAGAAAAGAAAAGTCTCCTTTAAGACAGACATTTGTTCCAGCAACCTTCAGATCGCAGTATCCTGCTCTTCAGAATAAGGTCAGAGCTTTCCCTTTATTACTTATCATTGCATATAGGCTTTGGCAGAAAGAGACATTTTTGTGTTCAGAAATAAGAGACTTTAAATAAAAACAAAGGACAGTTTGTAGTTCACGGATTCTATTGCATTTAAATTGAAAGTCATTTATTGCTGCATTTATCGCTGTTACATTTAAAGTGAAAGTCATTTATTTCTGCATTTGTCAATATCGCATTTAAAGAGAAAGGACTCTTAATATTTGTATTGATTGTCAGTATTGCATTTAAAGTAAAATGTCTGAGCCTAGTATTACCATGCCACTGTTAGAGGATACAAAGATAGAGTAGAAGTTGAAGAGCAAGGGAAACTGTCTGAGGTAGAAGATTATTTTGCAGCATTAGTCTTGCCTCAAACAAATATAGCCCAAGCAGATGAACTAAGACGTTCATCACGTGCCAGAAAACCGACCCCAAAGATGCTGGAAAATTTGGAGCAAGAAGCAGCATTAAGAGTGAAAAAGTTTGCCAGAATATATGAGAAGTAGAAATCCTACATTAAAGACATTCATAGAAAGCTAAAGCAAGAAAGTATAAAAATGAACTTGAGTGATATGGTAGAGACGGTAGAAGAATCTGAAATCAGAGCTTATGGCAGCATATGTCAACCTGCGGTCACTTACGACACCTTCCCAGATATTGTAAGGTACATGGACACATGTACTGCGTTCACTAAAGATTTAGTAAAGCTCATGAGAGAACTATCATCTGCAGCAAACAATGAACAAGCTTTTTATGAGAGACTATGCTAGGTCCTCAGGTCAACCAGAATCTCAAGTGTGACTTCCTTCGCTAGCAGAAGTGTCACCCACATATCAGGGTCCTCAAATACTTCAGTCAAAAGAAATGAATTAGCTGAACAATTTGCTGTCAAGAAAGCAGAAATTGAGATGGAAGCTGCCAACGAGGCGCAGCATCAACTGATGACTGAAAAGCAAGCTGAAAAGGATGCACAACACCATCAGATGGAAGCTGAAATGGATGCACAACGCCATCAGATAGAAGCTGAAATGAAGGCACAGCGCCATCAAATGAAAGCTGAAATGGAGGCATAGCGCCATCAAATGGAAGCTGAATTGAAAAGTCTGTAAAGTCAGAAAGAAGTTAAGATCATAGAAGCCAGACTCAGAGTACATGAGGAGGATATGAGTCAGAGTAGTCATATGTTCAAATCTTTACTAAGTGAAGAAAAAGACTACTTTCCTTCATATGTAGTGAATAAATAAGTTATTTTCCTTCCATCCCTGCTCATAAAAACAAAGAGAGGCCTAGTCCAGTGTTAGGAAAAAGGTGTGTGAATTTACCCTCTATCTCTACCAGAAAAGATAAAGATAAGGACTCACCTAATTCAGAACTAAGTGAGAAAATAGAACCGGATGATTCTATTCCTAGATGCCACAGCAATGCTCAAGAGAATCTTACAACCATTGTCCCAGCAAGACCACAGAGAACAGTCCTAGCTAGACTTCCCGTTCCGGAACCTACTGTATTTTCATGAGACGTACTGAAGTTCATAAAGTGGAAGGCAAGTTTTGAGATGATCATTGAGCATCATTGCTTCAGTCCAGTTGACAAGTTATTCTACCTTCAGAGATATGTTTGTGGAGAAGTCAAGGATCTTCCTGAAGGTAACTTCTATAGAAAAGACGAAGAAGCCTACAAGCAAGCTTGGAAATTTTTTTATGCAAGATATGGTCATCCTTTCTTAGTACACAGAGCCTTTAGAGACAAACTGAATAACTGGCCTAAAATAGGTCCTAAAGAACACTCCAGACTCCAAAAGTATGGTGACTTCCTGCAAGCATGCAGCAATGCCATCCCACATGTTCAAGGACTGGAAGTACTGAACGACTATCTAGAAAACCACAGGATGCTAACTAAGCTACCTGAAGAAGTGGCTTCTAGATGGAATCGCTATGTGACTAAACAGTTAGATCTAGGTAAGAACTTCCCAAGTTTTAAAGAGTTCTCTGAGTTCGTCAATGAGGAAGCACAGATAGCATGTAATCCAGTAACATCATCTTACATCTTAAAATCCTTAGAAGAAAGGCCTGCAAGAGAGATAAAACGTGCAAGAGCAACTAGCTTTGCAACCAACGTAGCAGCTAAAGGTCCAGATACCTACGAGAGCAAGTCTAAAGTCACTACTGGGATCAGTAGAGAGACAGAACTGACAAATCTTCAGACTACCTTCAAGTGTATGTTCTGTGGAGAGAACCACTCCATACAAAAGTGCCAACAATTGAATGAGAAGTCCCAAGAAGAAAAGAAAACATTTGTGCTGGATAACCAACTGTGTTTCGGATGCCTAAGAAAAGGCCATGTTACTAAGGAGTGTAAGAAAAAGGCCACATGCAGCGTTTGCAAAGGAAGCCATCCTACACCACTACATGAAGAACGTCCGAAGAAAGATAAATCCTCAATACCTAAAGATACTAAGGAAGAAAATAAAGTATCGGTATTCTCTTGCAGAGTGAGGGAAGGAGAAAGCAATGGCATATCAATGGTTGTACCAGTGTGCATTTCAAATCCTAAAAGGAGGAACAAGAAGGTATACGCCTATGCGCTACTGGATGCCCAGAGTGATGTCACGTTCATTGATCAAGAAATCTACAAGTAAATTACAAGTGGCTACAGAACCAGTGAAGCTCAAACTCACCACAAAGATGGGGAGAGACACATTAGTGAACAGTCAAAGGACTGAGAGTTAGAGGACTTCATTCAAACTTCACATTAGATCTACCTCCAGCTTATACAAAAGATGATATACATGTAAAACTAGATTGCATACCTACCTATGAAACAGCCAATGAGTGGGAGCACCTATCTGTCATATCTCATGAAATGTCCCAGCTGAAGGAGTTTGGTGTTGGACTGTTGATAGGCTATGATTGTCCCGAAGCCTTGGTACCAGGAAAGGTAATCACAGGAAGAAAGGGTGAGCCCTACACTGTTCAAACTGATCTAGGATGGGGTGTTGTTGGAGGAAAACAGCAGATCGCAAACTCAAGACAGGTGAGAGGATTGTGTTATCGAATATCTGTCCAAGAGTTACCAACTGTAAGTCCAGCAAAAGTAATCAAGAACCTTGAATCCAACTTTGCAGACATAAGTTCTAAAAAAAAGAGTGTATCTCAAGAAGACATAAAGTTCGTACACACTCTAGAAGAAAGCATTCAGCAGAATCAACAAGGTCAACAAGTATTCAGCAGAATCAACAAGGTCGTCTGCCAAATAACAGAAATCTTGCCCTAGCAAGATTGAAATGTTTGAAAAAAAAGGATGGGAAGAGATCCCAAACTCAAGAATAATTATTTGAAATTCATGGAAGGCATCCTCGAAGGACATGCAGAGAAAGTTAATAACAAACCTAAAGAAGTAGAAGTGTGGTACATCCCACATCAAGGTGTTTACCTCTCAAAGAAACCAGATAGGATTAGAGTAGTATTTGATTGCTCAGCAAAGTACGATGGTGTTGCATTGAACGATCATCTACTAAAAAGACCAGATCTTACAAATACTCTGTCTGGAGTACACTGTAGATTCAGAAAGTATCCCGTAGCGGTCATGTGTGAAAAGATGTTCCACCAGTTTCATGTGAAGAATGAAGATAGAGACTTCCTGAGGTTTCTATGGTGGGAGGATGGAGATACAGATATAGAGCCAGCAGAATACAGAATGAAAGTACACTTGTTTGGAGCAGCATCGTCTCCAGGTTGCGCCAATTATGGTATGAAGTACCTGGCCAATCAGAATGAAAAGGATTGCCCATCAGCAGAAAATTTTCTGAAGAAAAACTTTAATGTAGATGATGGTCTCATAAGTCTAGAGTCTACAGAATCTGCAATCAAACTAGTGAAAGAAGGCTAAGAGTTATGCGCAAGAGGAAACCTGCACCTTCAGAAATTCATCTCAAACAACAGAGAGGTACTGGAATCCATCAGTGACTCTGAATGTGCAGCAACAATGAAGAATGTAGATCTCAATTATGATCATCTTCCAGTTTAGAATGTACTTGGATTGGGATGGAATGTAGAGAACGACAAGTTCTTCTTTGAAGTATCTATTAAAAGAAAGTTGCAACTAGACGCACGATTCTTTCTGCAGTGGCTTCTATATTTGATCCATTAGGATTCTTGTCCCCAGTAATCCTCAGAACAAAAGAAATACTGCAAGAATTATGCAGACAGAAGTTGGGATGGGACAAGTTCATACCTGAAAACTCCACTGAGAGCTGTGTTTTTATGGGAAGAAGAGGCCAAAATAGGTATTTAGAACAGTTATATAATGTTCATATTGTCAGTATGCTGATTAGAACTGTATACTGAACCAGTTATATGTGTGTTTACTTACAGTTCCACCAAATTCAATTGCAAACTCCAAATTGTAAATAGCAATTGCAAATACAAATACTAATTGCAAGCATACAATTGCAAACTACCAATACCAATTGCAACCATTAAAATTCCATACTGCAATGCAAATTGCATACAACCATACCAGATTATACTCAACCAATCTGCAAATAGTTACTGATAACTGCATACTGCAAATTGTGACCAAATTCAGCAAGCAGAGAGAGATCATAAAGTGCTTAAATAACTTAAAGTGAGAGTACAGATACTCAAGAGAGAAATATATTCACCATTTTATGTGGACTGACAAAATTGAACAGTTGAACCACCATCTTATGCATACCGCCATTTTGTGATATATTTTCAACACGTGTTATGTACATGGACTATCTGCTGCAGAGGTGGCAGTGTTATATATGAAGAAAAGTTGCAGTTAATAAAGAAGTTATTTCAAGCATTTGCTGTGCTCTTTAAACCTACTGTTTCCATAGAACGAGCTAGAGGCATTGCAGAGTAATAGACACTCTGGTTAGACTAAAAGTCAGAGATATCAGAATTCTTCTAATGCCACAGCGCAAAAGGCACTTCATATTGCTGCGCCTGCCACAGGATGAGTGGGGGGATAGAGAGGGATGAGAATGAGGAATAGAGAAGGCCGAAGGAAAAAAAAATAGATGGGCTGAAGGCGAGAGATAGAGGGGGATGAGGGAAAGGGATGAAGGCTGAGGGCGAGTGATAGAGACGGCTGAGGGCGAGTGATAGAGACGGCTGAGGGCGAGTGATAGCGACGGCTGAGGGCGGGGTTTATAGAAACATAGAATGTGTCGGCAGATAAGAACCATTTGGCCCATCTAGTCTGCCCAATATACTGAGTACTATGGATAGCCCCTGGCCCTATCTTATATGAAGGATGGCCTTATGCCTATCCCATGCATGCTTAAACTCCTCCACTGTATTTGCAGCTACCACTTCTGCAGGAAGGCTATTCCATGCATCCACTACTCTCTCAGTAAAGTAATACTTCCTGATATTACTTTTAAACCTTTGCCCCTCTAATTTAATACTATGTCCTCTTGTAGCAGTTTTTCTTCTTTTAAATATTCTCTCCTCTTTTACCTTGTTGATTCCCTTTATGTATTTAGCAGTTTCTATCATCTCCCCTCTGTCTCGTCTTTCTTCCAAGCTCTACATGTTAAGGTCCTTTAATCTTTCCTGGTAAGTTTTATCCTGCAATCCATGTACCAGTTTAGTAGCTCTTCTCTGAACTCTCTCCAAAGTATCAATATCCTTCTGGAGATATGGTCTCCAGTACTGCGCACAATACTCCAGATGAGGTCTCACTAGTGCTCTGTAGAGCGGCATGAGCACCTCCCTCTTTCTACTGGTAATGCCTCTCCCTATACACCCAAGCATTCTGCTAGCATTTCCTGCTGCTCTGTGACATTGTCTGCCTACCTTTAAGTCTTCTGAAATAATGATCCCTAAATCCCTTTCCTCAGATACTGAGGTTAGGACTGTATCACTGATTGTATATTCTGCTCTTGGGTTTTTACGTCCCAGGTGCATTATCTTGCACTTATCAACATTAAATTTTAGTTGCCAAATTTTTGACCATTCCTCTAGTTTCCTAAATCCTTTTCCATTTGGTGTATCCCTCCAGAAACATCAACCATTGAGGCCTTCTGCAATTTCGCTGATAAAGATATTAAACAATATGGGTCCCAGAACAGATCCCTGAGGTACCCCACTGGTAACAAGACCTTGGTCTGAATATACTCCATTGACTACAACCCTCTGTTGCCTGTCCCTCAGCCACTGCCTAATCCATTCAACAATATGGGAGTCCAAGCCCAATGACTGCAATTTATTGATAAGCCTTCTATGTGGTACAGTGTCAAAAGCCTTTCTAAAGTCTAGATAAGCGATGTCTACTGCACCTCCGCCATCTATTATTTTAGTCACCCAATCAAAAAAATCAATAAGATTAGTTTGACCTGATCTCCCTGAAGTAAACCCATGCTGTTTTTCATCTTTCAATCCATGTGATTTTAGATGTCCTCCAATCCTCTCCTTAAGTATGGTTTCCATTAATTTCCCCCCTATTGATGTCAGGCTTACTGGCCTATAGTTGCCCGATTCCTCCCTACTACCTTTCTTGTGAATGGGCACAACATTTGCTCATTTCCAATCTTCTGGGGCGACTCCTGTTGCCAGTGATTGGTTAAATAAATCTGTTAATGGTTTTGCTAGTTCACCGCTGAGCTCTTTTAATAGCTTTGGCCCCTGTGACTTATTTGTATTAATTTTAGACAGTTGACTTAGAACCTCTTCCTCTGTAAAGACACATGCATTAAAAGATTCATTAGTCTTCTTTCCTAACTGAGGTCCTTCTCCTTCATTTTCCTTGTAAAAACTGAACAGAAGTATTCATTGAGGCAGTCAGCTAGTTCTTTATCTTCTTCCATATACCTTCCTTCTTATGTTTTTAATTTGGTAATTCCTTGTTTTAGTTTCCTTTAACATTTATGTATCTGAAGAATGTCTTATCGCCTTTTCCCTGCCTGAGCTAATTTCTCTTCTGCCTGTGCTTTAGAAGCTCTTATAACTTGTTTGGCCTCTCTCTGCCTAATCTTATAAATTTGCCTGTCATCCTCGTTTTTTTTTTTATAATTACTAAATGCTATCTTTTTGTTTTTAATGATTTTGGCCACTTCTGCTGAGTACCACAGGGTTCTCTTCCTTTTTTTGCTTTTACTGAGAAGCCTAATGCAATTATCTGTTGCCTTCAATAGTGCCACTTTTAAGTAGTCCCATTTCTCCTGGACTTCATTGAAACTGTTCCAATCTGATAATGACTCGTATACAACTAATCTAATTTTAGAAAAGTGAGTTTTTCTAAAATATTAAACCTTTGTTTTTGTGTGGTATGACTTAGTCACTGTACTTATAGTAAACCACACTGACTGGTGATCACTGTAACACCCCAGAGTTGTGTTACGAAACTCTTTTACCCCGCTACAACCTGTTAAGGGCATTAACATTGTCATCTTGTGTAATTTCATGTAATTTCCTCACAATTGTGTATTCTAATCCTTGTTAAATGTATATTGCTGTAATTTTCATGTTCACCAGCAGGTGGCAACAATGTGTTTAGCAAGGACTTAGTGTTTCTGCACTGGAATAGTTCATTCCAGTTCAGCTCCCCCTCTATGAGCAGAAGTGGGCTGGCCCATGTCCTGCCTCATGGGGAGGAAAGGAAGTTAAGTTAGTGTGCCAGCCACCCCGGCTAGGGGGAAGGCTGTGCGTGTAGGAGCTCCCAGATATAGGGATCCAAGCCAGGATCTTGTCTCGGCTGAGACATTGATCATCATCCCCAGCCTGAGCCCTTCAGCCTCAGATGGTAGAAGCAAGCATACAAACTCTAGAACTCCAGAAAGAATCATACCCTGTGAAGATTACTGTGAGTAGAAACTAGAGACCCCAGGAGAAGCCAAATTCCTCCTCAGCTAGTCAGTCCCCAAGACAGCAGAAGATAGTCAGTGCAGAAGCCAAATTCCTGCCACATTTTAGAGCTAACAATTAAGCAGACTCCCTTTTCCTGCAAAAGCTCCAGGCACATGATAGAGCAGAAGATAATTTCCTGCCACGCATTGCCAATACCTGCTGGGACCAAAGACTATTGCTGTACCTTGCTTGGATGAGAATTACTACCAGTAAAGACCAGTTTGAACTTTACCTAAGGTCTGGATCCCAATTACTGCTGAAAATCCCTCCTACTAGCACCACACTCATTTTATTGCAAGTGAGCCAGGATCCAGGAGTGCAGCCGTACCCAGGTAGGAGACACAGTTGACACTATTGCCACTACCATACAGAGACATTACACCACTCTCGCATTCCTAGCCTTGTACGTGAGTTACAACACCTTAAAGGGCCCTGTTACTGTACCTTGCGCACGCTACAATTGGCGCCACCAACTAAACTATAAACTATCACCTGCATCTGACATAGCCATTGCATAATTTGGTGTCAGAGTGCATACCCCGGTCCAGCTCACCGCATCACTAGATCTCAAGCTTTCCCCTACAGTAATACCAGATACCAAATTCCCATTTGTGAATACTAAATCTAAAATGGCCTCCTTCCGGGTTGGCTCCTCAACTACTTGCTGTAGAGATAATCCCAGTAGGGAATTTAGAATATCTGTACTCCTGGCAGAACTAGCTATTTTGGTTTTCAGTTTACATCAGGAAGATTGAAGTCTCCCATGATGATAACTTCCCCCTTCAATGTCATTTTAGCTATTTCCTCAACTAGTAAATCATCTAATTCTTTGACTTGGCTAGGTAGTCTATATATCACACCTACACGAGTTATTTTATGATTATCAAGCTGCAAGGTAACCCAAACTGACTCTAAATTGTTCTCGCTAACTTGTATTAAATTAGATTTTATGTTATCTTTCACATACAGGGCCACCCCTCCCCTTTTCTTGCCTTCTCTGTCTCTCCTATATAGAGAGAACCCTGGTATTGTTATATCCCAGTCATTACTCCCTTTGAACCACGTCTCAGTAACAGCCACTAAATCTATATTCTCAGATGCCATCATAGCCTCAAGTTCATTGATCTTATTCCCTAAACTGCGAGCATTTGTAGACAACACTCTGAGCTTGTCATTTCTTAACCTCTGTGCTACAGGCATCTTCTGGCATTGTTCCGGGGGGCAGTAGGACTGCTGGATTATCACCCTTTTGCCCCCCTTTCCTAGTTTAAATGCAATTTCCTGCTGCATTATGGAGAGCTGTCTACAGATCAGACAGCATCCAAAGCTCCGAAGAGTTGAACCTGAAATAAAAGTACAACAATTCCTGCACAGAACCAGGTCTGCTATTTTAAAGAGTGGAAAGATTTAAAACAAACAAATCTTACTTGTTTAGATTGTATCCACCTCCTGAGTATCTCCTGAGTATCTCCAATGCACTTATAAAAGCAGCACTTTGAAAATGCAGCAAGCTATAATTAGGCAAGCTAATACTATGTGGCTATATATACACACACTCCCACAAAAGCTCCTCCCCCCCAACAACAAATTTAACACCTTAATCACCTATGCTCATTTGCAATCAGACAATAGTGAGAACCTGTCTAACAAATTCCTTACCTGTTTGGAAGCATGGTCTGAGTATCCACCAGAAACACAGCTGCAGTTCTGCTGTTTGGAAGCAGTGTCTGAGTATCCACCAGAAACACAGCTGAAGTTCTGCTGTTTGGAAGCAGTGTCTGAGTATCCACCAGAAACACAGCTGAAGTTCTGCTGTTTGGAAGCAGTGTCTGAGTATCCAAAAGAAACTGTCACGGCCACGGTTATGGTCGTGACTCCTCAACCGCATGCGGTTGCCTGCGGTTTGGTTTTGGTGTTTAATCACAGGTAAGGGCCGCTGGTGTGTGGCCTCACTTGTGGTTGCCGCGGGCAACTAGTTGTATGGTGTTGGTTTCAGCAGAGCAGCCTGAGCGGTGCTGGACAGCTTGCTGCATGGCATGCGGTTGCACCTAACAACCTTCATGTTGGGTGTTGTGTTTGTTTGTCTGGTGTGCACTGCGTTTTGTGTTGTGTGTGTGCACTAGGACTCTTCCCTTCACTGTGGCTGCCCGTGGCAACGTTTGGTTGGATGTGTACATGTGGTGGCAGTGTCCCTGCCTTCGGGCTGACTCCCAGGACATGGTTGCCACCCATGTCGTTGCCTGCGGCAACAGCCACAGTGTGATCTTGGTTTGGACACTTCCCCTTTAAGTGGTGTTTTCCCTTCCCTGGTGTTCGAAGGGTTAACTCTAGAGTTGAGCGAACACCTGGATGTTCGGGTTCGAGAAGTTCGGCCGAACATCCCGGAAATGTTCGGGTTCGGGATCCGAACCCGATCCGAACTTCGTCCCGAACCCGAACCCCATTGAAGTCAATGGGGACCCGAACTTTTCGGCACTAAAAAGGCTGTAAAACAGCCCAGGAAAGAGCTAGAGGGCTGCAAAAGGCAGCAACATGTAGGTAAATCCCCTGCAAACAAATGTGGATAGGGAAATGAATTAAAATAAAAATTTAATAAATAAAAATTAACCAAAATCAATTGGAGAGAGGTCCCATAGCAGAGAATCTGGCTTCACGTCACCCACCACTGTAAGAGTCCATTTTCATAAATTTAGGCCCAGCACCCAGGCAGAGGAGAGAGGTCCCGTAACAGAGAATCTGGCTTCATGTCAGCAGAGAATCAGTCTGCATGTCATAGCAGAGAATGAGGCTTCACGTCAGCCACCACTGTAACAGTCCATTGGCATATATTTAGGCCCAGCACCCAGGCAGAGGAGGGAGGTCCCGTAACAGAGAATCTGGCTTCATGTCAGCAGAGAATCAGTCTGCATGTCATAGCAGAGAATCAGGCTTCACGTCAGCCACCACTGCAACAGTCCATTGGCATATATTTAGGCCCAGCACACACACAGGCAGAGGAGGGAGGTCCCGTAACAGAGAATCAGTCTGCATGTCATAGCAGAGAATGAGGCTTCACGTCAGCCACCACTGCAACAGTCCATTGGCATATATTTAGGCCCAGCACCCAGGCAGAGGAGAGAGGTCCCGTAACAGAGAATCTGTCTTCATGTCAGCAGAGAATTAGTCTGCATGTCATAGCAGAGAATGAGGCTTCACGTCAGCCACCACTGCAACAGTCCATTGGCATATATTTAGGCCCAGCACACACACAGGCAGAGGAGAGAGGTTCCGTAACAGAGAATCTGTCTTCATGTCAGCAGAGAATTAGTCTGCATGTCATAGCAGAGAATCAGGCTTCACGTCAGCCACCACTGCAACAGTCCATTGGCATATATTTAGGCCCAGCACCCACACAGGCAGAGGAGAGAGGTCCCGTAACAGAGAATCTGGCTTCATGTCAGCAGAGAATCAGTCTGCATGTCATAGCAGAGAATCAGGCTTCACGTCAGCCACCACTGCAACAGTCCATTGGCATATATTTAGGCCCAGCACCCAGGCAGAGGAGGGAGGTCCCGTAACAGAGAATCTGTCTTCATGTCAGCAGAGAATCAGTCTGCATGTCATAGCAGAGATTGAGGCTTCACGTCAGCCACCACTGCAACAGTCCATTGTCATATATTTAGGCCCAGCACCCAGGCAGAGGAGAGAGGTCCCGTAACAGAGAATCTGGCTTCATGTCAGCAGGGAATTAGTCTGCATGTCATAGCAGAGAATCAGGCTTCACGTCAGCCACCACTGCAACAGTCCATTGGCATATATTTAGGCCCAGCACACACACAGGCAGAGGAGAGAGGTCCCGTAACAGAGAATCTGTCTTCATGTCAGCAGAGAATTAGTCTGCATGTCATAGCAGAGAATCAGGCTTCACGTCAGCCACCACTGCAACAGTCCATAGGCATATATTTATGCCCAGCACCCAGGCAGAGGAGGGAGGTCCCGTAACAGAGAATCTGGCTTCATGTCAGCAGAGAATTAGTCTGCATGTCATAGCAGAGAATGAGGCTTCACGTCAGCCACCACTGCAACAGTCCATTGGCATATATTTAGGCCCAGCACACAGGCAGAGGAGGGAGGTCCCATAACAGACAATCTGGCTTCATGTCAGCAGAGAATTAGTCTGCATGTCATAGCAGAGAATGAGGCTTCACGTCAGCCACCACTGCAACAGTCCATTGGCATATATTTAGGCCCAGCACACACACAGGCAGAGGAGAGAGGTCCCGTAACAGAGAATCTGTCTTCATGTCAGCAGAGAATTAGTCTGCATGTCATAGCAGAGAATCAGGCTTCACGTCAGCCACCACTGCAACAGTCCATTGGCATATATTTAGGCCCAGCACCCAGGCAGAGGAGGGAGGTCCCGTAACAGAGAATCTGGCTTCATGTCAGCAGAGAATCAGTCTGCATGTCATAGCAGAGAATGAGGCTTCACGTCAGCCACCACTGCAACAGTCCATTGTCAGATATTTAGGCCCAGCACCCAGGCAGAGGAGGGAGGTCCCGTAACAGAGAATCTGTCTTCATGTCAGCAGAGAATCAGTCTGCATGTCATAGCAGAGAATCAGGCTTCACGTCAGCCACCACTGCAACAGTCCATTGGCATATATTTAGGCCCAGCACCCAGACACAGGAGAGAGGTCCCGTAACAGACAATCTGGCTTCATGTCAGCAGAGAATCAGTCTGCATGTCATAGCAGAGAATGAGGCTTCACGTCAGCCACCACTGCAACAGTCCATTGGCATATATTTAGGCCCAGCACACACACAGGCAGAGGAGAGAGGTCCCGTAACAGAGAATCTGGCTTCATGTCAGCAGAGAATTAGTCTGCATGTCATAGCAGAGAATGAGGCTTCACGTCAGCCACCACTGCAACAGTCCATTGGCATATATTTAGGCCCAGCACCCAGGCAGAGGAGAGAGGTCCCGTAACAGACAATCTGGCTTCATGTCAGCAGAGAATTAGTCTGCATGTCATAGCAGAGAATCAGGCTTCACGTCAGCCACCACTGCAACAGTCCATTGGCATATATTTAGGCCCAGCACACACACAGGCAGAGGAGAGAGGTCCCGTAACAGAGAATCTGGCTTCATGTCAGCAGAGAATTAGTCTGCATGTCATAGCAGAGAATGAGGCTTCACGTCAGCCACCACTGCAACAGTCCATTGGCATATATTTAGGCCCAGCACACACACAGGCAGAGGAGAGAGGTCCCGTAACAGAGAATCTGTCTTCATGTCAGCAGAGAATCAGTCTGCATGTCATAGCAGAGAATGAGGCTTCACGTCAGCCACCACTGCAACAGTCCATTGTCATATATTTAGGCCCAGCACACACACAGGCAGAGGAGAGAGGTCCCGTAACAGAGAATCTGTCTTCATGTCAGCAGAGAATCAGTCTGCATGTCATAGCAGAGAATGAGGCTTCACGTCAGCCACCACTGCAACAGTCCATTGGCATATATTTAGGCCCAGCACCCAGGCAGAGGAGGGAGGTCCCGTAACAGAGAATCTGTCTTCATGTCAGCAGAGAATCAGTCTGCATGTCATAGCAGAGAATGAGGCTTCACGTCAGCCACCACTGCAACAGTCCATTGGCATATATTTAGGCCCAGCACACACACAGGCAGAGGAGAGAGGTCCCGTAACAGACAATCTGGCTTCATGTCAGCAGAGAATTAGTCTGCATGTCATAGCAGAGAATCAGGCTTCACGTCAGCCACCACTGCAACAGTCCATTGGCATATATTTAGGCCCAGCACACACACAGGCAGAGGAGAGAGGTCCCGTAACAGAGAATCTGGCTTCATGTCAGCAGAGAATTAGTCTGCATGTCATAGCAGAGAATGAGGCTTCACGTCAGCCACCACTGCAACAGTCCATTGGCATATATTTAGGCCCAGCACACACACAGGCAGAGGAGAGAGGTCCCGTAACAGACAATCTGGCTTCATGTCAGCAGAGAATTAGTCTGCATGTCATAGCAGAGAATGAGGCTTCACGTCAGCCACCACTGCAACAGTCCATTGGCATATATTTAGGCCCAGCACACAGGCAGAGGAGAGAGGTCCCGTAACAGAGAATCTGTCTTCATGTCAGCAGAGAATCAGTCTGCATGTCATAGCAGAGAATGAGGCTTCACGTCAGCCACCACTGCAACAGTCCATTGGCATATATTTAGGCCCAGCACCCAGGCAGAGGAGAGAGGTCCCGTAACAGAGAATCTGTCTTCATGTCAGCAGAGAATTAGTCTGCATGTCATAGCAGAGAATCAGGCTTCACGTCAGCCACCACTGCAACAGTCCATTGGCATATATTTAGGCCCAGCACCCAGGCAGAGGAGGGAGGTCCCATAACAGAGAATCTGGCTTCATGTCAGCAGAGAATCAGTCTGCATGTCATAGCAGAGAATGAGGCTTCACGTCAGCCACCACTGCAACAGTCCATTGTCATATATTTAGGCCCAGCACCCAGGCAGAGGAGAGAGGTCCCGTAACAGAGAATCTGTCTTCATGTCAGCAGAGAATTAGTCTGCATGTCATAGCAGAGAATGAGGCTTCACATCAGCCACCACTGCAACAGTCCATTGGCATATATTTAGGCCCAGCACCCAGGCAGAGGAGGGAGGTCCCGTAACAGAGAATCTGGCTTCATGTCAGCAGAGAATCAGTCTGCATGTCATAGCAGAGAATGAGGCTTCACGTCAGCCACCACTGCAACAGTCCATTGGCATATATTTAGGCCCAGCACACACACAGGCAGAGGAGAGAGGTCCCGTAACAGAGAATCTGGCTTCATGTCAGCAGAGAATTAGTCTGCATGTCATAGCAGAGAATGAGGCTTCACGTCAGCCACCACTGCAACAGTCCATTGGCATATATTTAGGCCCAGCACACACACAGGCAGAGGAGAGAGGTCCCGTAACAGACAATCTGTCTTCATGTCAGCAGAGAATTAGTCTGCATGTCATAGCAGAGAATCAGGCTTCACGTCAGCCACCACTGCAACAGTCCATTGGCATATATTTAGGCCCAGCACACACACAGGCAGAGGAGAGAGGTCCCGTAACAGAGAATCTGTCTTCATGTCAGCAGAGAATCAGTCTGCATGTCATAGCAGAGAATGAGGCTTCACGTCAGCCACCACTGCAACAGTCCATTGGCATATATTTAGGCCCAGCACCCAGGCAGAGGAGGGAGGTCCCGTAACAGAGAATCTGTCTTCATGTCAGCAGAGAATCAGTCTGCATGTCATAGCAGAGAATGAGGCTCCACGTCAGCCACCACTGCAACAGTCCATTGGCATATATTTAGGCCCCGGCACCCAGGCAGAGGAGAGAGGTCCCGTAACAGAGAATCTGGCTTCATGTCATAGCAGAGAATCAGGCTTCACGTCAGCCACCACTGCAACAGTCCATTGGCATATATTTAGGCCCAGCACCCAGGCAGAGGAGGGAGGTCCCGTAACAGACAATCTGGCTTCATGTCAGCAGAGAATCAGTCTGCATGTCATAGCAGAGAATCAGGCTTCACGTCAGCCACCACTGCAACAGTCCATTGTCATATATTTAGGCCCAGCACACACCCAGGCAGAGGAGAGAGGTCCCGTAACAGAGAATCTGGCTTCATGTCAGCAGAGAATCAGTCTGCATGTCATAGCAGAGAATGAGGCTCCACGTCAGCCACCACTGCAACAGTCCATTGGCATATATTTAGGCCCCGGCACCCAGGCAGAGGAGAGAGGTCCCGTAACAGAGAATCTGTCTTCATGTCAGCAGAGAATTAGTCTGCATGTCATAGCAGAGAATCAGGCTTCACGTCAGCCACCACTGCAACAGTCCATTGGCATATATTTAGGCCCAGCACACACACAGGCAGAGGAGAGAGGTCCCGTAACAGACAATCTGGCTTCATGTCAGCAGAGAATCATTCTGCATGTCATAGCAGAGAATAAGGCTTCACGTCAGCCACCACTGTAACAGTCCATTGTCATATATTTAGGCCCAGCACACAGGCAGAGGAGAGAGGTCCCGTAACAGAGAATCTGGCTTCATGTCATAGCAGAGAATCAGGCTTCACGTCAGCCACCACTGCAACAGTCCATTGGCATATATTTAGGCCCAGCACCCAGGCAGAGGAGGGAGGTCCCGTAACAGACAATCTGGCTTCATGTCAGCAGAGAATCAGTCTGCATGTCATAGCAGAGAATCAGGCTTCACGTCAGCCACCACTGCAACAGTCCATTGTCATATATTTAGGCCCAGCACACACCCAGGCAGAGGAGAGAGGTCCCGTAACAGAGAATCTGGCTTCATGTCAACAGAGAATCAGTCTGCATGTCATAGCAGAGAATGAGGCTTCACGTCAGCCACCACTGCAACAGTCCATTGGCATATATTTAGGCCCAGCACACACACAGGCAGAGGAGAGAGGTCCCGTAACAGAGAATCTGTCTTCATGTCAGCAGAGAATCAGTCTGCATGTCATAGCAGAGAATGAGGCTTCACGTCAGCCACCACTGCAACAGTCCATTGGCATATATTTAGGCCCAGCACCCAGACCTGCAGAGGAGAGAGGTCCCGTAACAGAGAATCTGGCTTCATGTCAGCAGAGAATTAGTCTGCATGTCATAGCAGAGAATGAGGCTTCACGTCAGCCACCAGTGCAACAGTCCATTGGCATATATTTAGGCCCAGCACCCAGGCAGAGGAGAGAGGTCCCGTAACAGAGAATCTGGCTTCATGTCAGCAGAGAATTAGTCTGCATGTCATAGCAGAGAATGAGGCTTCACGTCACCCACCACTGCAACAGTCCATTGGCATATATTTAGGCCCAGCACACACACAGGCAGAGGAGAGAGGTCCCGTAACAGAGAATCTGTCTTCATGTCAGCAGAGAATCAGTCTGCATGTCATAGCAGAGAATGAGGCTTCACGTCAGCCACCACTGCAACAGTCCATTGGCATATATTTAGGCCCAGCACCCAGGCAGAGGAGAGAGGTCCCGTAACAGAGAATCTGGCTTCATGTCAGCAGAGAATTAGTCTGCATGTCATAGCAGAGAATGAGGCTTCACGTCAGCCACCAGTGCAACAGTCCATTGGCATATATTTAGGCCCAGCACCCAGGCAGAGGAGAGAGGTCCCGTAACAGAGAATCTGGCTTCATGTCAGCAGAGAATTAGTCTGCATGTCATAGCAGAGAATGAGGCTTCACGTCAGCCACCACTGCAACAGTCCATTGGCATATATTTAGGCCCAGCACACAGGCAGAGGAGAGAGGTCCCGTAACAGAGAATCTGTCTTCATGTCAGCAGAGAATCAGTCTGCATGTCATAGCAGAGAATGAGGCTTCACGTCAGCCACCACTGCAACAGTCCATTGGCATATATTTAGGCCCAGCACCCAGGCAGAGGAGAGAGGTCCCGTAACAGAGAATCTGTCTTCATGTCAGCAGAGAATTAGTCTGCATGTCATAGCAGAGAATCAGGCTTCACGTCAGCCACCACTGCAACAGTCCATTGGCATATATTTAGGCCCAGCACCCAGGCAGAGGAGGGAGGTCCCATAACAGAGAATCTGGCTTCATGTCAGCAGAGAATCAGTCTGCATGTCATAGCAGAGAATGAGGCTTCACGTCAGCCACCACTGCAACAGTCCATTGGCATATATTTAGGCCCAGCACCCAGGCAGAGGAGAGAGGTCCCGTAACAGAGAATCTGTCTTCATGTCAGCAGAGAATTAGTCTGCATGTCATAGCAGAGAATCAGGCTTCACGTCAGCCACCAGTGCAACAGTCCATTGGCATATATTTAGGCCCAGCACCCAGGCAGAGGAGAGAGGTCCCGTAACAGAGAATCTGTCTTCATGTCAGCAGAGAATTAGTCTGCATGTCATAGCAGAGAATGAGGCTTCACGTCAGCCACCACTGCAACAGTCCATTGGCATATATTTAGGCCCAGCACCCAGGCAGAGGAGAGAGGTCCCGTAACAGAGAATCTGTCTTCATGTCAGCAGAGAATCAGTCTGCATGTCATAGCAGAGAATCAGGCTTCACGTCACCCACCACTGCAACAGTCCATTGGCATATATTTAGGCCTAGCACCCAGGCAGAGGAGAGAGGTCCCGTAACAGAGAATCTGGCTTCATGTCAGCAGAGAATTAGTCTGCATGTCATAGCAGAGAATGAGGCTTCACGTCAGCCACCACTGCAACAGTCCATTGGCATATATTTAGGCCCAGCACCCAGGCAGAGGAGGGAGGTCCCGTAACAGAGAATCTGTCTTCATGTCAGCAGAGAATCAGTCTGCATGTCATAGCAGAAAATCAGGCTTCACGTCAGCCACCACTGCAACAGTCCATTGGCATATATTTAGGCCCAGCACACACACAGGCAGAGGAGAGAGGTCCCGTAACAGAGAATCTGGCTTCATGTCAGCAGAGAATTAGTCTGCATGTCATAGCAGAGAATCAGGCTTCACGTCAGCCACCACTGCAACAGTCCATTGGCATAAATTTAGGCCCAGCACCCAGGCAGAGGAGAGAGGTCCCGTAACAGAGAATCTGGCTTCATGTCAGCAGAGAATCAGTCTGCATGTCATAGCAGAGAATCAGGCTTCACGTCAGCCACCACTGCAACAGTCCATTGGCATATATTTAGGCCCAGCACACACACAGGCAGAGGAGGGAGGTCCCGTAACAGAGAATCTGTCTTCATGTCAGCAGAGAATCAGTCTGCATGTCATAGCAGAGAATGAGGCTTCACGTCAGCCACCACTGCAACAGTCCATTGGCATATATTTAGGCCCCGGCACCCAGGCAGAGGAGAGAGGTCCCGTAACAGAGAATCTGTCTTCATGTCAGCAGAGAATCAGTCTGCATGTCATAGCAGAGAATGAGGCTTCACGTCAGCCACCACTGCAACAGTCCATTGGCATATATTTAGGCCCAGCACCCAGGCAGAGGAGAGAGGTCCCGTAACAGAGAATCTGTCTTCATGTCAGCAGAGAATTAGTCTGCATGTCATAGCAGAGAATCAGGCTTCACGTCAGCCACCACTGCAACAGTCCATTGGCATATATTTAGGCCCAGCACCCAGGCAGAGGAGGGAGGTCCCATAACAGAGAATCTGGCTTCATGTCAGCAGAGAATCAGTCTGCATGTCATAGCAGAGAATGAGGCTTCACGTCAGCCACCACTGCAACAGTCCATTGGCATATATTTAGGCCCAGCACCCAGGCAGAGGAGAGAGGTCCCGTAACAGAGAATCTGTCTTCATGTCAGCAGAGAATTAGTCTGCATGTCATAGCAGAGAATCAGGCTTCACGTCAGCCACCAGTGCAACAGTCTATTGTCATATATTTAGGCCCAGCACCCAGGCAGAGGAGAGAGGTCCCGTAACAGAGAATCTGTCTTCATGTCAGCAGAGAATTAGTCTGCATGTCATAGCAGAGAATGAGGCTTCACATCAGCCACCACTGCAACAGTCCATTGGCATATATTTAGGCCCAGCACCCAGGCAGAGGAGAGAGGTCCCGTAACAGAGAATCTGTCTTCATGTCAGCAGAGAATTAGTCTGCATGTCATAGCAGAGAATCAGGCTTCACGTCAGCCACCAGTGCAACAGTCTATTGTCATATATTTAGGCCCAGCACCCAGGCAGAGGAGAGAGGTCCCGTAACAGAGAATCTGTCTTCATGTCAGCAGAGAATTAGTCTGCATGTCATAGCAGAGAATGAGGCTTCACATCAGCCACCACTGCAACAGTCCATTGGCATATATTTAGGCCCAGCACCCAGGCAGAGGAGGGAGGTCCCGTAACAGAGAATCTGGCTTCATGTCAGCAGAGAATCAGTCTGCATGTCATAGCAGAGAATGAGGCTTCACGTCAGCCACCACTGCAACAGTCCATTGGCATATATTTAGGCCCAGCACACACACAGGCAGAGGAGAGAGGTCCCGTAACAGAGAATCTGGCTTCATGTCAGCAGAGAATTAGTCTGCATGTCATAGCAGAGAATGAGGCTTCACGTCAGCCACCACTGCAACAGTCCATTGGCATATATTTAGGCCCAGCACACACACAGGCAGAGGAGAGAGGTCCCGTAACAGACAATCTGTCTTCATGTCAGCAGAGAATTAGTCTGCATGTCATAGCAGAGAATCAGGCTTCACGTCAGCCACCACTGCAACAGTCCATTGGCATATATTTAGGCCCAGCACACACACAGGCAGAGGAGAGAGGTCCCGTAACAGAGAATCTGGCTTCATGTCAGCAGAGAATCAGTCTGCATGTCATAGCAGAGAATCAGGCTTCACGTCACCCAACATTGGAACAGTCCATTGGCATATATTTAGGCCCAGCACACACACAGGCAGAGGAGAGAGGTCCCGTAACAGAGAATCTGTCTTCATGTCAGCAGAGAATCAGTCTGCATGTCATAGCAGAGAATGAGGCTTCACGTCAGCCACCACTGCAACAGTCCATTGGCATATATTTAGGCCCAGCACCCAGGCAGAGGAGGGAGGTCCCGTAACAGAGAATCTGTCTTCATGTCAGCAGAGAATCAGTCTGCATGTCATAGCAGAGAATGAGGCTCCACGTCAGCCACCACTGCAACAGTCCATTGGCATATATTTAGGCCCCGGCACCCAGGCAGAGGAGAGAGGTCCCGTAACAGAGAATCTGTCTTCATGTCAGCAGAGAATTAGTCTGCATGTCATAGCAGAGAATCAGGCTTCACGTCAGCCACCACTGCAACAGTCCATTGGCATATATTTAGGCCCAGCACACACACAGGCAGAGGAGAGAGGTCCCGTAACAGACAATCTGGCTTCATGTCAGCAGAGAATCATTCTGCATGTCATAGCAGAGAATGAGGCTTCACGTCAGCCACCACTGTAACAGTCCATTGTCATATATTTAGGCCCAGCACACAGGCAGAGGAGAGAGGTCCCGTAACAGAGAATCTGGCTTCATGTCAGCAGAGAATCAGTCTGCATGTCATAGCAGAGAATGAGGCTTCACGTCAGCCACCACTGCAACAGTCCATTGGCATATATTTAGGCCCAGCACCCAGGCAGAGGAGGGAGGTCCCGTAACAGACAATCTGGCTTCATGTCAGCAGAGAATCAGTCTGCATGTCATAGCAGAGAATCAGGCTTCACGTCAGCCACCACTGCAACAGTCCATTGTCATATATTTAGGCCCAGCACACAGGCAGAGGAGAGAGGTCCCGTAACAGAGAATCTGGCTTCATGTCAGCAGAGAATCAGTCTGCATGTCATAGCAGAGAATGAGGCTTCACGTCAGCCACCACTGCAACAGTCCATTGGCATATATTTAGGCCCAGCACCCAGGCAGAGGAGAGAGGTCCCGTAACAGAGGATCTGGCTTCATGTCAGCAGAGAATCAGTCTGCATGTCATAGCAGAGAATCAGGCTTCACGTCAGCCACCACTGCAACAGTCCATTGGCATATATTTAGGCCCAGCACCCAGGCAGAGGAGAGAGGTCCCGTAACAGAGAATCTGGCTTCATGTCAGCAGAGAATTAGTCTGCATGTCATAGCAGAGAATGAGGCTTCACGTCAGCCACCACTGCAACAGTCCATTGGCATATATTTAGGCCCAGCACCCAGGCAGAGGAGGGAGGTCCCGTAACAGAGAATCTGTCTTCATGTCAGCAGAGAATCAGTCTGCATGTCATAGCAGAAAATCAGGCTTCACGTCAGCCACCACTGCAACAGTCCATTGGCATATATTTAGGCCCAGCACACACACAGGCAGAGGAGAGAGGTCCCGTAACAGACAATCAGGCTTCACGTCAGCCACCACTGCAACAGTCCATTGGCATAAATTTAGGCCCAGCACCCAGGCAGAGGAGAGAGGTCCCGTAACAGAGAATCTGGCTTCATGTCAGCAGAGAATCAGTCTGCATGTCATAGCAGAGAATCAGGCTTCACGTCAGCCACCACTGCAACAGTCCATTGGCATATATTTAGGCCCAGCACCCAGGCAGAGGAGAGAGGTCCCGTAACAGAGGATCTGGCTTCATGTCAGCAGAGAATCAGTCTGCATGTCATAGCAGAGAATCAGGCTTCACGTCAGCCACCACTGCAACAGTCCATTGGCATATATTTAGGCCCAGCACCCAGGCAGAGGAGAGAGGTCCCGTAACAGAGAATCTGGCTTCATGTCAGCAGAGAATTAGTCTGCATGTCATAGCAGAGAATGAGGCTTCACGTCAGCCACCACTGCAACAGTCCATTGGCATATATTTAGGCCCAGCACCCAGGCAGAGGAGGGAGGTCCCGTAACAGAGAATCTGTCTTCATGTCAGCAGAGAATCAGTCTGCATGTCATAGCAGAAAATCAGGCTTCACGTCAGCCACCACTGCAACAGTCCATTGGCATATATTTAGGCCCAGCACACACACAGGCAGAGGAGAGAGGTCCCGTAACAGACAATCAGGCTTCACGTCAGCCACCACTGCAACAGTCCATTGGCATAAATTTAGGCCCAGCACCCAGGCAGAGGAGAGAGGTCCCGTAACAGAGAATCTGGCTTCATGTCAGCAGAGAATCAGTCTGCATGTCATAGCAGAGAATCAGGCTTCACGTCAGCCACCACTGCAACAGTCCATTGGCATATATTTAGGCCCAGCACACACACAGGCAGAGGAGAGAGGTCCCGTAACAGAGAATCTGGCTTCATGTCAGCAGAGAATCAGTCTGCATGTCATAGCAGAGAATCAGGCTTCACGTCAGCCACCACTGCAACAGTCCATTGGCATATATTTAGGCCCCGGCACCCAGACACAGGAGAGGTTCATTCAACTTTGGGTAGCCTCGCAATATAATGGTAAAATGAAAATAAAAATAGGATTGAATGAGGAAGTGCCCTGGAGTCCAATAATATATGGTTAAGGGGAGGTAGTTAATGTCTAATCTGGACAAGGGACGGACAGGTCCTGTGGGATCCATGCCTGGTTCATTTTTATGAACGTCAGCTTGTCCACATTGGCTGTAGACAGGCGGCTGCGTTTGTCTGTAATGACGCCCCCTGCCGTGCTGAATACACGTTCAGACAAAACGCTGGCTGCCGGGCAGGCCAGCACCTCCAAGGCATAAAAGGCTAGCTCTGGCCACGTGGACAATTTAGAGACCCAGAAGTTGAATGGGGCCGAACCATCAGTCAGTACGTGGAGGGGTGTGCACACGTACTGTTCCACCATGTTAGTGAAATGTTGCCTCCTGCTAACACGTTGCGTATCAGGTGGTGGTGCAGTTAGCTGTGGCGTGTTGACAAAAGTTTTCCACATCTCTGCCATGCTAACCCTGCCCTCAAAGGAGCTGGCATTGACACAGCTGCCTTGGCGACCTCTTGCTCCTCCTCTGCCTTGGCCTTGGGCTTCCACTTGTTCCCCTGTGACATTTGGGAATGCTCTCAGTAGCGCGTCTACCAACGTGCGCTTGTACTCGCGCATCTTCCTATCACGCTCCAGTGCAGGAAGTAAGGTGGGCACATTGTCTTTGTAGCGTGGATCCAGCAGGGTGGCAACCCAGTAGTCCGCACAGGTTAAAATGTGGGCAACTCTGCTGTCGTTGCGCAGGCACTGCAGCATGTAGTCGCTCATGTGTGCCAGGCTGCCCAGGGGTAAGGACAAGCTGTCCTCTGTGGGAGGCGTATCGTCATCGTCCTGCCTTTCCCCCCAGCCACGCACCAGTGATGGACCCGAGCTGCGTTGGGTGCCACCCCGCTGTGACCATGCTTCATCCTCATCCTCCTCCACCTCCTCCTCATCCTCGTCCTCCTCGTCCTCCAGTAGTGGGCCCTGTCTGGCCACATTTGTACCTGGCCTCTGCTGTTGCCAAAAACCTCCCTCTGAGTCACTTCGAAGAGACTGGCCTGAAAGTGCTAAAAATGACCCCTCTTCCTCCTCCTCCTCCTCCTCCTCCTCCTCCTGGGCCACCTCCTCTTGCATCATCGCCCTAAGTGTTTTCTCAAGGAGACATAGAAGTGGTATTGTAACGCTGATAACGGCGTCATCGCCACTGGCCATGTTGGTGGAGTACTCGAAACAGCGCAACAGGGCACACAGGTCTCGCATGGAGGCCCAGTCATTGGTGGTGAAGTGGTGCTGTTCTGTAGTGCGACTGACCCGTGCGTGCTGCAGCTGAAACTCCACTATGGCCTGCTGCTGCTCGCACAGTCTGTCCAGCATGTGCAAGGTGGAGTTCCACCTGGTGGGCACGTCGCATATGAGGCGGTGAGCGGGAAGGCCGAAGTTACGCTGTAGCGCAGACAGGCGAGCAGCAGCAGGATGTGAACGCCGGAAGCGCGAACAGACGGCCCGCACTTTATGCAGCAGCTCTGACATGTCGGGGTAGTTGTGAATGAACTTCTGCACCACCAAATTCAGCACATGCGCCAAGCAAGGGATGTGCGTCAAACCGGCTAGTCCCAGAGCTGCAACGAGATTTCGCCCATTATCGCACACCACCAGGCCGGGCTTGAGGCTCACCGGCAGCAACCACTCGTCGGTCTGTTGTTCAATACCCCGCCACAACTCCTGTGCGGTGTGGGGCCTGTCCCCCAAACATATGAGTTTCAGAATGGCCTGCTGACGTTTACCCCGGGCTGTGCTGAAGTTGGTGGTGAAGGTGTGTGGCTGACTGGATGAGCAGGTGGAAGAAGAGGAGGAGGAAGCCGAGAAGGAGGAGCTGGCAACAGGAGGCAAAGAATGTTGCCCTGCGATCCTTGGCGGCGGAAGGACGTGCGCCAAACAGCTCTCCGCCTGGGGCCCAGCTGCCACTACATTTACCCAGTGTGCAGTTAGGGAGATATAGCGTCCCTGGCCGTGCTTACTGGTCCACGTATCTGTGGTTAGGTGGACCTTGCTACAGATGGCGTTGCGCAGTGCACACTTGATTTTATCGGATACTTGGTTGTGCAGGGAAGGCACGGCTCTCTTGGAGAAGTAGCGCCGGCTAGGAACAACATACTGTAGGACAGCAAGCGACATGAGCTGTTTGAAGCTGTCTGTGTCCACCAGCCTAAATGACAGCATTTCATAGGCCAGTAGTTTAGAAATGCTGGCATTCAGGGCCAGGGATCGAGGGTGGCTAGGTGGGAATTTACGCTTTCTATCAAATGTTTGTGAGATGGAGAGCTGAACGCTGCCGTGTGACATGGTTGAGACGTTTGGTGACGGAGGTGGTGGTGGTGGTGTTGGTGGTACATCCCCTGTTTGCTGGGCGGCAGGTGCCAACGTTCCTCCAGAGGCGGAGGAAGAGGCCGAGGCGGCAGCAGCAGAAGAGGCCGAGGCGGCAGCAGCAGAAGAGGTAGCAGGGGGAGCCTGAGTGACTTCCTTGGTTTTAAGGTGTTTACTCCACTGCAGTTCATGCTTTGCATGCAGGTGCCTGGTCATGCAGGTTGTGCTCAGGTTCAGAACGTTAATGCCTCGCTTAAGGCTCTGATGGCACAGCGTGCAAACCACTCGGGTCTTGTCGTCAGCACATTGTTTGAAGAAGTGCCATGCCAGGGAACTCCTTGAAGCTGCCTTTGGGGTGCAGTGGAGTAAATGCACTTGGTGTGACAGCTTCACCCTGATGTAGGCTTTAGCCAAAAAACAACCACACCATTGAGGGTTAAATGCACTTGGTGACGGGCGCAGCTTGCCCCTGATGTAGTATATGGCCAAAAAATGAACAGACTATTGCTGGTTAAATGCACTTGGTGTGACAGCTTCACCCTGATGTAGGCTTTAGCCTAAAAACAACCACACCATTGAGGGTTAAATGCACTTGGTCGCAGCTTGTGCTGGCGCACCACAAGACACAAAATGGCCGCCGATCACCCCAGAAAAAAGTGACTGACAAACGGTCTGGGCAGCCTAAAAACAGTGAGCAATTGAGTATCAGCAGCTCAATGACCCACAGCTGCAGATCGATCAATAATCAAGTCCTTTGGAGGAGTTAATCTGCCTAATCTCGCCCTACTGTCGCAGCCGCAACCTCTCCCTACGCTAATCAGAGCAGAGTGACGGGCGGCGCTATGTGACTCCAGCTTAAATAGAGGCTGGGTCACATGGTGCTCTGGCCAATCACAGCCATGCCAATAGTAGGCATGGCTGTGACGGCCTCTTGGGGCAAGTAGTATGACGCTTGTTGATTGGCTGCTTTGCAGCCTTTCAAAAAGCGCCAATAAAGCGTCACAAAAGCGCCAAGAAAGCGACGAACACCGAACCCGGACTTTTACGAAAATGTCCGGGTTCGGGTCCGTGTCACGGACACCCCAAAATTCGGTACGAACCCGAACTATACAGTTCGAGTTCGCTCATCCCTATTTACTACTTGTGGAAAGAGTTTGTGGCCCGTGGCACTCGCCACACTTCTCAGATGGACGGGCCATCCAGATCTGAGTTCTGCACCCTGCAGCCCGGAAACTGCACAAAATGTGAATGAGAACGGAAGATTGCGATGAGGACTACTAGTACCATCATTGCTACTGCCTATATAGAACCTTAGGGAGAATCCTGCTGTGTTATGTACCTTAGAATTGTTAGGGCCCAGGGAGCGCTAGAGTGAGGACTGCCACTGTGGGTACAACTACCACCATCAGTGCCACTACCACTACTTCTGTCCTTATGCCTGTTTCATGGACTAGTGATTCACACCCATGATTCATGCAGCGCGGTGTAATATGTGCCATTTCTGAACATTTGCACCAAAGCCGATGATCCGCTCCTCGCGTCTTCTACCGGACACTTGTCATATCCGCTCCTCACCCCTGGGGGCGCTTTAGGACTACGTCTGCTCTTTATATGATTATAGCATTTTTTTGTTCAGTTCGTGGATTAACCCCTTGGTGACTGGGGTCAGAAGGATTGCTGTTTACGGATCCTGTCTCTCTCCCCCAGGTACAGATTACGCGGGGCACTAATGAAAGCGAGTGTTTGGCGTCTGGAGCCTCGAGGGCCCCTTTCCCGGTCTGTGAGAGTAAGTCAGGAGTACAGGGGAATACTGAGGTACGTGGAGGTGGGGGTCGCTGCTCCATAGATGAATGACATGTTCTGGAAATGGTTGTGTCCCCTTTAAGAGGTGACCTGCCCTTATCCTGAGGCCATGAGGTTCGGGCAGGTGGTTTTCTATGAGCCCCGGGAAGGGAACATCTCTGTGTACCTGGACAAGATGCGCTACAGCTGCGAGCTCAACTACGCCCTCATCAGAAACGAGAACGCCATGTGCAGCGCCAACGCCACCTGGAGCCACATTCCTGAATGCCCCGGTGAGATCCGCCATACTCTGTGGGTGACTACCAATATGGCTGCAATTTTGCTGCCCGCAGCAGTTGTCACCCAGCTCTCCCTGACTCCTGAACAGCAAATCTATATCATTATATTAGAGAGAATTGGAAAGATGGTGACAACCACTGAGGGTGATGAAATGGGAGCCACATTGGTTGTCACCGAGCTACACAGTCTCCTGAACAGCAGATAAATCCCACTATATTCAAGGTGACAACTATTATGGCCCTATCACAGCTCCCATAGAGGTTGTCAGGGAGCCTTCACAGACTGACCTGCTATTTAGGACTCCAAGAGTCCTGGGTCTGTGATGGAACCCTGCTTTCCTGGGTACAGAAAACATAGCTGAAATTACACCTTTTTTCGTAGATGTAAACTGTCAGCGCCCGACAGAAATCGCCAATGGGTACATGAGCTTGGCCCCTTATCAGAAGTACAACTACAAGGAGGTGGTGACGTATGGGTGTAACCCGCCATACGCGCTTGTGGGCTCCCTCACCTTCTACCACGACAAAGATGGAGAATGGACGGAGAAGGCGCTTTGCCAGGGTAAGTCCTGTGACCACCTGCACTGCTGCGTCCGCCATCCCTGCACGGCCCACTCCTAAGGCCATCGTCCTGCACAGTGGGCGCAAGACGCACGCGGACAAGATTTCACGCCAGGAGATCCAATATGGCGACGTGAACACCTATTACTGCAAGGACAAGAAGGAGAACTGCACCTTCACCGTGCCCGGCCGCTGCCACAACGGCAACTTCACCATGTCCGTCTGCTACAAAAGTAAGTGCCCCCCTGCACAGGTTCTTATGTGTATCTATCCCTGGGAAAGCTGGGTGAAAACCAACATGGCCACATCAAGCTCCCGCAGAGCCAGTCACTAGGTTTCCCCTGATTCCAGGTCATGATTCCACTATGTAACTTTCATCCTGTGACCTCCACAAGATCAGTACACTCCTCTCCTGAAATCCTGTGCGCTGCTGGGAGGACCCTGCTCCTTCCACTATGTAACTCTCATCCTGTGACCTCCACAAGATCAGAACACTCCTCTCCTGAAATCCTCTGTGCTGCTGGGAGAACCCTGCTTGTGTAGCCTGTGCCAGGTTTCCGCTGTCTGTGGGATTTCTCGCATGACGCTCATACACTGACAGATATTCCCCCTGAATGATGTTATAGTAAATAATCCATGGACTGAGCATTGGATGAGCTGCGGCGGAACATAACCCCCAGCATTCAGGACATAACCCCCAGCATTCAGGTCAAACAGCAGAACTTCAGCTGTGTTTTTGGTGGATACTCAGACACTGCTTCCAAACAGCAGAACTTCAGCTGTGTTTCTGTCACGGCCACGGTTATGGTCGTGACTCCTCAACCGCATGCGGTTGCCTGCGGTTTGGTTTTGGTGTTCAATCACAGGTAAGGGCCGCTGGTGTGTGGCCTCACTTGTGGTTGCCGCGGGCAACTAGTTGTATGGTGTTGGTTTCAGCAGAGCAGCCTGAGCGGTGCTGGACAGCTTGCTGCATGGCATGCGGTTGCACCTAACAACCTTCATGTTGGGTGTTGTGTTTGTTTGTCTGGTGTGCACTGCGTTTTGTGTTGTGTGTGTGCACTAGGACTCTTCCCTTCACTGTGGCTGCCCGTGGCAACGTTTGGTTGGATGTGTACATGTGGTGGCAGTGTCCCGGCCTTCGGGCTGACTCCCAGGACATGGTTGCCACCCATGTCGTTGCCTGCGGCAACAGCCACAGTGTGATCTTGGTTTGGACACTTCCCCTTTAAGTGGTGTTTTCCCTTCCCTGGTGTTGGAAGGGTTAACTCCCTTTCTGTGTGTGTGAGACACTGGGTGTGTCTGTGTGGGTGTGGCCTCTTAGGCCTATAAAGCCTCAGTGTTTGGCATGTGTCAGTGGGTTGCTTCAGCCATGCTTAGCTGGAGCAGCCTCCTGTGTATATAATCTGCCAGTGGGGGCCACCCTTGTGGTCATACTGTCACGGCTGAGGATGGGGAAAACCCTCAGCCGTGCGATGCCAGAAGATGTTAGGCTGCTCGGCCAGGACGACAGGATTAGGGAGCAGGTCACCTCCTAAAGCGTCCCTAACCTGACCCTAACTCCTAGCTGCATGGGCCGACCTTGAAGGTAGGAGGGCCCATGCTCAGGAACCTCGGATCCCTAACTCACCCTCCGACCGGTCCCTGAACTAGGAGTCAAGGTAAGACGGCCTGTTCCTTCTGGACACGGAGGAACAGGGGTCTCACTGGCCAAGCTACAAGGAATGGGGAAACACATACAGCATACAGATATGACAGGCGAACTACTAGTTCCACACGTACCTGTCACAGCCACGCTGACTGGAACCCATGCATGCACTACTAATGTCCACAGAACAACTAGAGGACACAGCACACATAACACACAGGTAACCAGGACATCCGTAGTTGCAAATAAACAGAGACAAAGGAAAACATCAACTGAACATCAAGACATAAACTTCACAGATAAACCTATGACCACAAGGGTGGCCCCCACTGGCAGATAATATACACAGGAGGCTGCTCCAGCTAAGCATGGCTGAAGCAACCCACTGACACATGCCAAACACTGAGGCTTTATAGGCCTAAGAGGCCACACCCAGTGTCTCACACACACAGAAAGGGAGTTAACTAGGGATGAGCGAACTCGAACTGTATAGTTCGGGTTCGTACCGAATTTTGGGGTGTCCGTGACACGGACCCGAACCCGGACATTTTCGTAAAAGTCCGGGTTCGGGTTCGGTGTTCGTCGCTTTCTTGGCGCTTTTGTGACGCTTTCTTGGCGCTTTTTGAAAGGCTGCAAAGCAGCCAATCAACAAGCGTCATACTACTTGCCCCAAGAGGCCGTCACAGCCATGCCTACTATTGGCATGGCTGTGATTGGCCAGAGCACCATGTGACCCAGCCTCTATTTAAGCTGGAGTCACATAGCGCCGCCCGTCACTCTGCTCTGATTAGCGTAGGGAGAGGTTGCGGATGCGACAGTAGGGCGAGATTAGGCAGATTAACTCCTCCAAAGGACTTCACTTGATTAATCGATCGATCTGCAGCTGTGCATCATTGAGCTGCTGAAATTCAAATGCTCACTCACTGTTTTTAGGCTGCCCAGACCGTTTGTCAGTCACTTTTTTCTGGGGTGATCGGCGGCCATTTTGTGTCTTGTGCGGTGCTGCGACCAAGTGCATCCAAGCTGCGACCAAGTGCATTTAACCCTCAATGGTGTGGTTGTTTTTTGGCTAAAGCCTACATCAGGGTGAAGCTGTCACACCAAGTGCATTTAACCAGCAATAGTCTGTTTATTTTTTGGCCATATACTACATCAGGGGCAAGCTGCGCCCGTCACCAAGTGCATTTAACCCTCAGTAGTGTGGTTGGTCAAGCTGTGACACCAAGTGCATTTAACCAGCAATAGTCTGTTCATTTTTTGGCCATATACTACATCAGGGGCAAGCTGCACCCGTCACCAAGTGCATTTAACCAGCAATAGTGTGGTTATTTTTTGGCCATATCCCAGTCTAATTCTGTCACTAAATCCATACCGGTCACCCAGCGCCTAAATACTAGGCCTCAAATTTATATCCCGCTAAATCTCTCGTTACCGTTGTCCTGTTGTGGCTGGGAAAGTTATTTAGTGTCCGTTCAAGCACATTTCTTGTTCTGGGTTGAAATACAATTCCCAATTTAGCAATTTCATAATTTAGTGGTTTCTGCTATATCAGAGCTATTTGAAATCTATCCCTAAAAGGGTATATAATATTCAAGGTGCACATTGGGTCATTCAGAATAACTTCACACACACGCTACTGTGCATTTCCAAGTCTAATTCTGTTAGTAAACCCATACCTGTCACCCAGCGCCTAAATACTAGGCCTCAAATTTATATCCCGCTGAATTTGAATACAATACATTGGGCCAAATAATATTTTTGTTGTTGTGGTGAACGATAACAATGAGAAAACATCTAGTAAGGGACGCGGACGTGGACATGGTCGTGGTGGTGTTAGTGGACCCTCTGGTGCTGGGAGAGGACGTGGCCGTTCTGCCACATCCACACGTCCTAGTGTACCAACTACCTCAGGTCCCAGTAGCCGCCAGAATTTACAGCGATATATGGTGGGGCCCAATGCCGTTCTAAGGATGGTAAGGCCTGAGCAGGTACAGGCATTAGTCAATTGGGTGGCCGACAGTGGATCCAGCACGTTCACATTATCTCCCACCCAGTCTTCTGCAGAAAGCGCACAGATGGCGCCTGAAAACCAACCCCATCAGTCTGTCACATCACCCCCATGCATACCAGGGAAACTGTCTCAGCCTCAAGTTATGCAGCAGTCTCTTATGCTGTTTGAAGACTCCGCTGGCAGGGTTTCCCAAGGGCATCCACCTAGCCCTTCCCCAGCGGTGGAAGACATAGAATGCACTGACGCACAACCACTTATGTTTCCTGATGATGAGGACATGGGAATACCACCTCAGCATGTCTCTGATGATGACGAAACACAGGTGCCAACTGCTGCGTCTTTCTGCAGTGTGCAGACTGAACAGGAGGTCAGGGATCAAGACTGGGTGGAAGACGATGCAGGGAACGATGAGGTCCTAGACCCTACATGGAATGAAGGTCGTGCCACTGACTTTCACAGTTCGGAGGAAGAGGCAGTGGTGAGACCGAGCCAACAGCGTAGCAAAAGAGGGAGCAGTGGGCAAAAGCAGAACACCCGCCGCCAAGAGACTCCGCCTGCTACTGACCGCCGCCATCTGGGACCGAGCACCCCAAAGGCAGCTTCAAGGAGTTCCCTGGCATGGCACTTCTTCAAACAATGTGCTGACGACAAGACCCGAGTGGTTTGCACGCTGTGCCATCAGAGCCTGAAGCGAGGCATTAACGTTCTGAACCTTAGCACAACCTGCATGACCAGGCACCTGCATGCAAAGCATGAACTGCAGTGGAGTAAACACCTTAAAACCAAGGAAGTCACTCAGGCTCCCCCTGCTACCTCTTCTGCTGCTGCCGCCTCGGCCTATTCTGCTGCTGCCGCCTCGGCCTCTTCCTCCGCCTCTGGAGGAACGTTGGCACCTGCCGCCCAGCAAACAGGGGATGTACCACCAACACCACCACCTCCGTCACCAAGCGTCTCAACCATGTCACACGCCAGCGTTCAGCTCTCCATCTCACAAACATTTGAGAGAAAGCGTAAATTCCCACCTAGCCACCCTCGATCCCTGGCCCTGAATGCCAGCATTTCTAAACTACTGGCCTATGAAATGCTGTCATTTAGGCTGGTGGACACAGACAGCTTCAAACAGCTCATGTCGCTTGCTGTCCCACAGTATGTTGTTCCCAGCCGGCACTACTTATCCAAGAGAGCCGTGCCTTCCCTGCACAACCAAGTATCCGATAAAATCAAGTGTGCACTGCGCAACGCCATCTGTGGCAAGGTCCACCTAACCACAGATACGTGGACCAGTAAGCACGGCCAGGGACGCTATATCTCCCTAACTGCACACTGGGTAAATGTAGTGGCAGCTGGGCCCCAGGCGGAGAGCTGTTTGGCGCACGTCCTTCCGCCGCCAAGGATCACAGGGCAACATTCTTTGCCTCCTGTTGCCACCTCCTCCTTCTCGGCTTCCTCCTCCTCTTCTTCCACCTGCTCATCCAGTCAGCCACACACCTTCACCACCAACTTCAGCACAGCCCGGGGTAAACGTCAGCAGGCCATTCTGAAACTCATATGTTTGGGGGACAGGCCCCACACCGCACAGGAGTTGTGGCGGGGTATAGAACAACAGACCGACGAGTGGTTGCTGCCGGTGAGCCTCAAGCCCGGCCTGGTGGTGTGCGATAATGGGCGAAATCTCGTTGCAGCTCTGGGACTAGCCAATTTGACGCACATCCCTTGCTTGGCGCATGTGCTGAATTTGGTGGTGCAGAAGTTCATTCACAACTACCCCGACATGTCAGAGCTGCTGCATAAAGTGCGGGCCATCTGTTCGCGCTTCCGGCGTTCACATCCTGCTGCTGCTCGCCTGTCTGCGCTACAGCGTAACTTCGGCCTTCCCGCTCACCGCCTCATATGCGACGTGCCCACCAGGTGGAACTCCACCTTGCACATGCTGGACAGACTGTGCGAGCAGCAGCAGGCCATAGTGGAGTTTCAGCTGCAGCACGCACGGGTCAGTCGCACTACAGAACAGCACCACTTCACCACCAATGACTGGGCCTCCATGTGAGACCTGTGTGCCCTGTTGCGCTGTTTCGAGTACTCCACCAACATGGCCAGTGGCGATGACGCCGTTATCAGCGTTACAATACCACTTCTATGTCTCCTTGAGAAAACACTTAGGGCGATGATGCAAGAGGAGGTGGCCCAGGAGGAGGAGGAGGAGGAAGAGGGGTCATTTTTAGCACTTTCAGGCCAGTCTCTTCGAAGTGACTCAGAGGGAGGTTTTTGGCAACAGCAGAGGCCAGGTACAAATGTGGCCAGACAGGGCCCACTACTGGAGGACGAGGAGGACGAGGATGAGGAGGAGGTGGAGGAGGATGAGGATGAAGCATGGTCACAGCGGGGTGGCACCCAACGCAGCTCGGGTCCATCACTGGTGCGTGGCTGGGGGGAAAGGCAGGATGATGACGATACGCCTCCCACAGAGGACAGCTTGTCCTTACCCCTGGGCAGCCTGGCACACATGAGCGACTACATGCTGCAGTGCCTGCGCAACGACAGCAGAGTTTCCCACATTTTAACCTGTGCGGACTACTGGGTTGCCACCCTGCTGGATCCACGCTACAAAGACAATGTGCCCACCTTACTTCCCGCACTGGAGCGTGATAGGAAGATGCGCGAGTACAAGCGCACGTTGGTAGACGCGCTACTGAGAGCATTCCCAAATGTCACAGGGGAACAAGTGGAAGCCCAAGGCCAAGGCAGAGGAGGAGCAAGAGGTCGCCAAGGCAGCTGTGTCACGGCCAGCTCCTCTGAGGGCAGGGTTAGCATGGCAGAGATGTGGAAAACTTTTGTCAACACGCCACAGCTAACTGCACCACCACCTGATACGCAACGTGTTAGCAGGAGGCAACATTTCACTAACATGGTGGAACAGTACGTGTGCTCACCCCTCCACGTACTGACTGATGGTTCGGCCCCATTCAACTTCTGGGTCTCTAAATTGTCCACGTGGCCAGAGCTAGCCTTTTATGCCTTGGAGGTGCTGGCCTGCCCGGCGGCCAGCGTTTTGTCTGAACGTGTATTCAGCACGGCAGGGGGCGTCATTACAGACAAACGCAGCCGCCTGTCTACAGCCAATGTGGACAAGCTGACGTTCATAAAAATGAACCAGGCATGGATCCCACAGGATCTGTCCGTCCCTTGTCCAGATTAGACATTAACTACCTCCCCTTAACCATATATTATTGGACTCCAAAGCACTTCCTCATTCAATCCTATTTTTATTTTCATTTTACCATTATATTGCGAGGCTACCCAAAGTTGAATGAACCTCTCCTGTGTCTGGGTGCTGGGCCTAAATATATGCCAATGGACTGTTGCAGTGGTGGCTGACGTGAAGCCTGATTCTCTGCTATGACATGCAGACTGATTCTCTGCTGACATGAAGCCAGATTCTCTGTTACGGGATCTCTCTCCTCTGCCTGTGTGCTGGGCCTAAATATATGCCAATGGACTGTTACAGTGGTGGCTGACGTGAAGCCTGATTCTCTGCTATGACATGCAGACTGATTCTCTGCTGACATGAAGACAGATTCTCTGTTACGGGACCTCTCTCCTCTGCCTGTGTGTGTGCTGGGCCTAAATATATGCCAATGGACTGTTGCAGTGGTGGCTGACGTGAAGCCTGATTCTCTGCTATGACATGCAGACTAATTCTCTGCTGACATGAAGACAGATTCTCTGTTACGGGACCTCTCTCCTCTGCCTGTGTGTGTGCTGGGCCTAAATATATGCCAATGGACTGTTGCAGTGGTGGCTGACGTGAAGCCTGATTCTCTGCTATGACATGAAGACTGATTCTCTGCTGATATGAAGCCAGATTCTCTGTTACGGAACCTCTCTCCTCTGCCTGGGTGCTGGGCCTAAATATATGACAATGGACTGTTGCAGTGGTGGCTGACGTGAAGCCTCATTCTCTGCTATGACATGCAGACTGATTCTCTGCTGACATGAAGCCAGATTCTCTGTTACGGGACCTCCCTCCTCTGCCTGGGTGCTGGGCCTAAATATATGACAATGGACTGTTCCAGTGGTGGCTGACGTGAAGCCTCATTCTCTGCTATGACATGCAGACTGATTCTCTGCTGACATGAAGCCAGATTCTCTGTTACGGGACCTCTCTCCTCTGCCTGGGTGCTGGGCCTAAATATATGACAATGGACTGTTGCAGTGGTGGCTGACGTGAAGCCTCATTCTCTGCTATGACATGCAGACTGATTCTCTGCTGACATGAAGACAGATTCTCTGTTACGGGACCTCTCTCCTCTGCCTGGGTGCTGGGCCTAAATATATGCCAATGGACTGTTGCAGTGGTGGCTGACGTGAAGCCTCATTCTCTGCTATGACATGCAGACTGATTCTCTGCTGACATGAAGCCAGATTCTCTGTTACGGGACCTCTCTCCTCTGCCTGGGTGCTGGGCCTAAATTTATGAAAATGGACTCTTACAGTGGTGGGTGACGTGAAGCCAGATTCTCTGCTATGGGACCTCTCTCCAATTGATTTTGGTTAATTTTTATTTATTTAATTTTTATTTTTATTCATTTCCCTATCCACATTTGTTTGCAGGGGATTTACCTACATGTTGCTGCCTTTTGCAGCCCTCTAGCTCTTTCCTGGGCTGTTTTACAGCCTTTTTAGTGCCGAAAAGTTCGGGTCCCCATTGACTTCAATGGGGTTCGGGTTCGGGACGAAGTTCGGATCGGGTTCGGATCCCGAACCCGAACATTTCCGGGATGTTCAGCCGAACTTCTCGAACCCGAACAACCAGGTGTTCGCTCAACTCTAGTAGTAAAGTCTATTGTCATTAACGTGCGGTAACCTTACCCCCTCAATCCAGCACAGCCTTGAAGTGATTCTCAACTATCAGAAGATGTCTGTTCTACTCTCAGGGGTAATCTCTCAGTTAGATTGCTCTCTGGCAGCTTTAAGTCACAGAAATTAGGTCTAGTTATCAGAAGCTCACACATGAACATCCTTTCTCTAGGTCTAGTTATCAGAAGCTCACACATGAACATCCTTCCTCTAGGACTAGTTATCCGAAGCTCACACATGAACATCCTTCCTCTAGGTCGAGTTATCAGAAGCTCACACATGAACATCCCTTCTCTAGGTCTAGTTATCAGCAGCTCACACATGAACATCCTTTCTCTAGGTCTAGTTATCAGCAGCTCACACATGAACATCCTTCCTCTAGGACTAGTTATCAGAAGCTCACACATGAACATCCTTCCTCTAGGACTAGTTATCCGAAGCTCACACATGAACATCCTTCCTCTAGGTCTAGTTATCAGAAGCTCACACATGAACATCCCTTCTCTAGGTCTAGTTATCAGCAGCTCACACATGAACATCCTTTCTCTAGGTCTAGTTATCAGCAGCTCACGCATGAACATCCTTCCTCTAGGACTAGTTATCAGCAGCTTACACATGAACATCCTTTCTCTAGGTCTAGTTATCAGAAGCTCACACATGAACATCCTTTCTCTAGGTCTAGTTATCAGCAGCTCACACATGAACATCCTTCCTCTAGGACTAGTTATCAGAAGCTCACACATGAACATCCTTCCTCTAGGACTAGTTATCAGAAGCTCACACATGAACATCCTTCCTCTAGGACTAGTTATCAGAAGCTCACACATGAACATCCTTCCTCTAGGACTAGTTATCAGAAGCTCACACATGAACATCCTTCCTCTAGGACTAGTTATCAGAAGCTCACACATGAACATCCTTCCTCTAGGACTAGTTATCAGAAGCTCACACATGAACATCCTTTCTCTAGGTCTAGTTATCAGAAGCTCACACATGAACATCCCTTCTCTAGGTCTAGTTATCAGCAGCTCACACATGAACATCCTTTCTCTAGGACTAGTTATCAGAAGCTCACACATAAACATCCTTCTTCTAGGACTAGTTATCAGAAGCTCACACATGAACATCCTTCCTCTAGGACTAGTTATCAGAAGCTCACACATGAACATCCTTTCTCTAGGTCTAGTTATCAGCAGCTCACACATGAACATCCTTCCTCTAGGACTAGTTATCAGAAGCTCACACATAAACATCCTTCTTCTAGGACTAGTTATCAGAAGCTCACACATGAACATCCTTCCTCTAGGACTAGTTATCAGAAGCTCACACATGAACATCCTTCCTCTAGGACTAGTTATCAGAAGCTCACACATGAACATCCTTCCTCTAGGACTAGTTATCAGAAGCTCACACATGAACATCCTTTCTCTAGGTCTAGTTATCAGAAGCTCACACATGAACATCCCTTCTCTAGGTCTAGTTATCAGCAGCTCACACATGAACATCCTTTCTCTAGGTCTAGTTATCAGCAGCTCACACATGAACATCCTTCCTCTAGGACTAGTTATCAGAAGCTCACACATAAACATCCTTCCTCTAGGACTAGTTATCAGAAGCTCACACATGAACATCCTTTCTCTAGGTCTAGTTATCAGCAGCTCACACATGAACATCCTTTCTCTAGGTCTAGTTATCAGCAGCTCACACATGAACATCCTTCCTCTAGGACTAGTTATCAGAAGCTCACACATAAACATCCTTCCTCTAGGACTAGTTATCAGAAGCTCACACATGAACATCCTTCCTCTAGGTCTAGTTATCAGCAGCTCACACATGAACATCCTTCCTCTAGCTCTAGTTATCATCAGCTCACACATGGACATCCTTGGTCTAGTTATCAGCAGCTCGCACATGGACATCCTTCCTATAGGTCTAGTCATAAGCAGCTCAAGCATGGACATCATTCCTCTAGACCTAGTTTTAAGCACCTCACACATGGACATCCTTCCTCTAGGTCTAATCATTACCAGCTCACACATGGATATCCTTCCACTAGGTCTAGTTATCAGCAGCTCACACATGGACATCCTTCTTCTAGGTCTAGTTATCAGCAGCTCACACATGGACATCCTTGCTCTAGGTCTAGTTATCAGCAGCTCGCACATGGACATCCTTCCTCTAGGTCTAGTCATAAGCAGCTCAAACATGGACATCATTCCTCTAGACCTAGTTTTGAGCACCTCACACATGGACATCCTTCCTCTAGGTCTAATCATTACCAGCTCACACATGAACATCCTTCCTCTAGGTCTAGTTATCAGCAGCTCACACATGGACATCCTTGCTCTAGGTCTAGTTATCAGCAGCTCGCACATGAACATCCTTCCTCTAGGTCTAGTTATCAGCAGCTCGCACATGGACATCCTTCCTATAGGTCTAGTCATAAGCAGCTCAAACATGGACATCATTCCTCTAGACCTAGTTTTAAGCACCTCACACATGGACATCCTTCCTCTAGGTCTAATCATTACCAGCTCACACATGGATATCCTTCCACTAGGTCTAGTCATCAGCAGCTCACACATGGACATCCTTCTTCTAGGTCTAGTTATCAGCAGCTCACACATGGACATCCTTGCTCTAGGTCTAGTTATCAGCAGCTCGCACATGGACATCCTTCCTCTAGGTCTAGTTATCAGCTGCTCACACATGGACATCCTTGCTCTAGGTCTAGTTATCAGCAGCTCGCACATGAACATCCTTTCTCTAGGTCTAGTTATCAGCAGCTCGCACATGGACATCCTTCCTATAGGTCTAGTCATAAGCAGCTCAAACATGGACATCATTCCTCTAGACCTAGTTTTAAGCACCTCACACATGGACATCCTTCCTCTAGGTCTAATCGTTACCAGCTCACACATGAACATCCTTCCACTAGGTCTAGTTATCAGCAGCTCACACATGGACATCCTTCTTCTAGGTCTAGTTATCAGCAGCTCACACATGGACATCCTTCCTCTAGGTCTAGTCATAAGCAGCTCAAACATGGACATCATTCCTCTAGACCTAGTTTTGAGCACCTCACACATGGACATCCTTCCTCTAGGTCTAATCATTACCAGCTCACACATGAACATCCTTCCTCTAGGTCTAGTTATCAGCAGCTCGCACATGGACATCCTTCCTATAGGTCTAGTCATAAGCAGCTCAAACATGGACATCATTCCTCTAGACCTAGTTTTGAGCACCTCACACATGGACATCCTTCCTCTAGGTCTAATCATTACTAGCTCACACATGGATATCCTTCCACTAGGTCTAGTTATCAGCAGCTCACACATGGACATACTTCTTCTAGGTCTAGTTATCAGCAGCTCACTCACGGATGTCCTGTCTCTAGGCCTAATTATGAGCTGCTCACACATGGACGTTGTCGGGGATATAAAGCAAAAGGCTGTATATAAAAGAAAGAATCAAAGACAAAATGTTCAAATGGTTATTGATCCTGAGGTGGACATATAAACACCTCAAAAAGAGTTTGATAGGGTATTTAATTGTATTGCGCAATCATTAAAACAAGTAACAAGCATCTATGCAGAAATATAAATTATTTATTATATAATAATTTTAAATACAATAAAAAATTAATCAATGTAAAGTTCAATGATACACAATCATGTGCAGTACCTAAAATTTGCCACTAGATGGTGCCAACAGAGCACAAATTTATCAGCCCTGTTTACTATTTAACCAGTACAGGACCGCCGCACGCAGGATTGCGTCCTGGCGGCGGCCCTGTAATTCCTCCTGGACGCGCCGGCGCGTCCTCTCGCGAGACGCGAGATTTCCTGTGAACGCACGCACACAGGCGCGCGCGTTCACAGGATCGGCAGGTAAACGAGTGCATCTACAGCCTGCCAGCAATGATCGTTCGCTGGCAGGCTGTAGATGCAATTTTTTTAACCCCTAAAAGGTAAATTAGACGTTGTTTTGATAACAGCGTCTAATATACCTGCTACCTGGTCCTCTGGTGGTCCCTTTTGCTTAGATCGACCACAGGCAGCTCTGTAAAGTAGCACCAAGCGCCACTACACTACACCCCCCCCTGTCACTTATTAACCCCTTATTAACCCATGATCACCCCATAATAGACTCCCTGATCACCACCCTGTCATTGATCACCCCCCTGTAAGGCTCCATTCAGACGTCCGTATGTGTTTTGCGGATCCACGGATCCGCGGATCCACGGATCCGCGGATTTGCAAAACACATACAGACGTCTGAATGGAGCTTTACAGGGGGGTGATCAATGACAGGGGGGTGATCACCCCATATAGACTACCTGATCACCCCCCTGTCATTGATCATCCCCTGTAAGGCTCCATTCAGACGTCCGCATGTGTTTTACGGATCCGCGGATCCGCAAAACACATACGGACGTCTGAATGGAGCCTTACAGGGGGGTGATCAATGACAGGGGGGTGATCACCCCATATAGACTCCCTGATCACCCCCCTGTCATTGATCACCCCCCTGTAAGGCTCCATTCAGACGTCCGTATGTGTTTCGTGGATCCCGCGGATCCGCAAAACACACACACGGACGTCTGAATGGAGCCTTACAGGGGGGTGATCACCCCATATAGACTCCCTGATCACCCCCCTGTCATTGATCACCCCCTGTAAGGCTCCATTCAGACGTCTGTATGTGTTTTGCGGATCTGCGAATCCACGGATCCGCAAAACACGGACACCGCAGATCCGCAAAACACGGACACCGGCAATGTGCTTTCCGCATTTTGAGGATCCGCACATTGCCCGAACTATATAGAAAATGCAATTTCTTGTCCGCAATTGCGGACAAGAATAGGACATGTTCTATAGGCTCTACAAAAAACGCAGTGTTCGCCCCATCAGGCCTGATCTTGTGCGCACACTTGCGTTCAGTCCGCCCCACCGCAGTGACAGAATTTTTTTTTCTGATCACTGCAAAAACACCGTAAAATCGCAGCGGCGCTATAAAAAGATCACTTTTGAGGGGCATGGCGAGTTCATAGAAGATTTTTTTATTTTTTGGGCACAAGTTAGCGGAAATTTTTTTTTTTGTTTTGTTTTTTTTTGTTTTTTCTTACAAAGTCTCATATTCCACTAACTTGTGACAAAAAATAAAATCTCACATGAACTCACCATACCCCTCACGGAATCCAAATGCGTAAATTTTTTTAGACATTTATATTCTAGACTTCTTCTCACGCTTTAGGGCCCCTAAAATGCCAGCGCAGTATAAATACCCCACAAATGACCCCATTTCGGAAAGTAGACACCCCAAGGTATTCACTGAGGGGCATAGTGAGTCCATGAAAGATATAATTTTTTGTCACAAGTTAGCAGAAAGGGAGACTTTGTGAGAAAAAACAACAAAAAAATCAATTTCCGCTAACTTGTGCCAAAAAATAAAAAATTCTATGAACTCGCCATGCCCCTCACGGAATACCTTGGGGTGTCTTCTTTCAAAAATTGGGTCACATGTGGGGTATTTATACTGCCCTGGCATTTTAGGGGCCCTAAAGCGTGAGAAGAAGTCTGGAATCTAAATGTCTAAAAATGCCCTCCTAAAAGGAAATTGGGCCCCTTTGCGCATCTTGGCTGCAAAAAAGTGTCACACATGTGGTATCGCCTTACTCAGGAGAAGTAGGGCAATGTGTTTTGGGGTGTCTTTTTACATATAACCATGCTGGGTGAGAGAAATATCTCTCTATAATGACAACTTTGTATAATAAAATGGGAAAAGTTGACTTTTAGAGATATTTCTCTCACCCAGCATGGGTATATGTAAAAATACACCCTAAAACACATTGCCCTACTTCTTCTGAGTACGGCGATACCACATCTGTGACTCTTTTTTGCAGCCAAGATGCGCAAAGGGGCCCAATTTCCAATGAGTACTTTCAGGATTTCACAGGCCATTTTTAAGAATTTGGATTCCAAACTACTTCTCACGCTTTAGGGCCCCTAGAATGCCAGGGCAGTATAAATACCCCACAAGTGACCCCATTTTGGAAAGAAGACACCCCAAGGTATTCCGTGAGGGTTATGGTTAGTTCATGTAAAATTTTATTTTTTGTCACAAGTTAGTGGAATATAAGACTTTGTAAAAAAAAAAAAAACTCACTATGCCCATCAGCGAATACCTTAGGGTGTCTACTTTCCGAATGGGGTCATTTGTAGGGTGTTTCTACTGTCTGGGCATTGTAGAACCTCAGGAAACATGACAGGTGCTCAGAAAGTCTGAGCTGCTTCAAAATGCGGAAATTCACATTTTGCACCATAGTTTGTAAACGCTATAACTTTTACCCAAACCAATAAATATACACTTATTGCATTTTTTTTATCAAAGACATGTAGAACAATAATTTAGAGAAAAATGTATATAGAAATGTAGTTTAATTGAAAAATTTTACAACCGAAAGTGAAAAATGTATGTTTTTTTGCAAAAATTTCGGTAAATTTCGATTAATATAAAAAAAGTAAAAATGTCAGCAGCATGAAATACCACCAAATGAAAGCTCTATTAGTGAGAATAAAAGGAGGTAAAATTCATTTGGGTGGTAAGTTGTATGACCGAGCAATAAACCGTGAAAGTAGTGTAGTGCAGAATTGTAAAAAGTGGTCTGGTCATTAAGGGGGTTTAAGCTAGGGGGGCTGAAGTGGTTAATCAACACAAAAATTTATGCAATACTGCTTACAATTATGAGAGACATACCATCAATTGATTATGCACAGAAATTCAATCAAGAAAATGACAGATACGAGCCCTTTCTATGACCAATCTCAGATAGTATTGGTAGTATCGCAATAAAGCTTATAAATTATCGACTTGACATCAAACTAGGGAATATAATGATTCCCAACAGAGAAGTTCTCTTGATATCAATATTAGATCTTTTATTCAGTGATATGCATCTTCACTGAATACTGCCAATATTGATGTAGCACTAACAATATATCTACACAAAATGAGGATTTTGGCTATAAATCAAGCGAATCAATTTATCAATGCTACTGTCACGACAGGTGGGTAAGCGGGGAAACAACAAAACACAGGGAAATCCAACAGAACAAATGACTCGACCCAAAAGCTAGGGAGAAAAGGGTCAACTCCTAGCGATCCCTAAAAGCTTTCCCTAGACTGCTGTGCCCATGTGCATAACCTTAGGGTGGATAAGCACATGCCCTCGTGCCTAAATCTAAACACCTTGGGCAAACCATAAGCAGCCGGGAAAAGGGAAGTGGCAACCTGCTTCTTCTCACCAGGAAGAAGAAAGCGTTTCCCTAGAGACCTAGATAACACACACAAATGGAAAGGAAGGAGAGGACTTATCTTGATAAGAGCTGGAGCAGATGATCCACCACAAATCAAGAGCTCTTAGAAAAGAACTATAACCCGCACAGGCCACTGGGGGAAGGAGGGATAAATAGCCTCACTAACGATGAAACCCAGTACACCTAAGGGAAGGTGGATCCAGCTCAAATCCAAATCAAAACAAACCAAGAAGTCAGACATGTGCAGCCAGTCTGACAGATCTCCGCACATTCACAGGGCAAGGCGTGACAACTACACAACATAAAATCATACATTACCTGAGAAGGTAGGCGATAGGCAGAGTCTAGGGGACGTCAGCTCTCAAGGGTTTTTCTAAAAATCAAGATCCTTCTCCCGTGTCTCTTTCTTTGTTTCCTCCCCAATCTTTTTGGTATGTGGTTTCTTAACCAAAAACTTATCAGATGAACACAACTTCCTAGTTTGTAACTTTCCAATCATTGTCGGATAGGCATGTACATTGATAAGGAATGTGATGTCTTAACACTAACCAGAATGCACTTTTGCTACTGGTGTAGTGTTGCCTACTCATACCTAGGTGGCACTGTTGTATAAGCTATAAGCATCATACCATTAAGGGTTAATTCCTACATGCCTGACATCTTCAACGTGCGTGACACACGCTAAAAAAGACCAAAAGAGGAGGCGCCAAATTCCCTAGGAGATAATCAGATAAAAGCTATGAGGTGGATCATGGAGACCCGTATAATGTAATCTATATAGACTTGTTTCCTTGTATCTCCAAGGATAGAGATATAGAGTAGCAATACTTACACATAAAGAAAATTACATGTTACAATCAAAATAGAATCATATAAAATCATATAAAATCAAAGCCAAATATTAATATAAAACCAAAGCTAAATTGTTAGTGACTCACTTCACCCAGGAGGGTAATGTGGGATAAAGCTCAAGACACCCACACCACACCTCCTGCGCTTGGGTCGCCTGTAGAGATGTCAGAAAAGGACAGCAAACACTCAACAGTGTATCTTAAACTTTTTCTTTTATTCCAATGCCAGGGTGGGGGAGAGGAGGAAGCTCTACGTGTTTCGAGGCCTAATAGTGGGTCCCCTTCATCAGGAGAAGATATGAGTACAATAAAGGTGGTATTTAAATAGACATGAAAAAAAATGCCAAAAAGGCTTATAGCGACGTAACTTTGTGAGTAGCTAATATCCGCCGAAGGGATGTTCGGCTAATGCCACTCTCCAGTGACATGCGGCGAGTGCTACGCTGTGGGCTCTTGCTGAATGAAGCTAGGACAGCCACTGATGTTTCTTCATTAGTGACAGATTTCATGCGTCCACATTTTGGCAAATCCAACACTGAACCAGTTTCACTAAACTTAGCAAGCAGTTTGCTAACTGTAGCATGGGAGATGGGTGGTCTCGTAGGCTGTCTTGCATTGAAGTCTGCTGCAATGACCCGGTTACTGCATTCACCAGACATCAACACAATTTCTATCCGCTCCGCACGTGTTAACCTCGGCGACATGTCAATGGCTGTAAACAAAGAGAAACTTGTAAATAACTCATGAAAGAATAAAGTTACGTTAAAACCAAGCACACCATTGTTTTTCTTAGGAAATTCCCAATAAGTTTGATGTGTCACATGACCCTCTTCCCATTGAAAAAACAAAAGTTGGATTCAAAATGGCCAACTTTAAAATGGCGCCATGGTCACCACCCATCTTGAATAGTTTCCCCCCTCACATATACTAATGTGCCACAAACAGGAAGTTCATATCACCAACCATTCCCATTTTATTAAGGTGTATCAATATAAATGGCCAACCCTGTAGATTACATTATACGGGTCTCCATGATCCACCTCATAGCTTTTATCTGATTATCTCCTAGGGAATTTGGCGCCTCCTCTTTTGGTCTTTTTTAGCATGTCTCTTCTTTTCTTTTCCCACCCCTGACTTACATTTGTTCGGCCGATAGGTGACCAACGTCCGACCAGAGGAGCAGTGGCTGACATAGGTTCAGCATACTTTGAAAGAGATATCCATGGTCTAATCGAGAGAATCATAAGGAAAATCAAAAGATTACCCACCACCGAATTAAGACTGCCTTCCCCAAGCATGATCAGCGGCACCTGGCAGACTATTGGGAAGACACTACCACCAGCAAATACCAATAAAGAAAATACCAACGATGGAGATCTCCATGCACTGGACACCATCAAGGACTTCATAAAGAACGAAGTAGACTGGTATTTTCTTGTTATCTATGAGTCTATAGGGATTATCCCCCAAGGCCTAAGACACTCACTAAAGCCTTCATTTACAAATGACCCTGAGTTTGTGAAGAGTTGGCTATATGCCAGCGATAAATGTTCACAACAATATATGAAGCTGTTAATTGAAAAAAGGAAAGCTTTATGTATACAGCTGGGTCTTAAACTCAAAAAGTGGCTAACCAAAAAAACGCAAATTAGACCTGAAGAGGATAAGGGCTTCTTTTGGGATACAATCAGACGTTTTGAGTATAATGAGGTCTATAGGAAATGTAAGAAACTAATAAGAGACACTAAAGATTATGATCAAAACAAAATTAGAGCGTGGGAGAGAAAACACTCTTCTCCCCCTCCCCACACTATTCCATCCAGTTTTTTAAAGAATGTACAAAATAAGCCTCCCAAATTGGGCCCTTATCCAAGATCTACCCTCACTAGAGCGGTATTCTATAATAGTACTGTTCATGGGACAACGGGATTATTTAATAACCATTTATCAGATTTCAAACCTGTTAGAGCCTCACATCCACCACAAATAGCTAACATGCCACCAGTATCTTCCCTTAGCAATAATAACTGCTTTTCACGGACATCCACTACCCCTCCCCAACAGACATATATTGGAGGACAAAAAGACGACACATCTACCTCCAACGTGGGGATCTGTCCTTCTCCCCAAGAGACTCTATCGGTCCATACAGTACAAACTACCAATAATTCATTGCATTCCACCCCTCGGCAGGCGGAGAGTTCTAATTCTAAATTGACACATCACTCATTGCCCGAAAACTCACCGGAGGAACAAACAATACCAGTATCTATTTGTTCTTGCTCAACGCAATCTCCTGCATCTCCAAATAATTTTGTTTCCCAACCCTCGATCAATGACCTTTCCACTCATTCAGTTTCCACCACCCAATCTGATCGTTTTCTAGCCCTACCTTCCAATCTTTCAGAAAGACCTTTTTTAGGGAGAATCTCACCTTCACTGAACAACCACAACCACACTCCACCTACAAGACAGATACTCTCGAGTATACAGGTTTTGAGCCCCTTTTTCACCCCCACAGGCCCAACCCCCTCCTCGTCCCCTCACAACTTCCAAAGTATGAAGATCACACATTTCTTCAGCCCAATACCGTTATCCCGAAAAAGAACAAAAAACAATTCCGGGGATGTAGAGGGGAAAGAGCAAAACACTCCAAGAAAGAAAAAACTCAAATCCCAATCTGTAATATTAGATGATCGACCAAATCCAACACCATAGTCACAACCACACAGAAAGACTTTATCCACAACCAACAGAAGGATACAACACCTTCAGAAGATCATTTGCATAAGTTTAAAAAGTGTTATTTTCATTATCTGGACGAGGGACACAGAAGAGACAGGTACGATTGTAATGAGGGTCAAAGAGTCTATAACCTGATCTGAGCGGTCTAAAACGCTCAGATTAGGTGAAAGACTCCCTTTAATGCTCGAGAGTAAAGAGCGCTAATGGAACTAAAGAAAAATAAAGAAATTGTAATAAAAAGCGCAGATAAGGGAGGAGGGGTGGTAATTATGGATCTTGACTATTATACAAGAGAATCCAAAAGGATCTTGTCAGACCAGGTATACTACAAAGTTCTTATAGAAGACACTACCACAATCTTCAAAAAAAACACTACAAGAGCTGCTAGACTCTGGTTTCAATCAAAACATTATTGACAAAAAATAAAGGCTATTCCTCACTAATAATCACCCCACTACAGCTCGTTTCTACTTCTTGCCAAAGATCCATAAATCCCTTACTAATCCACCTGGTAGACCGATCATATCTGGCATCAACTCTCTCACTTCGAACCTTTCAGCCTATGTAGATACATTTCTGCAAAAATATGTACAAAAACTTCCTTCATATGTAAGAGATTCCTCAGACCTTATAAATACTCTCAACACCATAGATTGGAAGCACGACTACATCTGGGTTACGCTCGATGCAGCCTCCTTATATAGCAACATCCGGCATGATTTGGGAGTACGAGCAGTCAGACATTTTCTTGAACTCGACCCCAAAATGCCTTTGACTCAGAAAGATTTCATTATAAAATCAATTGAATTTATTTTGGAACATAACTATTTTATCTTTAACGAAACAATCTACATTCAAACCAGGGGTACCACTATGGGTACTAAGTTTGCACCATCGTATGCAAACCTGTTTGTGGGCATTTTTGAAGGCAAAATGGGTCTCCAATCTCATAAAGATGTGGTCCTCTTTCGTCGCTATATAGACTACATCATTTTCATTTGGGGCGGTAGCATCGAAGACCTCACATCCTTTATTTCCACGCTAAATCAAAATGATTGGGGCCTTAAGTTTACGTGTGAATTCGACTCCAAGGTGGTAACATTTCTGGATATTCACATTGAAATTGTTGCGAATAGGATCACTACTAGAACCCACTTCAAAAAGGTGGACGCTAATAGTTACCTTGAATATTCTAGTTGCCACCATACAAAATGGAAGAGAAACATACCTTATGGGCAGAGGAAGAGAATCCGGAGTAATTGCTCTGATGATAAAACCCTGAGAAAACAACTGGGAGTCCTAAAAGATCGTTTTTTGGACAAGGGCTACCCAAAAAGTCTGATCAAGGCCTCAACTCCGAGGATTCTCAAACTGGATCAAAAAGAAGCCCTAAAATCAGCCCCTTTGGGAAGTGCTAATGAAAAAGAATATCAATGTAACCTTATCACTAGGTACAATAGGGACCATCAAAATATCAGAAAGGTACTCACTAAACATTGGAGTATCCTGTTGAAGGACCAGATCCTGAAAGATGTACTCCCCAAACAGCTGTCCATTACATTAAGAAGAGCCCAAACCTTAAAGAATATCCTCGCCTCTTCATACCCTAAGCTTCGAGCGCCCAATAAAACGATCTTGCCTCCAGCAACTAGAAAAGAGACTTTTAAATGTGGCGCTAAAAATTGTAAATGCTGTGCAATGATCCCTCATGGCATTAGAGAAATGGAAATAGGCATCTGGGCCCTAAAACAGGAACTAAACTGTGGGATGAGAAACATCATCTCTCTCTTAAGGTGCCCATGTGGCTTAAAATACGTGGGTAGGACCACTCAAACTTTGAGGGAGAGAATGTGTGAACATCGTTCAAACATCAAACGTAAAGTTTTAACGCATAGTGTATCACGCCACTTCTCCGAACGACATGATGGCACCCTAACCGGTCTTACCGTCACCCCTTTAGAAACCATCCCATCTTCCTACCAACAGTTATGTCGGAAGAAAATGTATTGGATATTTGTAAAGGGGGAATATTAATCACCAATATTTATGCAAATATCGATAATTAATATTCATAAATAGGAGGAGCCGTCTACTGATGACTCCGCCTATTTATACCTTTACATAAATAACAATACTTTCACTATACTTTGCCTCACGCTAATCACTACGCTAGCTGCATGCGCCTTACTAAACGAACTATCGCTAATAACCACACATTACACAGATAGTTACAAATAAAACACAGTATTTATTAATACCAACAATACACTACGCACGCAATACACTAACAATACAGTACTAGAAATACAGCACTAAACTACACTACACGGTTCCCAAATTCCACCCACAAACTAACTATACAATACACTCACACAAATATTAGCGGCCCACCTACCTGGTTCTATTCTTGTCCCTAAGGGAACGACGAGGGTTAACGGTGGCGCTGCAGGGGTGAATGCAGGCCACAAACACAGAGCAGGGGTATTAGGGTAGGGGAACTGAAGGGTAGGGATTCAGCATTGCAAGGGTTAATACCTTGCAAGCAAATTCTGGGGTACAGGGGAATGGTGGGAGGTGGATAACAGGGAGAGGGCTAGTGGTGAGGGTGAGTGGTTATGGGCAAGGAGTTTTAGGGGGTATGGGTATCGTTGGTGGGACAGGGTAGGTAAGGGTTAATCAGGGGGAATTCATTGGTGGGATAGTGGTAGATCAGGGGTATAAGGGTTAATAAGGGGGGATACTCAGAGTTATTGCTCAGTCGTTTAGGGGGTGCTCGTTCGTCCAGGGGTTGATCCTCTTCCGGCAGGGGGGGGGACCGCTCCGTTTCTCCTGAGCGCTGGCTGCGCTCTCCTTCCAGGGGCCGGTAGGGATCCACCACACCTTCAGTGCAGGGCTACCGGATATTTATATCCCGCAGCCCGCACTCCCGGGCCACGGCGCATGCGCTGTGCGCTCGCGCCACGGGCAAAGACACGTGGGCTGGCGCGGTGATATGACGTCACTGCGCCAGCCCGCGCGTCCCTGCATGCGCACAGCAGGGCCACGCAACTTGCTGACAGGCGGGAGAAGCCTTTCATCTCCCGCCTGCAGCACCTTGCATTCCGGACAGCGCAATAGTAATCGCGCTGCCGGAATGTGCATAATAGAAGGAGGGGCGGTTTCTCCCTCCCTTCTATCATGCATAATTATCTCCAGCAGCTCTGGAGATAATTAGAACAAAGGCCTCAGATTCTGTTGAACCTGAGCTCTTTGTAGCCATCAGGAGGACCGGACCCTTGTCCCGTCATTCTGATGCAGCCAGATTGCATCGGTGTGGATGCTTGGGGCACATTCACACTGACGCACCTGGTTTCAGGTAAAGGGGCCCATGGAGGGGGATATATGTATAATATACATGTATATGGATGCTTGGGGCACATTCACACTGACGCACCTGGTTTCAGGTAAAGGGGCCCATGGAGGGGGATATATGTATAATATACATGTATATGGATGCTTGGGGCACATCCATACACATGTATACACTGATATTGGGGTATTATAAGGGGGCACAGATTATATATATGTAACAAGGGACCTATAAGGAGGCACATAATTCCCACAGGGGCCACCATGAGCCCCTGTGGGCCACCAAAGGCAGACGTGCGCAGATGCTGGGCACATCTGCGCACATCATCCCATGATATGGTAGTCAATGTATGCATATATACCATACATGCCCGCACGTGTTTGCCTGCATGCATGGATATATATATGCATACATCTCAACCCTTCCTCAACAGTATTTACACTGAACACATTATCCCCTTTCGGTCTAAATGAAAGTCTGGAATACTTGGACTATTACAAGAACACTGTAGATACCCCTATAATATGTTGTGGTCATGCAGGTGGAATACTGGTGGAAGGGAGGTATATTTCACCCAGATTTCTCACCTGGGCGAAGTAAGTGTAATCCAGGGAGTGCTGTGGCCTGAACAAACGTAGATGTTTAGGCAGGATTCTTTTTGGAATACGTGGGGCCTGGATTATGCAGAACGTTGTGAAGGTTGGTAGAGGGAGCAGCCGTTCCCTTCCTTCCAGGCTCTGAAACACCTTAAGGCAGTTAACCCTGTTAGATTACTATATACAGAGTGCTGTGAATACTGAGGACCACGTTGTGTGAACGCCAGCCTAACAACCGTAGCCTAGGTGAGACAAACTCTTTGTGTTATTAGTTAGTCCCAGACGGGAAGGCTTTTGTTTTGTGATTTGTTACTGCTATACTCAAAATATACTAACATGCTTTTTTCATCTAGCCGTGTATTTTAGAATATTTTAGAATATATGGAATTGTTTTGCGGAGATTTTTATTTATACGATTATGTTCCGTTATTTTGAACATTCATTTTCAATTATTTTAGCATTATTTATTTTAAGCCCTATCAGCCTGCAGTCCTTGACCCAGATGTTTATTTTATTTTATCTTAATATCCACCTGTTGTTTTAACATAAGAACTATTTATATGACTATGTAGTCTATTATCTACATGATTATTTGCCTGAATGTGTGGGTTCTAATGGCTGTCTATCATTATCGTTGTGAATTTGTCTATGTACGCTTGTATCTTTTTGCTCATTTGTTTATTTTTATTTTATTATTTTTTTATTTTTATACATGAAAAGGTAGCCTTTCCAAAAGAAACCACACACTGCCAAGGTTGACCAATGGAGTTTACGATTCTTTCCTTCTAGTATATGTACTCTGGGCCTCTGCGTTTCACCGATGCGTGCCAAGTGACGACCGGTGACGCAGGCACCCGATCACATTAATCGGTACCTGATCGTGTGACCTAACCATCGAACACTACATTCCTTTCGTTCCCCTGAAGCCGGAAGTCCGTAGCTTTCCTCCCTTTATTTTTGGTGAGGTCACGTGTACCCACGGCCTGGTCTAAGTCACCGTTGACCATACTGATCAGGGCCTGCTGCCACCTATTCCACATATTCCAATATTATGACAAGACATATATGGTTTATTATTCTTCTGGTGTGCGCGATGTGTGGCTTCCGGTGCGGATATGCGCTCCACGGTGGAACGCACCGGAAATTCTGGGGTGCGTTCCGCTGTGGGGCGCATCACCATACTCGATATCTGAAGATCGCTGCGATGTTATAGAGCAGCGGCTCAGTGTCCTTTTATCCTTATCCATGTGTTAGCTGTTTGTGTATTAATTCCAATTTTAACTACAGTCATGTGAAAAAATTAGGACACCCTTTGAAAGCATGTGGTTTTTTGTAACATTTTTAATAAAAGGTTATTTCATCTCCGTTTCAACAATACAGAGAGATTAAAGTAATCCGACTAAACAAAGAAAACTGAAGAAAAGTATTTTCAAGATCTTCTGTAAATGTCATTCTACAAAAATGCCTATTCTAACTGAGGAAAAAGATAGGACACCCTCACATGTATTCCCTCTTAAATTGGCTCAGATCTCACACAGGTATATCACACCAGGTGCACATAATTAGTAGATCGTTACTCTGCATGTTGAATGAGGCTTGCCCTATTTAAACCTCAGACATTTAGTTTGGTGTGCTCCTGACTGTTGAAGTGAGAGTGAGCACCATGGTGAGAGCAAAAGAGCTGTCAGAGGACTTCAGTAAAAAGATTGTAGCAGCCTATGAGTCTGGGAAGGGATTTAAAAAGATCTCAAAAGATTTTGAAATCAGCCATTCCACTGTCCGGAAGATAGTCTACAAGTGGAGGGCTTTCAAAACAACTGCCAACATGCCCAGGACTGGTCGCCCCAGCAAGTTCACCCCAAGAGCAGACCGCAAGATGCTAAAAGAGGTCTCCAAAAACCCTAAAGTGTCATCTCGAGAACTACAGCAGGCTCTGGCTACTGTTGATGTAGAAGTACATGCCTCTACAATCAGAAAGAGACTGTACAAGTTTAACTTGCATGGGAGGTGTGCAAGGAGGAAACCTTTGCTTTCCAAGAGAAACATCGAGGCCAGACTGACATTTGCCAGAGATAAAGTTGACAAAGACCAGGACTTCTGGAATAATGTTCTTTGGACAGATGAGTCCAAAATTGAATTATTTGGACACAACAGCAGAGGACATGTTTGGCGTAAACCAAACACAGCATTCCAAGAAAAGAACCTCATACCAACTGTGAAGCATGGAGGTGGAAGTGTCATGGTTTGGGGCTGCTTTGCTGCAGCAGGACCTGGTCAGCTCACCATCATAGAATCCACGATGAATTCTACTGTGTATCAGAAGGTGCTTGAAGAACATGTGAGACCATCAGTTAGAAAATTAAAGCTGAAGCGGAACTGGACCATGCAACATGACAATGACCCAAAACATACTAGTAAATCAACCAAAGATTGGCTGAAAAAGAAGAAATGGAGAGTCCTGGAATGGCCAAGTCAAAGTCCAGATTTGAATCCCATTGAGATGCTGTGGGGTGACTTGAAAAGGGCTGTACGTGCAAGAAACCCCTCAAACATCTCACAGCTGAAAAAGTTCTGCATTGAGGAGTGGGGTAAAATTTCCTCAGACCGATGTCGAAGACTGGTAGATGGCTACAAGAACCGTCTCACTGCAGTTATTTCAGCCAAAGGAGGTAACACTCGCTATTAGGGGCAAGGGTGTCCTATCTTTTTCCTCAGTTAGAATAGGCATTTTTGTAGAATGACATTTACAGAAGATCTTGAAAAGACTTTTCTTCAGTTTTCTTTGTTTAGTCGGATTACTTTAATCTCTCTGTATTGTTGAAACGGAGATGAAATAACCTTTTATTAAAAATGTTACAAAAAACCACATGCTTTCAAAGGGTGTCCTAATTTTTTCACATGACTGTATATGGGTCGACAACTTGTGGCGCGTAATTTCCGGTGCGTTCCAGTATGGGGCGCATGCGGAAACCGGAAGTTGCGTCGCTAGATGCCTTTTTGGTGGGTTTTTTCATGTCTATTTAAATACCACCTTTATTGTACTCATATCTTCTCCTGATGAAGGGGACCCACTATTAGGCCTCGAAACACGTTGAGCTTCCTCCTCTCCCCCACCCTGGCATTGGAGTAAAAGAAAAAGTTCAAGATACACTGTTGAGTGTTTGCTGTCCTTTTCTGACATCTCTACAGGCGACCCAGGCGCAGGAGGTGTGGTGTGGGTGTCTTGAGCTTTATCCCACATTACCCTCCTGGGTGAAGTGAGTCACTAACAATTTGGCTTTGGTTTTATATTAATATTTGGCTTTGATTTTATATGATTTTATATGATTCTATTTTGATTGTAACATGTAATTTTCTTTATGTGTAAGTATTGCTACTCTATATCTCTATCCTTTGAGATACAAAGAAACAAGTCTATATAGATTACATTATACGGGACTCCATGATCCACCTCATAGCTTTTATCTGATTATGGCCTCATGCACACGACAGTTTTTTTTCACGGTCCGCAAAAACGGGGTCCGTGGGTCCGTGATCCGTGACCGTTTTTTCGTCCGTGGGTCTTCCTTGATTTTTGGAGGATCCACGGACATGAAAAAAAAGTCGTTTTGGTGTCCGCCTGGCCGTGCGGAGCCAAACGGATCCGTCCTGAATTACAATGCAAGTCAATGGGGACGGATCCGTTTGATGTTGACACAATATGGTGCCATTTCAAACGGATCCGTCCCCATTGACTTTCAATGTAAAGTCTGGAGTTCTTTTATACCATCGGATTACAGTTTTCTCCAATCCGATGGTATATTTTAACTTGAAGCTTCCCCATCACCATGGGAACGCCTCTGTTAGAATATACTGTCGGATATGAGCTACTTCGTGAACCTCAGATCCGACAGTATATTCTAACACAGAGGCGATCCCATGGTGATGGGGACGCTTCAGGTTAGAATACACTGCAAACTTTGTACAAGACTGCCCCCTGCTGCCTGGCAGCACCCGATCTCTTACAGGGGGATATGATAGCACAATTAAACCCTTCAGGTGCGGCACCTAAAGGGGTTAATTGTACTATCATATTCCCCTGTAAGAGATCAGGGCTGCCAGGCAGCAGGGGGCAGACCCCCCCCTCCCCAGTTTGAATATCGTTGGTGGCACAGTGTGCGCCCCCCATCGGGCCCCCCCTTCCTCCCTCTAATGTTAGAAATCGTTGGTGGCACAGTGTGCGCCCACCATCGCCCCCCCCCCTCCCTCCCTCTATTGTAATAAATCGTTGGTGGCACAGTGTGCCAACCACCATCGCCCCCCCCCCTCCCTCTATAGCAGTAACAACATTGGTGGCAGTGTGCGGCCTCCCATTCCCCCCCCCCATCATTGGTGGCAGCGGAGTTCCGATCGGAGTCCCAGTTTAATCGCTGGGGCTCCGATCGGTAACCATGGCAACCAGGACGCTACTGCAGTCCTGGTTGCCACGGTTACTTAGCAATAGTACAACAGTAGAAGATTCATACTTACCTGCTTGCTGCTGCGATGTCTGTGTCCGGCCGGGAGCTCCACCTACTGGTAAGTGACAGGTCTGTGCGGCGCATTGCTAAAGAACTGTCACTTACCAGTAGGAGGAGCTCCCGGCCGTTCACAGACATCGCAGCAGCAAGCAGGTAAGTATGAATCTTCTACTGTTGTACTATTGCTAAGTAACCATGGCAACCAGGGCTGCAGTAGCTTCCTGGTTGCCATGGTTACCGATCGGAGCCCCAGCGATTAAACTGGGACTCCGATCGGAACTCCGCTGCCACCAATGATGGGGGGAGGGGGGGGCGATGGTGGGCGCACACTGTGCCACCAACGATTTCTAACATTAGAGGGAGGAAGGGGGGGCCCGATGGGGGCGCACACTGTGCCACCAACGATATTCAAACTGGGGAGGGGGGGGGGGGTCTGCCCCCTGCTGCCTGGCAGCCCTGATCTCTTACAGGGGAATATGATAGTACAATTAACCCCTTTAGGTGCCGCACCTGAAGGGGTTAATTGTGCTATCATATCCCCCTGTAAGAGATCGGGTGCTGCCAGGCAGCAGGGGGCAGTCTTGTACAAAGTTTGCAGTGTATTCTAACTAGAAGCGTCCCCATCACCATGGGAACGCTTCTGTGTTAGAATATACTGTCGGAAATGAGTTTTCACGAAGTGAAAACTTAGATCTGAAAAAGCTTTTATGCAGACGGATCTTCGGATTCGTCTGTATGAAAGCAACCTACGGCCGCGGATCACGGACACGGATGCCAATCTTGTGTGCATCCGTGTTCTTTCACGGACCCATTGACTTGAATGGGTCCGTGAACCGTTGTCCGTCAAAAAAATAGGACAGGTCATATTTTTTTGACGGACAGGATACACGGATCACGGCCTCGGCTGCAAAACGGTGCATTTTCAGATTTTTCCACGGACCCATTGAAAGTCAATGGGTCCGCGAAAAAAAACGGAAAACGGCACAACGGCCACGGATGCACACAACGGTCGTGTGCATGAGGCCTATCTCCTAGGGAATTTGGCGCCTCCTCTTTTGGTCTTTTTTAGCTATCCTCATTCTCTATCACCTACCCTGAGTTCTCTAAGGCTAGGTTGAGACCATTGGCAGCCTGCCCACCTATGTTTCACTAAGAAATATATTTGAGGAATATAATTTTTTCTTATTTAATTCTTTATATATTGCTTTATATTTATTTATGTTTTTGCCTTCCTTTTGGCGCCCTGCTAAGTTATTCCGGGACCCTCTACTTGAAGGTCCAGCGACTAACACTCTTCTTTCCTTTTCCCGCCCCTGATCTTCAGCACTACACACACCTGACATCTGGAGGCCTTATCTCAGAGCTGAGGGACAAACTTTGATACATGAACCAACTATAATATAGACTCGGAGGAACATCTTGACACTTCTCACAGATAAGAAATACAATGAAGCCTCTACCACCACAGGTGGCGTGTGTCTTCTAACTGTCTATATGACGATTGACTATTGGTTACAGAAACACAACTTTCTCTGAACGAAGTCTCATTCCCAAAAGTCCATACTAAAACCGTAACTATAAACTATTCATCATAACTAGAATAAGTAGATATAAATGTTTACACTTCTGAAAAGGCACAACAAATCCCCCTTCATTACAATGTAATCCAAAAGATAAGTTGAATTACATTAGAATGTGAAAAAGGGCTTTTCACACAGATTCTTCAAGAACCGGGTTTGTAATGTTCCAACCAGAGCTTTCTTCAATTTTATCCAACGCACCACTTGTATGGTTAGGAAACTCAGCCATCCCAGAATGATGACCAGCACACCCCATATATAATCTGCCCCCAGGTCCAAACTGAGGGTTTTAATTAGAGGTGGGACGAATCCAATTTTTTTCAAATCCGAATCCGAAAAGGTTCTCGAATCTTTCGAATCTTTTGAATCTCGAATCCTACGAATCCTTTACATAAGAATTGTGTGACCGGTGTAAGAAACAAACTGATCCAAACTCAATATTCTTTTAATATGAAAAAATAAAGAGTCCTTACTTTTTTAACAAAGTATTCGTCAACACAGAAAGAAAGTAACCTTAAAGGGAACCTGTCACCAGGATTTTGTGTATAGAGCTGAGGACATGGGTTGCTAAATGGCCGCTAGCACATCCACAATACCCAGTCCCCATAGCTCTATGTGCTTTTATTGTGCAAAAAAACGATTTGATACATATGCAAATTATTAACCTGAGATGAGTCCTGTCCCTGACTCATCTCACGGACAGGACTCATCTCACGGACGGGACTCATCTCACGGACGGGACTCATCTCACGGACGGGACTCATCTCACGGACAGGACTCATCTCACGTACAGGACTCATCTCTGGTTAATTTGCACATGTATCAAATCATTTTCTTTACACAATAAAAGCACACAGAGCTATGGGGACTGGGTATTGCAGATGTGCTAGCAGCCATGTCCTCAGCTCTATGCACAAAATCCAGGTGACAAGTTCCCTTTAAGGACAACTGAAATGAGAGGTACAGTCATGTGAAAAAATTAGGACACCCTTTGAAAGCATGTGGTTTTTTGTAACATTTTTAATAAAAGGTTATTTCATCTCCGTTTCAACAATACAGAGAGATTAAAGTAATCCGACTAAACAAAGAAAACTGAAGAAAAGTCTTTTCAAGATCTTCTGTAAATGTCATTCTACAAAAATGCCTATTCTAACTGAGGAAAAAGATAGGACACCCTTGCCCCTAATAGCGAGTGTTACCTCCTTTGGCTGAAATAACTGCAGTGAGACGGTTCTTGTAGCCATCTACCAGTCTTCGACATCGGTCTGAGGAAATTTTACCCCACTCCTCAATGCAGAACTTTTTCAGCTGTGAGATGTTTGAGGGGTTTCTTGCACGTACAGCCCTTTTCAAGTCACCCCACAGCATCTCAATGGGATTCAAATCTGGACTTTGACTTGGCCATTCCAGGACTCTCCATTTCTTCTTTTTCAGCCAATCTTTGGTTGATTTACTAGTATGTTTTGGGTCATTGTCATGTTGCATGGTCCAGTTCCGCTTCAGCTTTAATTTTCTAACTGATGGTCTCACATGTTCTTCAAGCACCTTCTGATACACAGTAGAATTCATCGTGGATTCTATGATGGTGAGCTGACCAGGTCCTGCTGCAGCAAAGCAGCCCCAAACCATGACACTTCCACCTCCATGCTTCACAGTTGGTATGAGGTTCTTTTCTTGGAATGCTGTGTTTGGTTTACGCCAAACATGTCCTCTGCTGTTGTGTCCAAATAATTCAATTTTGGACTCATCTGTCCAAAGAACATTATTCCAGAAGTCCTGGTCTTTGTCAACTTTATCTCTGGCAAATGTCAGTCTGGCCTCGATGTTTTCTTGGAAAGCAAAGGTTTCCTCCTTGCACACCTCCCATGCAAGTTAAACTTGTACAGTCTCTTTCTGATTGTAGAGGCATGTACTTCTACATCAACAGTAGCCAGAGCCTGCTGTAGTTCTCGAGATGACACTTTAGGGTTTTTGGAGACCTCTTTTAGCATCTTGCGGTCTGCTCTTGGGGTGAACTTGCTGGGGCGACCAGTCCTGGGCATGTTGGCAGTTGTTTTGAAAGCCCTCCACTTGTAGACTATCTTCCGGACAGTGGAATGGCTGATTTCAAAATCTTTTGAGATCTTTTTAAATCCCTTCCCAGACTCATAGGCTGCTACAATCTTTTTTCTGAAGTCCTCTGACAGCTCTTTTGCTCTCACCATGGTGCTCACTCTCACTTCAACAGTCAGGAGCACACCAAACTAAATGTCTGAGGTTTAAATAGGGCAAGCCTCATTCAACATGCAGAGTAACGATCTACTAATTATGTGCACCTGGTGTGATATACCTGTGTGAGATCTGAGCCAATTTAACCCTACTATACCTGGCTACCTAATAGTGTGGGCTACTATACCTGGCTACCTAATAGTGTGGGCTACTATACCTGTCTACCTAATAGTGTGGGCTAGTATACCTGGCTACCTAATAGTGTGGGCTACTATACCTGTCTACCTAATAGTGTGGGCTACTATACCAGGCTACCTAATAGTGTGGGCTACTATACCTGGCTACCTAATAGTGTGGGCTACTATACCTGGCTACCTAATTGTGTGGGCTACTATACCAGGCTACCTAATAGTGTGGGCTACTATACTGGCTACCTAATAGTGTGGGCTACTATACCTGGCTACCTAATACTGTGGGCTAGGATACCTGGCTACCTAATAGTGTGGGCTACTATACCTGGCTACCTAATAGTGTGGGCTAGTATACCTGGCTACCTAAAAGTGTGGGCTACTATACCTGGCTACCTAATAGTGTGGGCTACTATACCTGGCTACCTAACAGTGTGGGCTACTATACCTGCTACCTAATAGTGTGGGCTACTATACCAGGCTTCCTAATAGTGTGGGCTAGTATACCTGGCTACCTAATAGTGTGGGCTACTATACCTGGCTACCTAATAGTGTGGGCTACTATACCAGGCTACCTAATAGTGTGGGCTACTATACCTGGCTACCTAATAGTGTGGGCTACTATACCTGGCTACCTAATAGTGTGCTACTATACCAGGCTACCTAATAGTGTGGGCTACTATACCAGGCTACCTAATATGTGGGCTACTATACCTGGCTACCTAATAGTGTGGGCTACTATACCAGGCTACCTAATATGTGGGCTACTATACCTGGCTACCTAATAGTGTGGGCTACTATACCTGGCTACCTAATAGTGTGGGCTACTATACCTGGCTACCTAATAGTGTGGGTACTATACCTGGCTACCTAATAGTGTGGGCTACTATACCTGGCTACCTAATAGTGTGGGCTACTATACCTGGCTACCTAATAGTGTGGGCTACTATACCTGGCTACCTAATAGTGTGGGCTACTATACCTGGCTACCTAATAGTGTGGGCTACTATACCTTGGCTACCTAATAGTGTGGGCTACTATACCTGGCTACCTAATAGTGTGGGCTACTATACCTGGCTACCTAATAGTGTGGGCTACTATACCAGGCTTCCTAATAGTGTGGGCTAGTATACCTGGCTACCTAATAGTGTGGGCTACTATACCTGGCTACCTAATACTGTGGGCTACTATACCTGGCTACCTAATAGTGTGGGCTACTATACCTGGCTACCTAATAGTGTGGGCTACTATACCAGGCTACCTAATAGTGTGGGGCTACTAGACCCTGGCTAACTAATAGTGTGGGCTACTATACCTGGCTACCTAATAGTGTGGCTACTATACCTGCTACCTAATAGTGTGGGCTACTATACCTGTCTACCTAATAGTGTGGGCTACTATACCTGGCTACCTAATAGTGTGGGCTACTATACCTGGCTCCTATAGTGGGGGCTAATATCCTGGCACTATAGTGTGGGCTACTATACCTGGCTACCTAATAGTGTGGGCTAACTATACCTGGCTACCTAATCGTGTGGGCTACTATACCTGCTACCTAATAGTGTGGGCTACTATACCTGGCTACCTAATAGTGTGGGCTACTATACCTGGCTACCTAATAGTGTGGGCTACTATACCTGGCTACCTAATAGTGTGGGCTACTACCTGGCTACCTAATAGTGTGGGCTACTATACCTGGTCTACCTAATAGTGTGGGCTACTATACCAGGCTACCTAATAGTGTGGGCTACTATACCTGGCTACCTAATGTTTGGGCTACTATACCTGGCTACCTAATACTGTGGGCTACTATACCTGGCTACCTAATAGTGGCTACTAGCCTGGCTACCTAATAGTGTGGGCTACTATACCTGGCTACCTAATAGTGTGGGCTACTATACCTGGCTACCTAATAGTGTGGGCTACTATACCTGGCTACCTAATAGTGTGGGCTACTATACCGTGGCTACCTATAGTGTGGGCTACGATACCTGGCTACCTAATAGTGTGGGCTACTATACCTGGCTACCTAATAGTGTGGGCTACTATACCTGCTACCTAATAGTGTGGGCTACTATACCTGGCTACCTAATAGTGTGGGCTAGTATACCTGCTACCTAATAGTGTGGGCTACTATACCTGGCTACCTAATAGTGTGGGCTACTATACCTGGCTACCTAATAGTGTGGGCTACTATACCTGGCTACCTAATAGTGTGGGCTAGTATACCTGGGCTACCTAATAGTGTGGGCTAGCTATACATGGCTACCTAATAGTGTGGGCTAGTATACCTGGCTACCTAATAGTGTGGGCTACTATACCTGGCTACCTAATAGTGTGGGCTACTATACCTGGCTACCTAATAGTGTGGCTACTATACCTGGCTACCTAATAGTGTGGGCTACTATACCTGGCTACCTAATAGTGTGGGCTACTATACCTGGCTACCTAATAGTGTGGGCTACTATACCTGGCTACCTAATAGTGTGGGCTACTATACCTGGCTACCTAATAGTGTGGGCTACTATACCTGGCTACCTAATAGTGTGGGCTACTATACCTGGCTACCTAATAGTGTGGGCTACTATACCTGGCTACCTAATAGTGTGGGCTACTATACCAGGCTACCTAATAGTGTGGGCTACTATACCTGGCTACCTAATAGTGTGGGCTACTATACCTGGCTACCTAATATGTGGGCTACTATACCTGGCTACCTAATAGTGTGGGCTACTATACCTGGCTACCTAATAGTGTGGGCTACTATACCTGGCTACCTAATAGTGTGGGCTACTATACCTGGCTACCTAATAGTGTGGGCTACTATACCTGGCTACCTATAAGTGTGGGCTACTATACCTGGCTACCTAATAGTGTGGGCTACTATACCTGGCTACCTAATAGTGTGGGCTACTATACCTGGCTACCTATAGTGTGGGCTACTATACCTGGCTACCTAATAGTGTGGGCTACTATACCTGGCTACCTAATAGTGTGGGCTACTATACCTGGCTACCTAATAGTGTGGGCTACTATACCTGGCTACCTAATAGTGTGGGCTACTATACCTGGCTACCTAATTAGTGTGGGCTACTATACCTGGCTACCTAATAGTGTGGGCTACTATACCTGGCTACCTAATAGTGTGGGCTAGCTATACCTGGCTACCTAATAGTGTGGGCTACTATACCTGGCTACCTAATAGTGTGGGCTACTATACCTGGCTACCTAATAGTGTGGGCTACTATACCTGGCTACCTAATAGTGTGGGCTACTATACCTGGCTACCTAATAGTGTGGGCTACTATACCTGGCTACCTAATAGTGTGGGCTACTATACCTGGCTACCTAATAGTGTGGGCTACTATACCTGGCTTACCTAATAGTGTGGGCTACTATACCTGGCTACCTAATAGTGTGGGCTACTATACCTGGCTACCTAATAGTGTGGGCTACTATACCTGGCTACCTAATAGTGTGGGCTAGTATACCTGGCTACCTAATAGTGTGGGCTACTATACCTGGCTACCTAATAGTGTGGGCTACTATACCTGGCTACCTAATAGTGTGGGCTACTATACCTGGCTACCTAATAGTGTGGGCTACTATACCTGGCTCCTAATAGTGTGGGCTACTATACCTGGCTACCTAATAGTGTGGGCTACTATACCTGGCTACCTAATAGTGTGGGCTACTATACCTGGACTACTATAGTGTGGGCTACTATACCTGGCTACCTAATAGTGTGGGCTACTATACCTGGCTACCTAATAGTGTGGGCTAGTATACCTGGCTACCTAATAGTGTGGGCTACTATACCTGTCTACCTAATAGTGTGGGCTACTATACCTGGCTACCTAATAGTGTGGGCTAGCTATACCTGGCTACCTAATAGTGTGGGCTAGTATACCTGGCTACCTATAGTGTGGGCTACTATACCTGGCTACCTAACTAGTGTGGGCTACTATACCTGGCTACCTAATAGGTGGGCTACTATACCTGGCTACCTAATAGTGTGGGCTACTATACCTGCTACCTAATAGTGGGGGCTACTATACCTGGCTACCTAATAGTGTGGGCTAAGTATACCTGGCTACCTAATAGTGTGGGCTACTATACCTGGCTACCTAATACGTGTGGGCTACTATACCTGGCTACCTAATAGTGTGGGCTACTATACCTGGCTACCTAATAGTGTGGGCTACTATACCTGGCTACCTAATAGTGTGGGCTACTATACCTGGCTACCTATAGTGTGGGCTACTATACCTGGCTACCTAATAGTGTGGGCTAGTATACCTGGCTACCTAATAGTTGGGCTACTATACCTGGCTACCTAATAGTGTGGGCTACTATACCTGGCTACCTAATAGTGGTGGGCTACTATACCTGGCTACCTAATAGTGTGGGCTAGTATACCTGGCTACCTAATAGTGTGGGCTACTATACCTGGCTACCTAATAGTGTGGGCTACTATACCGGTACCTAATAGTGTGGGCTACCTAAATAGTGTGGGCTACTATACCTGGCTACCTAATAGTGTGGGCTACTATACCTGGCTACCTAATAGTGTGGGCTACTATACCTGGCTACCTAATAGTGTGGGCTACTATACCTGGCTACCTATAGTGTGGGCTACTATACCTGGCTACCTAATAGTGTGGGCTACTATACCTGGCTACCTAATAGTGTGGGCTACTATACCTGGCTACCTATAGTGTGGGCTACTATACCTGGCTACCTAATAGTGTGGGCTACTATACCTGGCTACCTAATAGGTGGGCTACTATAACCTGGCTACCTAATAGTGTGGGCTACTATACCTGGCTACCTAATAGTGTGGGCTACTATACCTGGCTACCTAATAGTGTGGGCTACGTATACCTGGCTACCTAATAGTGTGGGCTAGCTATACCTGGCTACCTAATAGTGTGGGCTACTATACCTGGCTACCTAATAGTGTGGGCTAACTATACCGGCTACCTAATAGTGTGGGCTACTATACCTGGCTACCTAATAGTGTGGGCTACTATACCTGGCTACCTAATAGTGTGGGCTACTATACCTGGCTACCTATAGTGTGGGCTACTATACCTGGCTACCTAATAGTGTGGGCTAGTATACCTGGCTACCTAATAGTGTGGGCTACTATACCTGGCTACCTAATAGCTGTGGGCTACTATACCTGGCTACCTATAGTGTGGGCTACTATACCAGGCTACCTAATAGTGTGGGCTACTATACCTTGCTACCTAATAGTGTGGGCTAGTATACCTGGCTACCTATAGTGTGGGCTACTATACCATGGCTACCTAATAGTGTGGGCTACTATACCAGGCTACCTAATAGTGTGGGCTACTATACCTGGCTACCTAATAGTGTGGGCTACTATACCTGGCTACCTAATAGTGTGGGCTACTATACCAGGCTACCTAATAGTGTGGGCTAGTATACCTGGCTACCTAATAGTGTGGGCTACTATACCTGGCTACCTAATAGTGTGGGCTACTATACCATGGCTACCTAATAGTGTGGGCTACTATACCTGGCTACCTAATAGTGTGGGCTACTATACCAGGCTTGCTACCTAATAGTGTGGGCTACTATACCTGGCTACCTAATAGTGTGGGCTACTATACCTGGCTACCTAATAGTGTGGGCTACTATACCTGGCTACCTAATAGTGTGGGCTACTATACCTGGCTACCTAATAGTGTGGGCTACTATACCTGGCTACCTAATAGTGGTGGGCTACTATACCTGGCTACCTAATAGTGTGGGCTACTATACCTGGCTACCTAATAAGTGTGGGCTACTATACCTGGCTACCTAATAGTGTGGGCTACTATACCTGGCTACCTATAGTGTGGGCCTACTATACCTGGCTACCTAATAGTGTGGGCTACTATACCTGGCTACCTAATAGTGTGGGCTACTATACCTGGCTTACCTAATAGTGTGGGCTAGTATACCTGGCTACCTAATAGTGGTGGCTACTATACTGGCTACCTAATAGTGCTTAGCTAGTACCATGGCTACCTAGTAGTGGTGGGCTACTATACCGGCTACCTAATAGTGTGGGCTACTATACCTGGCTACCTAATAGTGTGGGCTACTATACCTGGCTACCTAATAGTGTGGGCTACTATACCATGGCTACCTAATACTGTGGGCTACTATACCGGGCTACCTAATAGTGTGGGCTACTATACCTGCTACCTAATGTGTGGGCCTACTATACCTTGCTAACCTAATAGTGTGGTGCTACATACCTGGCTACCTAATAGTGTGGGCTACTATACCTGGCTACCTAATAGTGTGGGCTACTATACATGGCTACCTATAGTGGGGGCTACTATACCTGGCTACCTAATAGTGTGGGCTAGTATACCTGGCTACCTAATAGTGTGGGCTACTATAACCGGCTACCTAATAGTGTGGGCTACTATACCATGGCTACCTAATCGTGTGGCTACTATACCCTGGCTACCTAATAGTGTGGGCTACTATACCTGCTACCTAATAGTGTGGGCTACTATACCCAGGCTTCCTAATAGTGTGGCTAGTATACCTGGCTACCTAATAGTGTGGGCTACTATACCTGGCTACCTAATAGTGTGGGCTACGATACCAGGCTACCTAATAGTGTGGGCTACTATACCAGGCTACCTAATAGTGTGGGCTAGTTACTATACCTGGCTACTAATAGTGTGGGCTACTATACCTGGCTACCTAATAGTGTGGGCTACTATACCTGGCTACCTAATAGTGTGGGCTACTATACCTGGCTACCTAATAGTGTGGGCTATTATACCTGGCTACCTAATAGTGTGGGATACTATACTGGCTACCTAATAGTGTGGGCTACTATACCTGCTACCTAATAGTGTGGGCTGGGCTACTATACCTGGCTACCTAATAGTGGGGCTACTATACCTGGCTACCTAATAGTGTGGGCTACTATACCTGGCTACCTAATAGTGTGGGCTACTATACCTGGCTACCTAATAGTGTGGGCTACTATACCTGGCTACCTAAAAGTGTGGGCTACTATACCTGGCTACCTAATAGTGTGGGCTACTATACCTGGCTACCTAATAGTGTGGGCTACTATACCTGGCTACCTAATAGTGTGGGCTACTATACCAGGCTTCCTAATAGTGTGGGCTAGTATACCTGGCTACCTAATAGTGTGGGCTACTATATCTGGCTACCTAATAGTGTGGGCTACTATACCAGGCTACCTAATAGTGTGGGCTACTATACCAGGCTACCTAATACTGTGGGCTACTATACCTGGCTACCTAATAGTGTGGGCTACTATACCTGGCTACCTAATAGTGTGGGCTACTATACCTGGCTACCTAATAGTGTGGGCTACTATACCTGGCTACCTAAGTGTGGGCTACTATACCTGGCTACCTAATAGTGTGGGTACTATACTGGCTACCTAATAGTGTGGGCTACTATACCTGGCTACCTAATAGTGTGGGCTACTATACCTGGCTACCTAATAGTGTGGGCTACTATACCTGGCTACCTAATAGTGTGGGCTACTATACCTGGCTACCTAATAGTGTGGGCTACTATACCTGGCTACCTAATAGTGTGGGCTACTATACCTGGCTACCTAATAGTGTGGGCTACTATACCTGGCTACCTAATAGTGTGGGCTACTATACCTGGCTACCTAATAGTGTGGGCTACTATACCAGGCTACCTAATAGTGTGGGCTACTATACCTGGCTACCTAATAGTGTGGGCTACTATACCTGGCTACCTAATACTGTGGGCTACTATACCTGGCTACCTAATAGTGTGGGCTACTATACCAGGCTACCTAATAGTGTGGGCTACTATACCTGGCTACCTAATAGTGTGGGCTAGTATACCTGGCTACCTAATAGTGTGGGCTACTATACCAGGCTACCTAATAGTGTGGGCTACTATACCTGGCTACCTAATAGTGTGGGCTAGTATACCTGGCTACCTAATAGTGTGGGCTACTATACCTGGCTACCTAATAGTGTGGGCTACTATACCTGGCTACCTAATAGTGTGGGCTACTATACCTGGCTACCTAATAGTGTGGGCTAGTATACCTGGCTACCTAATAGTGTGGGCTACTATACCTGGCTACCTAATAGTGTGGGCTACTATACCTGGCTACTTATCCTGGGGACAACTATACCTACAGGCTACTATAACAGGCTACCTATACCAGAATCCAAGTGATATAACTCACTACTGCACTTGAATTGCAAATGCACCTCTTCTGTGCAGGTCCTGTTCAGCTACCAGGGCATATCTTATGTGTTTTGACTGGGAGGTTTATATTGCTGTGTTACTTACTAGAGGGGGTTCTATACTGAGGGGCAGTATCTAGTCTACTAAGGGGGCATTATATTGAGGTAGCAGGCCTGAGAAGAAGGGAGCAGTGACAGGGGGCAATACAAAATGTAGGGTTAAAGACTTCACTTATATATTTTTTTTCTTCATGTCACTTTCAGGCAGAGTGGGCCAATAGCACCCATATGATGGCATCATCTCAACCAGCATCAAACATCTAGAACTATTTCAAAATATCACTGAAATGCAAATTGCACCCTGTGCCCGGCAAAGACTCCCATACCACCTCAGCTAGAGACATAGGCCCTGAGGAAGCAGGCAGTTGGATTTTCTATCTACTTGAGACTGAAGTTTTACAGGAATTTTAAAGCTCATGTTTGCACCTACTGGTATGTGATCAAGAGATGCAGGAAAGATCAACAGGCAACCCGTATATAAACATGGCACACTCCATATCCCGGCCTCAAGCTAAAACAGTGCACCCTCCTCCATATCCCAATTTACTAAAGTTGTTCGTTCAAGGAAGATTTTTGTTCAGGAAAACCAGCATAGGAACTCGTTCTGGGTCCAGTCTACTATCAACTATGATGCCTGATGTGCTGAATAGTCTTCCTGAAATTACAGTGGAAGGAGGTGTAATTAAGAACTTTTTAGAGAGTGTTCTCAAATTCCGATATTTTTTGTTTTCTTTCCAGTACTTGAAAATATCAGAGGATGGTTGAATCAGTGGTTCTGCTAAGTAGGCATTTATTTCTTCCTCCGGAGATAGAGAATGCTCGCTGCTGCTGGAAGATGGTACCACCACCAATTGCGAATAATAACTCCACATGATGTGACCTCCTTGTGGTTCAGTTTGTGATGTTTGACTGTTATCTGCTCCTTGTGCTGATGAATGTCGATCAGTGTCCTCGCCTTGCATACTTAGATCTGAATCTGTAATCTCAATGGCCAGTGTGGATTTAGCTTCCTCAAGGTTTTCTCTATTGATAAACACAGTTCCCTTGAATCGGGGATCCAGTAAAGTACCAAGAGCATAGACTCAACAGAGTGATAGCGCCTTTTCATCGATGCAAGCAAATCATTTCTGAATCCCTGTATGGAAGCTATAGTGAATTTGAAATTCTGCAAAGCACGAATTGTACTGTTGACTAAAGGAATTATTTCACAGATTGTCACTTGGCTTGAACTGGCCACAGAAGTAGCTCTATCAAACACATCAAGGATTCGTATCACTTCTTCTATAATTGTCCACTGCCGAGCACTAAGATCTACCTGAAGATTTAGGTCAGAAGCAGATAGTAAAACAGCTGGCCTTTGTTCCAGGAGACGAGCGAGCATGTGAAGCTGAGAGTTCCATCTAGTTGGTTCGTCTTGTATGAGATGATGAGGTTTCAGATTTAACTTGTCTTGAGCGGATCGTAAGGTTTTCATGGCTTTTGAAGAGTGTTTGTAATGTCCTACAATACTCCGGCAGGAGGCCATAATTTCCTTAATTTCACTCTTGTTCAATAAACCATCTTTCAGAACTAATTGTAAGGTATGAGCCAGGCAAGGCAAGTGGTGAAACGGACTGCGCTGTAAAGCTGCTACCACATTAGGACCATTGTCTCTCATGACACACACAACTTTGTGTGACAGATTCCATTCTGTCATAGTGCTGATGATAAGCTTCTATGGCAGATTGTCACGGCTGAGGATGGGGGAAACCCTCAGCCGTGTGATGCCAGATGATGTAGTGGCTACTCGGCCATGGGAACAGGATAGGGAGCAGGTCACCTCCTCACGCATCCCTAACCTGACCCTAACTCCTACCTGCATGGGCCGACCTTGATGGTAGGAGGACCCATGCGCAGGAACCTCGGAGCCCTAACTTACCCTCCGCAGGTCCCTGAGCTAGGAGCTGGGTAAGACGACCTACTCCTCCTAGGCACGGAGGAGCAGGAGTCTCAATGGCCAAGCTGTTGGGAAAAGGGGGACATAAACAACCTTATGGGAATGGCAGGCGAACGAGAAGTTCCACCAACCTGCCACAGCCTTGCTGACTGGATCCCTGAGCTAACAGGAATCCAGAACCGTAAGCTGCACCAAAACATAGAAAGGTCCCAACAGAATGTAACAAACTACATAAACACACAGCAAGACTTAAACATAGCAACAATACTTTATGACCACAGGGGTGGCTCTCACTGGCAAGGAAGATGGAGGTCACAGGAGGCTGCTCCAGCAAGCATGGCTGAAGCAACCCACTGAGCCATGCTAACAGTGAGGCTTTATAGGCCAAGAAGCCACACCCCACAGTCAGACACACCCAGTGACACAACACACACACTGGGAAGGGAGTTAACCCTTCCAGCACCAGAGAAGGGAAAATACCACTTAAAGGGGAAGTGCACACAATACACAGATATCACACACAACCGCATGCACAGCATAGCAAGCTGCCACATACATACTGTTGCCAGCGGCAACCACAGGTGAGGCAAATGCCACCCACAGCCCTCACCTGTGATTGACAACCAAACTAAACCGCTGACAACCGCATGCGGTTCAGGAGTCACGGTCATGGCCATGGCCGTGACACAGATGCTGTATGTGCAACCTCAGGAAAGGGAATACATTCCAAGCACAGGTGATGATACAGAAAGTTGTCATCTATGAAGTGAACTGTCAAACTGAGATAATCATCATAAGATGTAGATGTCCACATGTCTGTTGTTACTCCAATAAAATTGGTTTTCTCTAGAAGGTCCTGAACTTTTGTCTTTACCTCTTCATACATTTCTGGAATTACCTTTTCTGCTTGGGATGACATATCTTGGCTCTAGGTGGTTTATCAACTTTCTGAAACCTTTATCCTCTACTATGGATGGTGGTTGGTTGTCCTGACAGATCATTTCAGCGACTAATCGTGTAACTGTTTTAGCTCTTTTGTCTCCTGGTTTGAAAATTAGCTTTTTGTCTAGAAAGGCAGGCATAGTCCATTGCTGAGAAGGTGGTGTTACTGCTTTGCGTTTCACTGGGGGTGGTGTGAACGAACTTTCAGTAAACGATGACTCTGCTGATCCTGGACTAGGAGCTGGACTAGACGTTGATGCCGGACTGTGAACAAAAGCTAATTCTTCATCTAGGTCTTCGGATGTTGAATCCTCACTGACAGACCGAGGGGCTGAGGGTGGAGCTGGAGGCAATAGTGGCGATGGTGAACGTGTGCCTTTCAGTTCCTGAAATTTGGAGAAATGTTTTGTTTTCAAATGTTTCCACATAGCTGAGGTGGTATGGGAGTCTTTTCCTCTGGATATTTTAGCCGGACACAGGTTTCAATTTGCATAATTTTCATTCAGTGATATTTTGATATTTTGAAATAGTTCTAGATGTTTGATGCTGCTTGAGATGATGCCATCATATGGGGTGCTATTGGCCCACTCTGCCTGAAAGTGACATGGAAAAAAAAGTCTTTAACCCTACATTTTGTATTGCTCCCTGTAGCGGATTGTATTTAGCCTGGCCTGTTTGGATCATGTAGGACGACATTCGGTTGATTGTATGGCTATGTATTGTAAACTGTAATGTTTACTGTGTTGGATGCATTGCTTTTCTGTGCCTCCTCCCCTCCCCCTTTTTTTTCCTGTCCCATTGTTTTCCCAGCAGGGTGTGGTCTCAGGGACACTGGGAGACCAGTAATCTAGCTGTTCTGTCCCTCCTCCATCTCCCATCAGCCCTTGCTATTGTCTGTCCCCACCCTTCCTTGTACCATGGTCATCTATGTGCCCCATTGTATGTAAATAAGGCTGTTGGGGGGTTTAAAGTGTGTGCCATGTCCAAATAAAGTTAGTTCTGCTCCCGATGCTGTGTGTCGTCCAGTCATTGGGATTGCTGTTGGGATATTATTGGATTATTTTGCCTGCTGGAATTACTACTCTATGGATTTATAATACTTATTCCTGAGCCTCACTGGGATCTTAGGTGGAGATTGGCTGTGGAATATCAGCTCTCCGCTACATTGGTTGGCAGCGCTGGGATCCAGACTCACAGAGGAACAAGGATTAATGGAGATTGATTACTCCACTTTAAAACGATCCACACTTAAAGATCTTCTGGAAGCAAGAGGTATTTCAGCCAGCAACAAAACAAAGGCAACACGTATCTCTGAAATAATGGCAGAAATCCGCACAGAGGATGATTCGGTCACTGCACAGAGGGACGAGACAGACGGAACAGAGCAAGCAGAGTTCCAAAGGCAGCTCTTATTCAGATTGTCATTTTATAGGGAGAACCCACCAGTGGAAATTATCTCCAAGACAATGACAGAGGTTCAAGAATTTATAACGCGGCAAAGGAGACCACAAACACCAAGCCCAGCAGTGTCTATGGTGCAAGAGGGTAAGCCAAAAATTCCATACCAGGCATTTAAAATGTATGTAGAAGCGGAGGAAGATATAGATGCATTCCTCCAAGACTTTGAAAGACTATGCACGTTACATAAAATACATATGGAAGATTGGGTACCCATCTTAGCAGGACGGTTAACTGGGAGGGCAGCTGAAGCCTACCGTACGATACCAGATACGGAAATTAGGAATTACAGCCGTGTCAAAGAGGTTATCCTGGCCCGATATGCTATGACACCAGAGGCATACCGGAGACGGTTCAGGGAATTGAAAAAAGCTGAAAAAGACTTGCATGCAGAATGGGCTTGCCGTTTACAAAGGGCAGCCCTCGGATGGGTACAGGCGAACCAGGCATGGTCCATGGAGGACCTATTACAAATGCTGCTACTAGAACAGTTCTATGATGGGATACCCGCAGACCTGCAGGAATGGGTGAGAGACCGTAACCCCACGTCTATCACAGAAGCAGCTAAAAAGGCTGATGACTATTTGGATGCCCGCAGGCAGCACAAGCTAGTGGGTGTTAAACCAGCTGTGCGACCTCTAGGGGGAAACCAATTTTCAGCTAGCACCAACACACCACTGAGACCGCTACCCCCACCAGCTCCTACAGCGGCTCAACCGAGGTTTCGCCCACCCTCCTCTGTGCAATGCCACCAGTGCCAGAGGTGGGGACACTACAAGCGGGAATGCCCGGAGCTTAGAGACCGATCCACCTGGATTCGACCAGGACCACCACCGAGAGCAGCAGCACACCACTATCAGGAGGAGACACCCACCGCTTATGGCTCTGCAGTTCCAGTCACCACTATAGAACAGTGGGAAGTACTCCACGAAGCCAACCCACTAAAAGCACAGGCGGATAATCGGCAGCACCACAGGCAAACAGTATACCTGGAGGGGAAACCTTTGCAGGGACTCAGAGATTCGGGAGCAACCATAACCTTGGTCCAAAGCCAAGCTAAAACCAATAAGATTGTGGCTGTCAGGGTTGCTGGGGGAGCCGTATATCGGCTGAATACAGCAAGGGTTCATTTGCATTGGGGTGCGGGGTCAGGGACTGTGGAGGTGGGGTTGATGCCCCAATTACCCGCAGAGGTGATACTGGGAAATGATCTGGGAAAGCTCACATCTGCATTTGAGCCACAAACCACAACCACTGAGGAAGCACATCCAGTGGTCACCAGGCAACAGGCCCGCACCCAGGACTACAACACACTGCCGGAGGTCCAGGTAAGACAACCTTCCCCTTCCCTAGACTGTGTCCCTTGGGCCCCTCCTGACGAATTTGCGGCAGAGGTGATCACTGACCCTACTCTACAGGTATATAGAGACAAAGTCACCTCTGACCAACCGGGGGCGGAGGGGGAAAGATTTGTATGGGATAGGCAGCTATTATACAGGGAGTCAGACAAGCAGGTAGCTGGGTCAGACCCGATCGTTATGAGACAGCTAGTTGTACCACAGAGGTACCGAGCCGAACTGCTCCGGATAGTGCACGATATTCCGTTATCCGGACATTTGGGGGTCAGTCGTACTAGATATCGGCTGACCCAAAGTTTCTTTTGGCCAGGAATTAGCCAGGGAGTACGCAAATATTGCAGCACCTGTGATACGTGCCAGAGGGTAGGGAAGAGGGGGGACCGGCGGAAAGCAAAGTTACACCCGCTACCTATAATTGAGGAACCGTTCCATAGAATAGCCGTAGATATAGTAGGTCCCCTCCGGAAACCTACCCCCTCTGGCAAGAGGTATATTTTGACGGTGGTGGATTACGCCACTCGCTACCCAGAGGCCGTAGCCTTGACAAACATCCACGCAGAAACCGTGGCAGAGGCCCTGATGCAGATTTTCTCCCGGATGGGATTACCCAGGGAGATCATCTCGGATCAGGGTACTCAATTCACTGCAGAGGTCACCCAGCACCTCTGGAAATTTTGCAAAATCAGACCTATAATCAGTGCCCCCTACCATCCTCAGACCAACGGGCTCTGCGAGCGGTTCAATGGCACCTTAAAACAAATGCTCCGAACCTTTGCTGAGGAGAGTAAGGGGACCGCTGGACTTAATTAGGGAGCATTGGGAGGGAGACAGGAGCGCAGACGGCACCCCCATTGTACCATATGTGTTGGCGCTCCGAGATCGCTTGGAAGCTCTAACCAAGACGGTAAAGGAAAACCTCCAGGCGGCTCAGACGCGCCAGCGCACATGGTACGATCGGGGCGCCAGGGACCATAGCTTCCAGGTTGGGCAGAAAGTTTTAATTTTGAAACCTGTCCGACATGATAAGTTACAGGCCGCCTGGCAAGGCCCTTATAAAGTAGTGGAACAGAGATGTGACACCACTTATATAATTGGCCCCTGCGCAGGGACCGGAGGGCGACGAATGCTCCATGTGAACATGATGAAGCCCTACCAGGAACGCTCAGAAGAGGTGACCGCTATTTCTGCACCCAGCTCTGAAGAGTTTGACAGTCTTCCCCTGCCGGATCTACTGGGGGACGGTCAGCTGTCTGGGGATTTAGGAGAAGTTGTACTGGGGGACCGGCTGAGCCCACAGGAACGTACCGAGGTACAACAGCTGCTAAGAGAGAAGCAGGAGACCTTCTCCAATGTGCCTGGGTACACTCCTCTGGCCACTCACAGAGTAGAAACCCCAGGGCAACTACCCATGCGCCAGACCCCGTACCGCATCCCTGAAGCGGTGCGAGAGAATATGCGTAAGGAGATCGACGAGATGCTCCAGCTGGGGGAGATTGAGCCCTCAGACAGGCATCTCCGGTAGTCCTTGTACCAAAGCGGGACGGTACAACCCGCTTCTGCGTAGACTACCGGAGGTTGAATGAAAAGACTGTATCAGACGCTTATCCGATACCCAGGATAGATGAACTGCTAGACCGGATGGCCAGAGGCCAATACCTCACTACTATTGATCTGTGTAAGGGGTACTGGCAGATACCCCTGGCTCCGGACGCCATCCCTAAGTCAGCCTTTGTCACCCCATTCGGCCTATACCACTTTAAGGTTATGCCATTTGGGATGAAAAACGCTCCGGCTACGTTCCAGCGGATGGTGGACCGACTTCTAGATGGGTTCCAGGACTACACCTGTGCCTACCTCGACGATATTGCAATTTTTAGCAATACCTGGCAGGAGCACTTAACCCATATAGGAGCGGTTCTAGACAGGATTAGGGAGGTCGGTTTGACGTTGAAACCGGCCAAATGCAGTATAGGAATGGCCGTCGAGTGGGTTGTGGGAAACAGAAGCCAGAACCAGCCAAAGTAGAGGCTGTAGCCCAATGGCCTACCCCTAGGACTAAGACTCAGGTGTTGGCATTTCTAGGGACCGCAGGATATTACAGAAAGTTTGTCCCCAATTATAGCGCCCTGGCCAAACCCCTTACTGACCTGACCCGTAAGAACCTTCCCCGCCAAGTAACCTGGACCCCAGAGTGTGAGCAGGCCTTCCAACATCTGAAAAATGCACTTATTAATGCCCCTGTCTTGGCAGCTCCCAATCCAACTAAACGTTTTCTTGTTCACACAGACGCTTCTATGTTTGGATTGGGGGCAGTGCTGAGCCAAGTTGGGGCCGATGGCGGAGAACACCCCGTGGCTTACATCAGTCGCAAACTGTTACCCAGAGAAGTAAGCTACGCCGCCATCGAGAAGGAATGCCTGGCTGTGGTGTGGGCCCTAAAGAAGTTACAGCCGTATTTATATGGACAGGCTTTTTCCCTGCTCACGGATCACAACCCGTTAGTATGGCTGAACCGGGTGGCTGGGGACAATGCCAGGCTGCTGCGCTGGAGTTTGGCGCTGCAGCCTTTTGACTTTAATATTCAGTACCGCCCGGGCAAACAAAATGGAAACGCTGACGGGTTGTCGAGACAAACTGATTTGGAGAAATGATCCGTGAGCACCCCGGACATCCCCAAGCCGATCCGTGCTGGATCAGACTGTGTATGCCGGCTTGTGGGCAAGGGGGAGCAGTGTAGCGGATTGTATTTAGCCTGGCCTGTTTGGATCATGTAGGACGACATTCGGTTGATTGTATGGCTATGTATTGTAAACTGTAATGTTTACTGTGTTGGATGCATTGCTTTTCTGTGCCTCCTCCCCTCCCCCTTTTTTTCCTGTCCCATTCTTTTCCCAGCAGGGTGTGGTCTCAGGGACACTGGGAGACCAGTAATCTAGCTGTTCTGTCCCTCCTCCATCTCCCATCAGCCCTTGCTATTGTCTGTCCCCACCCTTCCTTGTACCATGGTCATCTATGTGCCCCATTGTATGTAAATAAGGCTGTTGGGGGGTTTAAAGTGTGTGCCATGTCCAAATAAAGTTAGTTCTGCTCCCGATGCTGTGTGTCGTCCAGTCATTGGGATTGCTGTTGGGATATTATTGGACTATTTTGCCTGCTGGAATTACTACCCTAGGATTTATGAGTTCCTGAGCCTCACTGGGATCTTAGGTGGAGATTGGCTGTGGAATATCAGCTCTCCGCTACACTCCCTGTCACTGCTCCCTTCTTCTCATGCCTGCCACCTCAATATAATGCCCCCTTAGTAGACTAGATACTGCCCCTCAGTATAGAACCCACTCTAGTAAGTAACACAGCAATATAAACCTCCCAGTCAAAACACATAAGATATACCCTGGTAGTTAAACAGGACCTACACAGAAGAGGTGCATTTGCAATTCAAGTGCAGTAGTGAGCTATATCACTTGAATTTTATTTTGTTATTGGTAGCCTAGTATAGTTGCCCCCAGTATATGGAGCCTGGCATAGATGCCCCCATTTGTAGGTAGCCAGCTATAGTTGCCCCCAGGATAAGTAGCCATGTATAGTAGCCCACACTATTAGGTAGCCTGGTATAGTTGCTCACAGTATTAGGTAACTAGGCATTGGTGTTATCAAAAGTACCTACCTGCACAACAAACCAGAAAGACCAGCTGTGTTGCTCCAGGCAAGGTTGATGTCCTGCTCGGCGGCTCCAAACAAGGTCTGGTCTCCACTGCAGGCAACAGCGGTACTTGAGCGGGACCTGCACAGAAGATGTCAATATATGCAATTGAGAATAGTGCAGTTAGAAACAGCAAGCTTAGCTATATCACTTGAATTTTGGTATAGGTAGCCTGGTATAGTAGCCCCCAGTATATGGAGCCTGGTATAGATGCCCCCATTTGTAGGTAGCCAGGTATAGTTGCCCACAGTATAAGGTAGCCAGATATAGATGCCCCAGTATAGGTTAGACAATAGCCAGCTATAGTGCTTTAGTATAGGTTAGCCAGGTATAGCACCCCAGTATAGGTTAGCCAGGTATAGTACCCCAATAAATATAGGTTAGCCAGGTATAGTACCCCAGTATAGGTTAGCCAGGTATAGTACCCCAATAAATATAGGTTAGCCAGGTATAGTGCCCCAGTATAGGTTAGCCAGGTATAGTACCCCAATAAATATAGGTTAGCCAGGTATAGTGCCCCAGTATAGGTTAGACAGGTATAGTGCCCCAGTATAGGTTAGGCGAATGGCGTGCACACATTCCATGGGGCCCCAGTGCGAAACTGATCCATGGTGCCCCTTCCCTGTCAAAGACACCCCCCCACTGCAACTGCGACCCCTGTATGTACGCGTCTGCTCCCATGTGCCATACAGTGCCCTCATGTGCCATACAGTGCCCCATGTGCCATTCCTTGCCCCCATGTGCCTTTCCTTGCCTCAATGTGCCATACAGTGCCCCACATTGCCCTCATGTGCCATACAGTGCCCCCATGTGCTGTACAGTGCCCCCATGTGCTGTACAGTGCCCCCATGTGCTGTACAGTGCCCCCATGTGCTGTACAGTGTCCCCATGTGCTGGTGAAGACTCTGAACCTGCAGGCGGACTACGGGCCACACTCCTCCAACATGAAGTGCTCCCGCTCCAGGCTGTAGTACCTTCGTATGTGTGGCTGGGGTGCTCAGTGAGGCTGAGGCAGGCTCCAGCAGTGCAGGAAGTCCAGGGCTTGCTGGCGTCTCTTCTCTCTGGCGGCGAGCGTCAGACACTGCTCTCGCGAGGCGGTAGGGCTGCAGTAAACGAATATTTTAGTAATCGAGTATTCTATCGATTATAATTTCTCGATTCATTGAGTAATCTAATAAGAAAAACCTCCTTAAAAATAACATACGAAATTAGGCATGTATAAAGTTATTGGTTTGAAGGGGTTAATGGAAACACCTTGGCAATAGGCAAGTATAAAGTTATTGGTTTGAAGGGGTTAATAACTTTATACATGCCCATTGCCAAGGTGCTTCCATTAACCCCTCCAACCAATAACTTTATACATGCCCATTGCCAAGGTGCTTCCATTAACCCATCCAACCAATAACTTTATACATGCCAGCCTAATGACAGGGTGCTTCCATTAACCCCCCCAAACCAATAACTTTATACATGCCCATTGGGTTTGGAGGGGTTAATGGAAGCACCTTGGCATTAGGCATGTATAAAGTTATTGGTTTGTAAGGGTTAATGAAAGCACCTTGGAGGTGCGTTCAATAACCTCTCTCTAAACCATAACGTTATACATGCCAAGGTGGTGCCTCCATCTGCCTTCATTTCAATATCAATTTACAGTGACTCCGATTCCCCCCTGGCGTGCCTCAAGTGCTGTTAACTTAATAAATTACCTAATGGCACTGGCACTAGTGAGGAGGGCGCAGCCGCAGACACATGGGGTCCGAGACCGTCTTCATCCCAGCACGCACTGGGACTTACGTGACGTCGGACTCACACCGGTGTGATGGCGATGTATGAGCGCAACTGCGCATTACGCAAAGTCCTGCCTCTCTGGCCTCCGGAGGACACGGAAGCGGTGAGTGAGACGCAGCCCTACTGCAGCCCTACTCGGCGGGATTCGTCGGATTCGAATTACGGAAAGGACGTTGGGATTCGAGTCCACGAATCCCACGAGTCCAGCAAGATTCGATGGATTCGTGGATTCGACGAATCCCCCGTCCCATCTCTAGTTTTAATATATCATTGTCCGACGAAGAATACTGTAACGTGTCCACGGAATATAAGTCCGATAGATGTTGCTTCTGATTTTCCATCTCTGCATGAATACTCATCAGGTTCCTTTTCAGTGAACCAATCTCAAGTTCCAATGTCTTAATAGAGATGGAATTAACAGCTGATACACCGGTGGCAATGACAGTGCCCACTACGCCAAAGATTATGGCGGCTGTAATCGCAGAAATGAACCGCTTTGGGCGTCGACTCATTGAAAACTGTTCTCTGGTCATGGTTTTCCTTGTCTGTTCCAGAATCTGTGTAATCCTTTCTTGGGAATTACCGACGTGTATTATTTGATACCACATCTTTATCTCCGGAGACAAATTCTCGGAAACGTTGAACTGTCTTTCAATGAAGACACGTGGATCCAAACTGACGTAGATATTTTGGTAGAGAACCCTCTTATTCGTCAAGATGAATCCTGTGGTATTCTGCAGCATGACCCCAGATGAAGGGCCTGGTACAGCGATCGGCTCGGCGTGGCACTCCTTCCCTAAGATTAGGACAACGTAGATAACAGCAACAACCCTCGATGCCACCTTGCACCTATAATATATTGTATGACAGATATAAGCACATACATGTACATCTTCCACTTTTTATCACTCCTGAAAGAAAAGAGTTCATACTACCATACGTCTTTGATTTGGCATAGTTTATTTTCTTGAACAGAGCAAGTTCTCGATCAAAAGTGAGTCAAGAGATAATTAGTTACAGAGGACATATACATGAGAAAAGGTTAGTACACTCGTATGTTTATACTATACCAATCCTGGGTTTCCGTCTTTAGCTGGAACCTTGATATCTCTTTACTCCTCATTATCCGTTAATCCTTCCATTTGGCGAAGTTGTGACCTGCAAAGCGTCTCCGCCTACACTTATCAAAAGCCATTCAATCTCAGCCTCTTTGCTGTCACATCCAATACCTGTTGGAAATAACTATATGACAATATAGTGGCTTGCGATCCTGTGTCAAGTAAACCCCTTGATCTAGGAGATAAGAATCAACAAAATACCGGCCTTCAACCTGAAATAAATCACATGATAAATTAGGATGTTCACTCATTTGATGCTTTTTAAGGACTTTTTGCAGCGATGCAACCTCTGGTGAAACCTGTATATTCCTACTACACGCAGGAGCAGCCCCCACCTTTGGGGAAAACTGGACCACACCACAGCTTACAGACGGCAGCTCGCAACTGGTATCACGATCGGCGTGACTATCACATACGTGACACAGAGGGAGGGAAAGAGGAAGGCCCTGCCCAAGTGAGAGGGAAGGTGGTGACCCCTGACTCACCTTGCGGCTGGCACCTGGCTGCCCTGACGTCCCTAGACGGGTTCCTCACCCGTACGCCGATCACGTGCCTAAAACCCTGGCTTTCCCTAAGATGAGCCCTAGATAGTGAACAGGGCGGTGGGAACACTAGTCCGCACCACTAGCTCTAAAGGAAAACACCAAGGGGAGGACAGACAATACAGACTAAACATATAATCCCAGGTGGGCGACAACAGGAGACAACAAAAAGCCCAACAGGGATCCGGAGGGAAGCACTCTGGAACAACAACCAGGATTCTCAGCTCCAGTGGGTCAGTATAGATGTCCAGGCAGGAAGCTCTATAACTGGCAACTAGAGAAGTGTGAGAGGAGAATATAAGGAGGTTGGGAGTGGCAGACAAGAAACAGCTGAGGAGGAGAAGCTACGGATCCCTGAGTGAGACAAAAAGGATTGCAAGGCAAACACAGAAAACAATCACTAAGAAACAACGTGATCTTTAGACATAGAGCGCGCAGCCACCCGCTGCGACTTCCTGACCCCGGGTATAACGGAGTCAGACGTGGCTCTTGACACCCTCGTGACAACTGGACGCTGAGATGATAGGATCACTCACTGGAGAAGACACACTAGTGCACGAATCTACATGGTTAGACTGCAAGATAGACAACATGTTAGACATCTCCTCCTTGGTCTCAATTTTAGGGTCAAGAACGCTGCAAGGCAATACAGAAATTAGGCATCACGTTAGATTCTTTTACAACCATCTCGGTAGCCTTGTGTTGGCCTGGCCTCTGACCCTGCCCTGCCTGCATTATGGAGCTGCAGTTGCCCCTAAAAAAGACTCTTCCAGTGGACACCTGGGACATTTTACTAACAATCTCACTTAATTTGGCTACTTGATCTGCCAACTGATCAAATCAATTGTTTGATTTGCGCACAGTTTGGTCTTGTGGTGTGCCCTTGTTAGAGGTGGGTGACCGACTTCTAGGTGAAGTAGGGGGTTCAAGCCTACTTTCCTTCTGTTGTCTGGGCCTGTTGTTCCAGCGCCTGTATCCCTGGGGACCCCTATTGTAATAGGGACGGTAGTTAGACCTGCCAGCACCAGAGGCATCCCCCTGTGGCCCATTGGGGCTCTGAGGTTTTGTTTGCTTGGGTCCTACCTGTTGTCACTGGGTTTGTTGGGAAGGTCCTATAGACGGAGGGTACCTGCGTGGCTGCGTTTCAAATCCTAAGCTAGGGTTTACCTTAGCTTCTGCTATGCTTTGTTCTGGGGACTTTTTATATCTCCTCTCACCTGTAACATGGCATTCACTGATGTTATACAGTGAGGTGGCAGCCGTCACCAACCTGTCCAAGGAAGCTTTGAGATCAAGATCTCTAGCCAAGCTAAATTTAATTTGCATGGGCATTGCATCATAAAACAGCTGTTTGAATTCCCCAGATTCCCAATTTGGGAACCTATACGCCAACCCATAGGCATTTTTAAGGATAGCGAGAAATTCCCGGGGACTTTGATTGGGTCTATATGTGAGTTTATAAATATCATGTTTTTCAGCAATAATTGTCCGGTAAAGGCCAAATTCTAATTTTACCTCGTGCAAAACATCCTGCCAGTCCCGGATCCCCCTGTCCTTGAAGGAAATAAAGTAGTGGCGATACTTATTTCCAAATGCCCATAGTAGGAATCGGATCCTGTCCGCATCAGAGAACAATTTTAAAGAATTCATGGTGGACTGGTACAGTTCTAAGTGATCAGCAATTTCAGGAGAACCTTTTTTAGAGAATTTAGGTACAGTGGCATTGAGAAATGTAATGATACTCGAGGAACTCTGATCCCCTTCTGCACACTGAGTTTTTTTCTTTCGAGAGACCACCTCAGCAAATGACGGTCGCCTGAAACTCTCATCCCCCTTATGGGCAAACTCATTCCTGCGTGGTAAGGAATAAACCACACGCTTCCCCACATCACTGTCACAATCACTCATACTTCGATCACTTCCATCAGACCCACTTGGCACAGGTGACTTAACCCTAACATCCCTATCTAGGGGAAAGTGTGGGGGGGCACTTCTGTGGCCTTTCGTGTTGCTATCGCCTAGTAAGGTGGTTACAGCTTGAAACGCATGATTTAACTGGGCTAAGGCCTCCTGTGTAATCATGCCATCACCCTCGGGTGGCTTAGGGTCTCAGATGGAATCCGCTTTAAGAGCATGTTGTGACAACATATCTGCATTTTGGGGTGAGAGAACTGGAGGGTCTGGAGATCCCTCATGATCAGACAGATCACTTTCAACATTGACTACAGTGTGGCTTGGTTTGTTTGTTTGCTGCAGACTGTTATAAAGGAGGTGCAGCTCCTCTGCCTCACTTTTTAATTTGTGATAGGCAGCATGGCAGTGATCGAGTTCGCATTTTAAGTCCTCGATCGATGCCTTTCAGATTCTAATCTTCCTTCCATATGGGAAACATATGCTCGCATTTTCGTTATATGCACATGTCTACTCTCTGAGAGAATGCTGACCTCTAATAATGAGTACAGAATTGATGGCAACATCTTTAAGAGGTGTTGGTTTTTACTGGCGGTATTTTTAGGCACATTAAGATAAGTTAGATGTCTCCTGACTGTGCCAAGTGGCGTCCATACATCCACAGATTCTATCTTGGCTTCTGCCTGCAACTCACTTATTCATGCAGACACATCATGATCCAAATCTAAATGGGAATTTTCATATTTAACGTTATGGATTAACTGCTCCGGGCTAGATGGACAATCTCCTGTTGCATCACCACTACCAACTTCACTACCGGCTGCACTCATTTTCCTGCAACAAAGCTATACACAGATCTATGAATAATCGGATTAGCCAAGAAAAGTATGGAATGTTTTACTATTTGCACAAATAATCAAAGAATTAACTCGATCTTTCTGGGACCTCCATTTTATGTCGGGGATATAAAGCAAATGCTTTTTATATAAAAAAAACAAATGGATCAAAAGAAAAATTATTCAAATTAAATTGTTCTGCAAGGTGGACATATAAACACCTCAAAAGAGTTCGATCAAGAACCTAGTTATTTTGTGCAATCAGTAAGAACAAGCGTCTATGCAAAAATATAAATGATTTATTATACAAAAATTAATTAATGTCAATTTCAATGACACACAGTGATATGCAGTACCCAAAATTCGCCACTAGATGGTGCCAACAAAACACTATTCAACCAACACAAGAATATTATGCAATACTGGTCACAATTATGAGAGCTATACCAATCAACTAATTATGCAACAGAAATTCAATCAAGAGAATGACAGATATGAGCCCTTGCTCTGCAAAAACTATGACCAATCTTGGATTGTATTAGTAGTATTGCAATAAAGCTTATAAATTTATCGGCTTGATATCAAACTAGGGAATATAAAGATTCCCAACAGAAAAGTTCTCTTGGGGTATCAACATTTGATCTTTTATTAAGTTATATGCATCGTAACTGAACAGCGCCAATATTTATGTAGCACCTTAACACTATATCACCGCAATAGGCGGAGATGTGGCTATATATCAAGCCAACTCATTTATCAATACTACACACGCATAAAAATCATACATTACCCGAGAAGGTAGGTGATAGGCAGAGTTCAGGGGAAGTCAGATCTCAAGAGTTTTTCTGATAATCAAGATCCTTCTCCCGACTCGCTTTTTTTGTTCCTCTCCTTTCTTTTTTTCTTCCTTCCTCTTTTTTTTTTTTGGTATGTGGTAACTGTCGTGGAAATTTATATTAGCATAGGATGACTATAGTGGACTTACTCTTTAGCTAAGGAATGTTATGTAGGTTTATTTTGTATATGCCTCCCTGTGTAAAGTCTGACCAGATTACGGTTATAAGAGAGCGTGATCGGGTCAGGACCTTACCAGGGAAATTCTCTCAGGTTCCTACTCCCCCATGTGAAAGCCGCCACCGTTGGTTTGAGGGGGATCTAATGGCTGCTGACTCAGAGAGCAATGTTCTTAGTGAAAGCTACCAGCGGGTCCTCATCAGCAACGGTGGGGTATAGCACACTGATGCCGGTCTCACTGAACTATGGGGGCCCCAACATGCTGCTAAACATTGGTCGGTGGGACTGGTGTCCATGTGAATGCTATATCACCTTTCTTGGTCGACCCTGTTTTAAAAGACCTTCCTCAGGGACTGATCCCCCCTTTCGGAACCATGTCTAACAGAGGCTCACTTTGGGTCAGTAGGAGATTTGTACTGGATTAAATGGATGTTGTCCGATTAGGGCCATATCTGTTTAAGTAAAGGCTGATTCATTTGGAAGCATTTGCACATGTTCTGGGTGTGATGGTGGATTGTGAGCATGTTTGAGCTCCACCCATATCTGTAATATTATTGAGCGGCCATGTGCCATGGACGGCAGAGTTAGCCCAGTAAAAGGTCTAATACATGTTAACAGAGACACAGAATTTCTTGGAAACTAAGCAGACTGTACGTGTTGAGGGAAGTGTTAGATTTAAATATATATGTATATATGCCCTGACATATATGCATATATATATATATATATATATATTGGCCCTTTTGCATGGGCCGGTCCAGGTGGTGTGGGTGTATACATAGAGATGTATGTATGCCCCCTTGTCAGCACACATCTCTATGTATATAATATATATGTGTAGGTGGGCTTATTTATTTATCCCCCAGTTATATATATATATATATATATATATATATACCTATCTCCCATATGTATCCCAGTTTTATGTCCATGCATATATGTTTATAGATGTGCCCCAAGTATCTATAAATATATATATATGTGCAGACAAACTCTGGCCAGTCTCCCCTGGTTGCCCCCCCTCCCCGGAATGTGCCTGCTGGGGGGGGGGGGGGGGCAGACCGACAACTGGACAATTATGTCCAGTTTCGGCCTCTTCAAATGACAGAGGATCAATAAGAGGTTGGTCCTGATGTACCACCCGATGGCACGAAGGTCACTCCCACCCATCTCTTGCTCAGGGCCAATTTCTTGGAGGGCATCAACACCAAGATTTGGGACTGGCTAATCCTAGCCAGACCCGAATACAGTGATATGTCCATGTCTGCAATTTTGTCCACTCTCTCCGCTATAGAGAGAGAGATGGATAGAAGGAAGCAGGACAAGGCGGCTAAGGTCCTTGTATCACAGGACCCTGAGACTGAATGGAATAGAAGGGATGCTCGGAGGCAAAGGTTTAGTAACTACAAGTGCCTTAACTGGCCGAGAGGGCCACATCCGAAAGCACTGCCCGAAGCTTGTCGATAAACCAGGAGGCAGATGGCAGTTCATCCCAGACAACCCTTCCACGCCTGTCATAGGAATGGTAAGTGATGCCTATGAGCAGGACCGGCGCCACCACCCGGCAAACCTGGGCAAGTGCCGGGGCCCCCTGCTCCTGGGGGGGCCCACTGTGCCCGCTCACTCCTGCAGCTGTGTCCTGCCCTTTTTGAATTCTAGGGCCGCTTACCCCAGCAATGCAGACAATTTTCGCCATGTGCACTGCTGGGGTAAGCGGCCCCAGGACTCAGAACAGGGTAGATGGAGTTTCGGTAGATCGATCCTATGCTAGAATGTAGTTGTTAGAAGGAGGTCTGTGACGTCACTGGTCACATGCTCCTTCATGATCACATGACAAACCCTTGGCAGCAGCAGCTTGTGGAAGGAGGAGGGGCTGTGTGTGCCCCTGCAAGATGCATAGTGAGGTAGGACGTGCTGCTGGAGAACCAGAACTTTATAAGGGGCAGCATATGGAGCTCATATATGAGGGGGCAGGTGGAGCACAAATATGAGGGGTCAGTGGGGTTCAAGTGGGTTAAGGGGGTTTATCATACTAATCCGAGGGCCATGATGTGTGTGTCTGTCTGTCCCTGTATGTGTCAGTCTGTCTGTCCCTGTGTGTGTGTGTGTGTCAGTCCGTCTGTCCCTGTGTGTGAGCCCCTTTCTGTGTCTATGGCCTCATGCACACCGGCCGTGGGCATCACGGATGCGGACCTATTCACTTGAATGGGTCCGCAATCGCTCAATGGGAAGCACTATGGAGAGCTTCCGTGGTGTTTCCGTCCATGCCTCCACACTGCAAAAAAATAGAACATGTTCTATTTTTTGTGCGGTGCGGACGGATCATGGACTTATTCAGGTTGAATGGGTCTCAATCTGTCCCGGCCACCGCACGGACGTTGCCAGTGCATTGGGGACCACAAATTGTGGTCCCCAATGCACGGAACGGACGCATAATGGCAGTGTGCATGAGGCCTGAGGCATTGCTTAGACTCTATACCACAGTCTAGCCAGTGCCTAATTGGTTACGGTTTAGACCACCTTCTGGTACATGTTGATAATTCCCTTTTAAACCCCAGTCCATGTCCCCTCAGTACTGGGAATCAGTGGGAGTCATATTATAAAGGTAACAAAAGGTTGGACCATAACTAAAGGTGGAATTCCCTTTTTTTATGCCCCCTTTAGGTGGCCACACATTAGATAGAAGTTTATTGATGATCGCACAGGTGTCTGTCCCCGTGTGTGTGTGTCTGTCTGTCCCCGTGTGTGTGTGTGTCTGTCTGTCCCCGTGTGTGTGTCTGTCTGTCCCCATGTGTGTGTCTGTCTGTCTGTCCCCGTGTGTGTGTGTCTGTCTGTCCCCGTGTGTGTGTGTCTGTCTGTCCCCGTGTGTGTGTGCCTGTCTGTCCCCGTGTGTGTGTGCCTGTCTGTCCCCGTGTGTGTGTGCCTGTCTGTCCCCGTGTGTGTGTGTGTCTGTCTGTCCCCGTGTGTGTGTCTGTCTGTCCACATGTGTGTGTGTGTCTGTCTGTCCCCGTGTGTGTGTGTCTGTCTGTCCCCGTGTGTGTGTCTGTCTGTCCCCATGTGTGTGTGCCTGTCTGTCCCCGTGTGTGTTTGTCTGTCCCCATGTGTGTGTGTCTGTCCCCATGTGTGTGTGTGTGTGTCTGTCTGTCCCTGTGTGTGTGTCTGTCTGTCCCCTTGTGTGTGTCTGTCTGTCCCCTTGTGTGTGTCTGTCTGTCCCCGTGTGTGTGCCTGTCTGTCCCTGTGTGTGTGCCTGTCTGTCCCTGTGTGTGTGTGTGTGTGTGTGTGTGTGTTTCTGTCCCCGTGTGTGTGTGCCTGTCTGTCCCTGTGTGTGTGTGTGTGTCTGTCTGTCCCCGTGTGTGTTTGTCTGTCCCCATGTGTGTGTGTGTGTGTGTGTGTCTGTCCCCATGTGTGTGTGTGTGTGTGTGTGTCTGTCCCCATGTGTGTGTGTCTGTCCCAGTGTGTGTGTGTCTGTCCCAGTGTGTGTGTCCCCGTGTGTGTGTCACCATCACCATGCCCACAGTGTTCCCTTTGTCTTGACACAGCTGCATCAGGACATTCTGTGTGGGGCAAGATGAAGAAGGAAGAGGAGGCAGCGCCGCCAGCATGGAGTCCGTGGTAGAGGCACTGGGAGGCACACTAAGGACGCAGGTAACACTACTACATGATCTAAACTAGTGTTATCTGTGGTTTACATAGGACTACAGGTAACACTATCACATTATCAGCACTAGTGTTATCTGTGGTTTTACATAGGACTGCAGGTAACACTACTACATTTTCTGTACTCAGATAGCCATGACTGTGTTATCTATGCTGTTACATAGGACTGCAGGTGATATCTACTGTATTATCTGTACTCAAGAGAGTTACCACTGTGTAAGGGGGCCCACTGAGACTTTATCGCCCAAGGGCCCACGTGATCCTGGAGCCGGCCCTGCCTATGAGTAATCATAGGACATCGGCAAATCGGTGTCAGCACACATTAACCTTTTTCTTGAGGAACTAAAACACCCCCTCCCTTGCCTCATTGACACCGGTGCAGCCAGAACTGTTTTGAGATCTCAGGATCTTCGAGGCAAGGTTCACCTCTCTGGGGAGAGCACGCTAACAGTAGGTCTTACAGGTCAGACAGTGTCATTACAGACCACCAAACCACTCCATTGCAGATTGGGTCAGCACACAGAAGCAATTAAGTCAGTATTGGTCTCGGATGACGTTCCCATCAACTTGCTGGGGGAAGACATCTTATCAGAAATTCAGGCAGTCATTGAGAACACTCCAATGGGCGTTGTGGTGAGTAGTGCACTATCTGAAGAAAGATTGTGTACCATGGTAGTTTTATCCTACCTCACTGAGCCAACATGTTTTCTGGAGCTGGATGTATTGGCAGAGATTGATCCCCAAATCTGGGCGGTTGACAAATACGATGTGGGTCTCCTGGCGGTGCCACCGGCTACAGTCAACATTAGGCCAGGGAGCGTTTTGCCCAGACTTCCACAATACCCTTTGAGTGTGGCCCAAATGGACAGTCTGAAAATCCAGATAGACCGTTATCTACAGATAGAGGTCCTCACACCAACAAAATCGCCCTATAACACCCCACTGTTCCCAGTAGCCAAAAAGACAGCCAAAGGCCAGAAAACGACATACCAACTAGTATATGACCTAAGAGCTATAAACTAGATCATCATCAGCGATGCTCCCATGGTGCTCAACCCACACACTCTACTGTTATTGATCTAACAAACACATTTTTTTCGGTACCACTGGATCCCCAGTGCCAATACCTTTTTGCCTTTTGATTCCAGGGTCAGCAACTCACTTGGACACGTCTCCCTCAGGGGTCAGTGACCAGTCCCTCGGAATACAGCTGCAAATTAAATATCGTTTTGGATCAGTGGACCCCGATGAATCCAGGGGTGACGTTGCTACAGTATGTGGACAACTTGCTAATTTGCTGTCCCACCTCAGAGGATTGTTATCAACATACTGTGTCACTGCTCAACCACCTGGCGGCAACAGGAAACAAGGCCAGTAAGGAAAAACTACAGTTTTGCAGGGAGAAAGTTATCTTTTTGGGGCACTGTATGTCTCAGGGAACCCGACAACTGACCACCCAGAGAGTCCAGACTCTGAAAGATCTGCAGAGACCGAAAAATCACCGGCAACTGAGGGCTGTCCTCGGACTGGTCAACTACTGCAGGGACTGGATACCAAACATCTCTTCTAAACTGGAACCCCTCTACGAGCTGTCATCTAAAACACTGTTCCAAATGTCAGACAACGACTGGTCAATCCTCCAGGATCTGACCCAAGAACTCTCTAAAGCACCGGCCTTAGGTCTGCCCAATTATGACGTACCCTTTTACCTTTTTTGCTACGAAAGCAAGGGCCATGCGACAGTATTGACCCAACTACATGGGTCCAGGAACTGTCATGGTCTTACCTTCTCACTGTTCTCCTTCGTTTGACATGTGCTGGCGGCCATCTTGGTTTCTGGGTTTCTTGTAGCCTCCCACCCTGCGGCTTCTCCTTCCCACTGGGAGGAGCTGGATGCCCAGCTCATATATATAGGAGGTCTGTGGCTTCAGTTCCTTGCTTGGTCCTCCTGTGTTCACATGCTTCTAAGACTGCTGCTGCTTCTGGTTCCTGATCCTGGCCTCGTCTGACTACCCCGTTGGTTCCTGATCCTGGCTTCGTCTGACTACCCTGCTGGTTCCTGATCCTGGCTTCGTCTGACTACCCTGCTGGTTCCTGACCTCTGTCTACGCAAGACCCTGCTTCGGTTTAGCCATCCGTTTGGACTTTTGCTTTCAGCTTGCTTTTCAATAAAGCCTTCTTATTTCCACTTATCTCTGTTGCACGTCTGGTTCATGGTTCCATGACATTAGGACCAAGCCATGAATTTTGACGGTACAGGGACATCCTCGCTACCTACGCTGGTTGCCAGACTTGATCAGCAGGATCACCTGTTGGGTCGGTTCGCTGTGGCGTTGCAAACCCTGCTTGAACGCACGGCTCATTTCGCCAGCCCTTTATGGGAGAACAACAATCCGGTGGTTGCCGAGTTTTCCGGTTTTGTTGCTTCTCTTCGGAAGGTATTCGATGTGCCGGCTCGTGCTGCCTCTGCTGCGAAGCTCCTTATGTCCATCAGACAGGGTTCACGATCCGTAGCTGAATACGCCATTGAGTTTCGTACCCTGGCAGCAGAGGTGGGCTGGAATAATGAGGCTCTGGTCGCTGCTTTCTCTCATGGTCTCTCGGATGCCTTGAAGGATGAGGTTGCAGCTAAGGACCTACCAGTGGAGCTCGAGTCTCTTATTTCTTTCCTGATTTTGATTGACACCAGACTCAGGGAGAGACCTTCCTTTAAGGAGAGCCTGCGGAGGCCTTCTAACAGATTGGCGCCTACGTTTGCTGTCCCACCCGTGCCTCCCTCTCCTCCCACGCCTCCTGGGGATGACTTGTCTGGGGGTGAACCCATGCAGCTGGGGTTTGCTCGCCTGTCCGAGGGGGAGAGGGTACTCCGGAGACGCGAGGGCCGATGCATGTACTGTGGTCTCGGTGGGCATTTTCGGTTGGCATGTCCGAACCGTCCGGGAAACGCTCGCACCTGAGATCCTGTCGGGGGCAGATCTTGGGTGGAGTCTCCTCGTCCCCGGTTTCCCGTGTTGACAAACCACTGATCACTGTTGTCCTCTCCTGGGTCGGGGGCTCGGTGACGACCCAGGCGTTGGTGGACTCTGGTGCTGGTGGTTTGTTCATTGATAGTGTGTTCGCTGCCGCCAATTCCATTCCTCTGCAGCCTCGAGGTTCCCCACTGGCTCTTGAGGCGATAGACGGCAGACCCCTTCTGCTGCCACACGTGACTCATGAGACCCTTCCAGTGGGGATAGCCATTGGTGCCGTTCACAGAGAGTCGGTCTGTCTCCAGGTGATTTCGTCTCCACACTACTCGGTGGTCTTGGGGTACCCCTGGCTCCAGAAGCATAATCCGACTTTCGATTGGAGATCGGCCGAGATCCTCTCGTGGTCACCGCAGTGTGGGGCTAGTTGCATCCATGGGCCGGTCAAGTTGCTGTGTACTTCCTCGGACTCTCTGTTGCCTCCTGAATACGAAGAGTACCGGGATGTATTCGGTAAGGTGCGCGCGGTTGCCCTACCTCCGCACCGCCCATACGATTGTGCCATAGAGTTACAATCTGGTGCCGTTCCTCCTCGTGGCAAAGTCTACCCACTGTCGGTAGCGGAGAATGAGGCCATGGAGGAGTACGTGAGGGAGGCGCTTTCACGCGGACACATTCGCAAATCCTCGTCCCCGGCAGGGGCTGGATTTTTCTTTGTGAAAAAGAAGGGCGGTGAGTTGAGGCCTTGTATCGATTACAGGGGTCTCAATCGCATCACGATCAAGAACGCTTACCCGATACCCTTGATTTCCGAGCTGTTCGATCGCCTCAAAGGGGCCACGGTCTTTACCAAACTCGACCTGAGGGCGGCATATAACCTGGTAAGGATCAAGGCGGGCGATGAGTGGAAGACCGCGTTTAACACCAGGACCGGTCATTATGAATCCTTGGTTATGCCCTTTGGGTTGTGCAATGCGCCCGCAGTCTTCCAGGAATTCATCAACGATGTTTTCCGTGACCTGTTGCAGCAGTGTGTGGTGGTCTATTTGGATGACATCTTGGTATATTCTGAATCCATGGAGGCCCACATTATGGATGTCAGACGAGTGTTGCAACGGTTACGAGAGAACAGGCTGTTCGGTAAGCTTGAGAAATGCGAGTTTCACCGATCCCAGGTAACCTTCTTAGGTTACATCATTTCCGCTGAGGGGTTCTCCATGGATCCTGAGAAGGTTTCGGCTGTCTTTCAGTGGCCCCAGCCCAGTGGTCTCCGTGCCCTGCAGCGCTTTTTGGGCTTCGCCAATTATTATCGGAAGTTCATCAGGGACTTTTCTATGCTAGCCAAGCCTCTCACGGATCTGACCAGGAAGGGCAGTAATTTCCAGGTCTGGCCGCTCGAGGCCATCCGAGCTTTTGAGGCTCTAAAGTCCGCCTTTGTGTCGGCTCCGATTCTGTCAGAATATACTTATATAAACCACGGCACTCGATATATTGCAAAATAAGATTCTTTTTTATTTATTGTCCATCCCAAATGGATCTTTTTGTAAATACACTGGCCAACGTTTCGGTCTGTTAGGACCTTGATCACGGCCTGAAAAATATATAGGTACAACATTTTTTAGTACCTCATAGGTACAATATCAATGGACAATAGTTAGTACAAAAATTGTCAGAACAAAATAATAGACAAAATATTACAACTTCAATAGATGTCTATCGCAAGTATATAGAATCAATGAAATAAATGAATTAAATGCGCCATATAGGGCAGGTTGGATAATGCTTGGCAGGACGTGGAAGTTGTCTGTGTCTTCGTTGTAAAAATTATTGTTGGACCTGTATATAAAAGGGTCATAGAGTATGTAAGTACAGGTTACTCTAATACTGCAATCGACGATGTGAGTTAAAGCAGAACATACTTGTATGGTCACAGAGTATGGTCATTGACTAGCCTATAAGGGAAACTCACAGAATTATCATGTCAAGGAGGTTTGCAAGTATATAAATGTCATGGGTTGACATTAAATAGGTAGATATAGAATCTTGTTGTGGGGAACAGTGCAATCGTATCTACTGGATGAACTTGGAGCTGATGAGAGCCATATTAATGTAGCTATACATTAGTATACCTTGTGAGAGCCATACCAATGTAGCTACATATTAGTGTACCTTGTGGTCAGGATTCACAGAGATAGGTAATAGGGATCAGTGACAGACCAAAGAGTAATTGATCCAGGAAGACACTAATAGTAAGCATATATGTATACAGAGAACGGCTAAAAGCAGTGCGTCTGGCATAATAATATAGCATAATATGACATGTCATGGAGACAGACCTTAGTACAGGAGACCGGAGATATCGGGAGGACCTGGTGTGTCCGTGCTCATAGTGAGTTCAAATGGGGAGATAAGGGAGATCTGCGCAGGCGCCGGCGTCTCTCGGCCTTTGCCGAGGTATCGCGAGGACAGTGACGTCACTCGCGCATGCGTAGTGGTTCGTATTCTCAGGTTAGGCAGAGCCAGGGCTCGCTTTGTATTGCGCATGCGCTTGGAGGTAGAGGAACGTATCTATGAAGATCGCTACAGTTCTAGATACTGTATCATATGCTGTGTATGTTTATTGTACAATATAATCGGCTCCATGATATATGCTATATATGAAGGTCTATAAAGGCAACTAATAATTAACACTCTTTGATAATATACTACCTGTGTTGTTGAGACTATGGGGGTCATTTTGTCTGTGGAGATAGGAGAAAAGAAAGTTAGAATTATAGGATATACAATAATCTAAACAAATAGATAATTAATAGCATACAAATGGATATCCTAATAGACTTATTGCGTTATAGTCTATTTATTCGTATGGGTGCTGAGTTTGTAGGAAAGAACATATGGAACGTCAAATCCAAGGAATATGGTTCCCATTGATTCCTTGCAGAAAAATGTTTATAGGTTAAGTTAAATCCTGAAGTCAAAATCCCTGTTCATTCCATGGGGGAAAAGAGTCTTTAACTCGAAGATCCAGAAGGATTCCCGTTCTTTGAGACGAGCGATTCTATTGCCTCCGCGTCGGCTTTGTGACACATATTCTAGCACCCGGAATTGAAGCTGGTTGATCTGATGTTTATTTGATATGAAATGATGTGGGACCGGGAGTTCAGTTCTATTGCATCGGATGTCGGACTTATGTTTGGATATACGGTCACGTACGCATTGGGTCGTTTATCTCCCCATTTAAACTCACTATGAGCACGGACACACCAGGTCCTCCCGATATCTCCGGTCTCCTGTACTAAGGTCTGTCTCCATGACATGTCATATTATGCTATATTATTATGCCAGACGCACTGCTTTTAGCCGTTCTCTGTATACATATATGCTTACTATTAGTGTCTTCCTGGATCAATTACTCTTTGGTCTGTCACTGATCCCTATTACCTATCTCTGTGAATCCTGACCACAAGGTACACTAATATGTAGCTACATTGGTATGGCTCTCACAAGGTATACTAATGTATAGCTACATTAATATGGCTCTCATCAGCTCCAAGTTCATCCAGTAGATACGATTGCACTGTTCCCCACAACAAGATTCTATATCTACCTATTTAATGTCAACCCATGACATTTATATACTTGCAAACCTCCTTGACATGATAATTCTGTGAGTTTCCCTTATAGGCTAGTCAATGACCATACTCTGTGACCATACAAGTATGTTCTGCTTTAACTCACATCGTCGATTGCAGTATTATAGTAACCTGTACTTACATACTCTATGACCCTTTATATACAGGTCCAACAATAATTTTTACAACGAAGACACAGACAACTTCCACGTCCTGCCAAGCATTATCCAACCTGCCCTATATGGCGCATTTAATTCATTTATTTCATTGATTCTATATACTTGCGATAGACATCTATTGAAGTTGTAATATTTTGTCTATTATTTGTTCTGACAATTTTTGTACTAACTATTGTCCATTGATATTGTACCTATGAGGTACTAAAAAATGTTGTACCTATATATTTTTCAGGCCGTGATCAAGGTCCTAACAGACCGAAACGTTGGCCAGTGTATTTACAAAAAGATCCATTTGGGATGGACAATAAATAAAAAAGAATCTTATTTTGCAATATATCGAGTGCCGTGGTTTATATAAGTATATTCTGACAGACCTCTTCCGCTGAGCACCGACTACCATAAACAGGAGTGCCATCCACTACAATCACTATATGTTGGCTCCGATTCTGTCGCATCCCAACCCTGGGTTGCCCTTTGTCCTCGAGGTGGACGCGTCTGAGACGGGAGTAGGCGCCCTTCTGTCTCAGCGTAGGACACCCGAGGGTCCTCTGCTTCCCTGTGGGTTTTACTCCCGGAAACTGTCTTCCGCGGAGTGCAACTATCAGATTGGTGACAGGGAGTTATTGGCCATCGTGCAGGCCCTTAAAGAATGGAGGCACTTGCTCGAGGGTTCGGTGGTTCCGGTTCTCATCCTGACGGACCACAAGAATCTGACCTACCTTTCTGAGGCCAAGAGATTGACACCACGTCAGGCCAGATGGGCTCTGTTCTTGTCACGTTTTAATTACGTGGTCTCCTACCTACCCGGTTCCAAGAACATCAGAGCGGATGCCTTATCACGGCAGTACTCCGAGCTGTCCGGGGAGGAGTCGTTTCCGACTTCGGTCATACCTCCGAATCAGATCCTGGCCGCCATTCGCACCAGCCTGACCTCTCCCCTGGGTGAGCAGATTTTGGCAGCTCAATCTGGTGCTCCCTCTGGGAGACCCAACGGCAGGTGTTTTGTGCCTGAGGAGTTGCGCACTCGGTTGTTGCGAACCTACCATAACTCCAAGACCGCGGGGCATCCTGGAAAGAATCAGCTGTCCTGGGCTGTTTCACGTCTGTTCTGGTGGCCTTCTCTACGTTCCGACATTGCCGCATATGTAGCGGCATGCTCCGTTTGTGCCCAGAGTAAGTCCCCTCGGCACCTTCCGTTGGGCCTTTTGCAACCCATAGCCACCGGGGAGCGCCCATGGTCATACCTGGGGATGGATTTCATTGTGGACCTCCCTGCATCCCGAGGCCATACGGTCATTCTCATGATTGTGGATCGGTTTTCCAAAATGTGCCACTGTGTTCCTCTCAAGAAGTTACCCTCTGCACAAGAGTTGGCCACGATTTTCGCCCGGGAGGTCTTCCGGTTGCACGGTTTGCCCAAGGAGATTGTGTCGGATCGGGGGAGTCAGTTTGTGTCCAGGTTCTGGCGCGCCTTTTGCTCCCAGTTGGGGATTCATCTCTCTTTCTCCTCGGCCTACCACCCTCAGTCCAATGGGGCCGCAGAACGATCCAATCAGGCCTTGGAGCAATTCCTTCGTTGCTATGTCTCCGATCACCAAGACAATTGGGTTGACCTCCTGCCTTGGGCTGAGTTTGCCAGGAACACGGCGGTGAACTCTTCCTCTGGGACGTCTCCCTTCATGGCCAATTATGGGTTCCAACCTGCCGTGTTACCGGAGGTATTCTCTCCCCAGGATATTCCGGCTGTGGAGGATCACCTTTCCGTCCTACGTGCTTCTTGGGTACAGATCCAGAGGTCCCTTGAGGTCTCTGCGCAGCGCCAGAAACTCCAGGCTGATCGCAGACGAGCGCCCGCTCCTTCCTACCAGGTCGGAGACCGTGTATGGTTGTCCACCCGCAACCTCAACCTTCGAGTGCCCACTCCCAAGCTGGCGCCTCGCTTTGTTGGTCCCTTCCGAGTGCTTCGCAGGGTAAACCCGGTAGCCTATGCCCTTGCGCTTCCTCCTGGCATGCGGATCTCCAACGTGTTTCATGTCTCCCTGTTGAAGCCATTGGTGTGTAATCGTTTCACTTCCTCGGTTCCTCGGCCCCGTCCGGTCCAAGTGGGCAATCGTGAGGAATATGAAGTGAGCAATATCCTGGACTCACGCCTGGTCCGCGGTCGGTTGCAGTTTTTGGTCCATTGGCGTGGTTATGGTCCAGAGGAGCGTTCCTGGGTTCCCTCCGCAGATGTCCATGCTCCTGCTTTGCTCCGAGCCTTCCACGCACGCTTCCCTCAGAGACCGTTCCTTACTCCGCGGAGGAGGGGCCCTTGAGGGGGAGGTACTGTCATGGTCTTACCTTCTCACTGTTCTCCTTCGTTTGACATGTGCTGGCGGCCATCTTGGTTTCTGGGTTTCTTGTAGCCTCCCACCCTGCGGCTTCTCCTTCCCACTGGGAGGAGCTGGATGCCCAGCTCATATATATAGGAGGTCTGTGGCTTCAGTTCCTTGCTTGGTCCTCCTGTGTTCACATGCTTCTAAGACTGCTGCTGCTTCTGGTTCCTGATCCTGGCCTCGTCTGACTACCCCGTTGGTTCCTGATCCTGGCTTCGTCTGACTACCCTGCTGGTTCCTGATCCTGGCTTCGTCTGACTACCCTGCTGGTTCCTGACCTCTGTCTACGCAAGACCCTGCTTCGGTTTAGCCATCCGTTTGGACTTTTGCTTTCAGCTTGCTTTTCAATAAAGCCTTCTTATTTCCACTTATCTCTGTTGCACGTCTGGTTCATGGTTCCATGACAGGAACCGACCCATCATGTACCTGTCAACTGCCTTAGATACAGTTATCCAAGGGTCACCGGGTTGTGTAAGGGCTGTGGCCGTCTGCGGTGTACTAGCACAGAAAGTTGCCGACATAGTTCTGGACTCCCTCTCACTCTCTATACTCCCCATTCGGTACAAGAGATCCTAAACCAAGTCCAAAGCAAACATCTCTTTGCAGCCAGACTGACCAAGTACTAGGTAGCCCTCTTGACTCCTACCAACATAACGATTAGACGGTGCACCATTTTTAATCCGGCTTCTCTTCTTTTTGTTACCGAGGACGAAGAGAAAGGGGGATAGTGGTGCTAATGACCGACTCATGACCGACGGGACAAATCTTTTTTCAGGTAACCATGTTGAAGAACATCACGACTGCCTTTCTCTGATGGAACTCGAGTCAGCAGCTCTTTTTGTCGATGGTTCCAGGTATTACACCCAAGACGGTAAGCCACTCACCGGGTATGCGGTGACAATGGTTAGTGAAGTGGTGGAAAAAGGCTCTTTGAGCTCACACAGGTCAGCACAGGAAGCAGAGCTGTGGGCTTTGGCAAGGGCATGCGAGCTCCACCGAGGCCGGAGGATTAATTTCTATACGGATTCAAGATATGCTTACGGGATAGCTCCTGACTTTGGGCCTATCTGGAGGGCAAGAGGGTTTCTGACTAGTTCAGGTAAGCCAGTAAAGCACGCAGAACTGATTGATAGGTTGTTTATTGCCTTTAGCCTGCCACACGAAATGGCCATTTTTAAGGTTAAGACCCATACTATGGAGACGACCATGGAGGCCACTGGGAACGCCTTGGCAGATCGGGCTGCTAAGGAGGGGGTCTTTGGATCCAGGGGGTGGGACCCTAATGCTTGCCATCCCTTCTGATATACCGTTAGAGGAGTTTAAAAAACTGCAGTCTCAGGCAAAGATGCAGGAAAAGAGGAGATGGACGGCATTGGGGGCCACCCTGGGATATGACGATATTTTGGGTCTTGACGGCAAATGGTGCCTGCCAAAGTCACTTTTTCCCATGATGACTCACTCATCCCATTACCCAAGGCACCTGTCAAAAGTGGCTATGTGTGCACAGGTGGAAGAGCATTGGATTGCACCTGGGTTCTGCACTGTGGCCACCACGTTTGCAGCATCTTGCCTTGTGTGTGCTCTGCACAACCCCGGTAGGACTATAAAGCCACCACAGCGGCACTCACCCAAACCAGATTACCCTTTCCAGCAAATTCAGATAGACTACATTACGTTAACAAGGAGTGGGCCGTACGAGTCCTGGTCTGTGTAGACATGTTCTCTGGTTGGCCTGAAGCGTGGCCCGTCAAATGCGCCAATGCCACGACCACTGCAAAGAAGATCCTGTCCAAGATTGTGTGCCGTTGGGGCCTGCCTGAGACTATCAAGTCGGATCGCGGCTCTCACTTCACTGGGCAGATCTTTGCAGAGGTATGTATAGTTCTCCACATCAACCAGGATTTACATACTCCGTATCATCCTCAAAGCAGTGGTAAGGTGGAGCTTCTCAATGGGATCATTAAGAACCGGATTTCCAAAATTATGGCTGACACTCGGAAACTGTGGCCCGAATGTCTCCCTATTGCTCTTTACTCCATCAGGAGTGCCCCCAGGAAACTTCATGGGTTATCACCCTATGAGGTCTTGTTTGGAAGCCCTCCTAAGACAGTATTGTACTACCCCCAACAGCTGTCATCTCTACATTCTCAGCTGACAGGGTATGTGCAGTCTCTGCGAAGTGAGCTTCAAAAGCTCCACCACCGGGTCCGGAACAGCACCTAACAGGGACTTGGGAACAGCGCCAGAGGTGTGCATCCGCTCAACAGGCGGGAGGATCAAAGGACCCACCCACCTGGAAGTGCGGGCCGGTGCGGTGACGTCATATCACCGCACCGGCCCACATGTCCTTGCCTGTATGCGCGTCGCAGCACGGGCTACTCGGGAGCGAGAGTGCCGCCGAAATTAAATAGTTCGGTGGCACTACACTCTTTGATTATTCAAGCCGTGCAGCCAGATCAAGAGGATCATCCCCTAGAAGAACGAGCACCCCTGGACAACGAGCATTATATCGGCTGAGTATATTTAAACCCTATACCACCAACGATTTTCCCTCATTAACCCTTTGGTCCCCATAATCCCTATACCACCAACGATTTCCCCTCATTAACCCTTTGGTCACTATAACCCTATACCATGATTTTCATATACCCCTGCTGCTGTCCTGCAGTATTCCCTATACCACCAATGCATTAACCCCCCTTGCATTTAACCCCTGCTCAATATCACCCCTGCATTTAACCCCTGCTCCCCTGGTACCCCCTGCTATATCACCCCTGAATTTACCCCTGCTCCCCTGATCACCCCTGCATTACCCTTGCATTAACCCCTAACTTCTGCTCCTCCAACCCCTGTAATCCCTGTCTGCTTCTGCACATTGACCTTTGAGACAGCCCCAGTTATCCCTATAGGTTCCCTGTAATCCTTTGTTAACCCTTTGTTTCTCCCATAGGGATAGCTTACAGCCAGGTTGGGTGGGCTGCTAATGTGTATATGAGTGTAAAGTATAGTTAGATTTTGGGATTGAATGTTGGAAGTAGGATTGTGTTTAGCGTAGTTAGGTATTATATTGTGTTTATTACAGTGTTAGTGTTATTAGAATATTACTGTATTACGGTGTGTCTATATATATATATGTATATATTTGTTTGTATAACCCTTTATATAGACATATATACAGTAGATATAGTAGTATTAGACGTGTTATTGTATAATAAATTCCTTTTATTGTTCAAAGTACAGCGTATAGTGTTTTTAGTAGTTGCCGTAGTGTAGTAGTAATAGTACTAGTGTGTATGCAAGTAGTTCAGTAATAGAGTGAGGTAATCAGTATTATTTTGTTTAATTAAGTTTAAATAGGCGGAGGCATCACTAGATGACTCACGCCTATTTATGAATATTACTTATTAGAATTTGCATAAATTTCAATAATTAATATCTCCTTTAACATTGGCGAGCCAGGCCCACTGCTAGGAATTTGTGTCCGTCTTTGGCTTTGGTGAAGTAAGTCGCTATTCTGTGAATTAGTCAGGCAAGAGAGAGGTGGTCAGTGGTTTCTGAGCATCCAGGGCCTGATAATTCGGACAGATCGTAATTTTTCAATCGGAGCTAGGAACGGGCCAAAATCTCCAGCAGAGAATTTAAATCTTTCTGATTTGTGTATTAAGTATTTTCTTATTCCTTTACATGCCCACTGAACACTAGAGAGAAGTCATCACATACACCACTGAAGAGAGAACCATCATCATTAAAGCTGAACAGAAGTCGTCTGGCTGGTCGGTAGAAGGCGTTCCGGATATTGAAGGACCTCCTCCACACACAACATAGGACAACAAACAACGGCACCAAGGAAGATGGCCTCTCGTCAAAAAGTGAAGTGAACTTCTCCACACTGCAACACCTCAGCAAACGTAGCACATTCAATCCCATCATCCCCACCACTTACAAATCCACTGAGCTGCTATGGTCCACTTTATTGGACAAGGCATACGCTAATGTTAAAATCTGTATTAATAATAGTGTGTTAAAAAACAAACAAAAAAAAAACGGCTCCAGATGTTAACCAAATTGGTTTACACCCTTGAGGATACCAGTTGGAAGCCAGAACATCTTGAGACTCTCACCAACACAACAAAGGCAGAAGAAGTTTCCAACACGGCAAACTTTCACTGCAATTGTTGTGTTGAAAACATCAAACAGTTACACACATTACAAACACAATTACAAGAGAAGGCCCAGTGTACGGTCGAGAGGGGCAGAGAGATTTGCTTGTTAGAGTCTAGACCAATGATGGTGAACCTTTTAGAGACCGAGTGCCCAAACGGCAACCCAAAACTCACTTATTTATCACAAAGTGCCAACACGACAATTTACCCTGAAGACTACAGTCCACTATAGTATATCTTCCATGTACTTTATCATTTAGCTATAATATCCTGTCTACATTCAGTGCGCTGCCTGTACTGTTCATAGTGCGCTCTGCGCTAATGAATGCCAGGAAAAGTCTAAGGCATATTGGTACACCATAGACTTTTTCCAGGGTGCAGGTGCCCACAAAGAGGGCTCTGAGTGCCGCCTTTGGCACCCGTGCCATAGGTTCGCCACCACTGGTCTAGACTCTCGGACAAGGAGAGTTTCTACTCTGACATGGACAAGGAACTGCTCAGACTGTACACTGAGATAAATCAGTTTAGGAACAATGCAGTATCTACGGATACCATGATTGTTCAACTTCGAGAGGACCTGGCTGCGAAAACGCAAACCATTGCGGATTTGCAGCAGGTCATTTCGAATCTGTCACGGCCTGGTGCTAACAGCATGTTGCCCACGAAACATGTTTGTGTTTCGGGAACGGCACAGGGGGAGACAGCTGCGTCAAGATCTCCCACGGATCAAACATCCGACGCGGTAGACATTAGGGGACAGGTGGAACGAACGCTACTTTTCACCCAAACACCCAGGGAGAACAGGTATAGCAGCCGCTTCCAGGAGCAGGACAACAATTGGGGAGAGGAAAGTGGTTGGCCATTTACCACTTCCAATCCGCCAACGCGTCTGGAAAGACAGAAAGACTTTTATCCTCACCATTCCAGTATGGAAAGGATAAACTTCCTGTTACAGATTTGCAAGGAGATCCCAAAATACAATCCCAGTGTAGATCTGTTTACTTCATGTGATATCTTCGAGGGTCACTGTAACAAGTATTCAGTGGCTCCTGAATATCGCATGGAGTTATTCAAGTTATGGTTACCTACACACCTAAACCAAAGGTATGAGGTAACGGGGAGGACACAACCCATGAATGGACAGTTTTATGATAAGGAGGAATGTCTCTACATACTCATGAAACTGGCAACGGGCCATTGGGACGTCACTCCAGATATCCTGTCCAAGTTCATACCCACGATACATGACGAACCTCTGTCTCTGTGTAGTCGGTTTGAAGCAATGTACAGGACGGTAACAAAGGATCACGGTATCGGAATTCCACAGGGTATGATACGTATGTTTGTGGAAAAATTCCCATACCTTGAAACTGCAATCTGGCTGAGTGCAGCTAGGGAGACATCCCTCACGGATGCGGCTATGATTATTGAGCAGTGTAGACAGGATACACTGCTCAATAATAAATCCGTCAAAGTGACGTAGCGTGCGCCTGTACACGTTACATCTCAAGATGAACGGGTACAGCACACAAAGGTTAATTCAGCTGTTCGCCCCACGGCCCCGCCATTGGAAAGGACAGGAGGCATTCGATGCTTCCTGTGTTTACAATACGGGCACATAAAGAGATATTGTCCACAATGGCCACGTAATAACTGGACATATCCCGAGAGAACGGGCAATAATAATGGTTTCAAAATGAAACCTAATTATGCCAAATCAGTGGGGGAATATGTTGATAAAAATCTGAGACATTCGAAGGTCCAGACACCAAAACGTGTGGCTGTTGTGAATGCCCCAGCGCGTTCGGTAAGGGGTGTGGAATCCAAGGAATCCACACCAAGTGTCCAAGGCAAGAACCCACAAGTGGCAGTATGTACCTCACAGGTACCTACTGGGAGTCTGGTAGAAATTGATTGAAGATCAGGGGCCCCTAAAGATCTGGCACCAGTATGTCCCATCATACTGGATGCTTCAGGGAGACCCCACATAAAAGCTAAAATAAAGAATCAGGATGCTGAAATCATGCTTGACACTGGTGTGGAAATTTCCATTACCAATGTCAAACATTATTTACATCCCAACAGCCCTCAGTGTGTGGTGATCGGATTTGATCACCAACAAGGGGGTGTGAAGGCCCACAGAATCGAAGAGGTAATTGTCCAGATTACCAGTTGCATGACCCTTAGGATCCCAATGTGGTATTACCCCGGTTCTGACAACATTATAGGAACTCATGTAATGACACAAAATGGGTGGATCCTAGATCTGGAAAATGGTATTGTATGGAAGGGTCCCAGGCAATCCAAGGTGTTTGTCATCCAACGCCAGTGTCTGGGACCACCATTGCCAACAGTAGAGTATTCTATGGAAGTACTCGAACACAAATGGCCGTAGATCTCGCATAATCCAGACCTTGAGCCTATTGTGTATAAGTACCCTGATCTGTGGGCCCAGAGCAAAAATGATTGTGGCAGACTGATTGGAGTTCAGGTGGACATACAAGGTCCCGACCCTCCACCTCAATGCCAATACCGCTTTCCGCCAGAAGCCACCCATTCAATTTTTGACACCGTCCAGGAATTGAAAACTAGGGGGGTGGTCATAGAGGGCAATTCTAAATGCAACAATGCCCTCTGGCCAGTAAAGAAGAAGGACACCAATGCATGGAGGCTCACCATAGACCTCCGGGTCCTTAACAAATACACAGTGGTGGCACAGACTCCCGACATCATGGCCAGAATAAGCGGCAAAAGTCGCATATTCTCGACCATAGATGTTGCCAATGGGTTCTTTTCAATTGAACTCACTGAAAACTGTAGGTGCAAATTTGCACCAGGCATTGGCGGCCGGAATGTCTTCTGCAATACGTGGACGACTTGCTCTTGCACACAGAAACCATAGAAGAACACTTGGTTCTGTTGAAAGAGCTATTGGGACTCCTTGCCAGGTCAGGACTCAAGCTGAATCCCCACAAGGCAAATTTGGCCAGAATAGAGGTGACTTTCCTTGGGGTCCAAATTTCTTTTGGAGCCAAAGGAATTGTGGCAGCCAGAGTGGAAGCCATGGTAAAGTTACCTAGGCCTGGCACTCTATAGGATTTGAGAAAATTCCTGGGAGTCGCCAACTTCATGATGGAGTTCATAGAGGATTTCGCTGACAAAGCGAAACCCCTCTATGAACTCCTCCGAGGAGAAGACCTTTCATTCAAAGGTTGGTCTGATGCACAGGAAGAGGCCTTTTCTACTTTGAAAAGGGACCTCTCCTCTGCCCCTGTTCCAGTCATACAGGCGCATGCAGGGACGGATACTAGACCGCTGGGATACTTCTCCAGGTAACTTTCGCCCGTTGAATGAGGGTTCGATGAGTGTGCCAAACAACTGGCAGCCATACACTATGCTGTCAAAACCACCGAGCATATTGTAGGCTTCAGGCCCCTCACTTTGCAGACTCCACACTCCCCATTGACCCTCTTGCTCCGTGATACACTGCCTGGAGTCTCCCAATAGAGATTCGGGAGGTGGATTATGGATCTCACTGGCCGGAGTCTGCAGGTGAACCACAAAGCCAAGTATGTTCTGTCCCAGTTACTGAACCTGACTGGAACCGAACATGACTGTGGCCAACCAGCACATATCAATGCGCCACAAATTTTCAGGACCGATAGACATCCATAAGACAGAGTCATCTTTGTTGATGGCTCTCGATTCTACATGGATGGGACCTATGTCACAGGTTTTGCTGTGCTGGATGAGACCACAGGTACCCAGAGTCTCGTCAGGTTACCAGGTCACATGTCGGCACAGCGGGCAGAACTGGAGGCGGTCAAGGAGGCCTTGCTTCTTCAACCCCCAGGGAAACAAACTATATATAGCAACAGTTCATATGTAGTTCGTTCTCTCACCCTGCACCTGTCACGACCATGGTCATGGTCGTGACTCCTTGGGAGCCACATGCATTTGCCCGCGGTCTGGTATTGTTGTCAACCACAGGTGAGGGCTAGTATCTTGCCTCACGTGTGGTTGCCGCTGGCAACTTGTGGTTGTTGGGCAGTGGAGCAGCCTGAGCTGGTTGCTGGGTGGCTCGCTGTCCATGCATGCGGTTGTCTTTGGCAACGTGTGTTTATGTGTGCACTTTCCTTGTCTGGTGTGCACGGGGTTTATTGTGTGTATTCCCCTTTTAGTTGCTGTCTTCCCTTCCCTGGTGTGAGAAGGGTTAATTCCCTTCCTAGTCTGTGAGCACTGAGTGTGTCTGCGTGGGTGTGGCTACATGGGCTATTTAACCTCAGTTGAGACCTGAGTTCTGAGGGGTACTCCAGCCTTGTAGTAAGCTGGAGGCACTCTCCTGGTCCCATATACCATCTGCCAGTGAGGGCCACCCTTGTGGTCATAAATAATACCTTGTCTGATGTTATGTAGATGTGTATGTGGTTGCTTGTTTATTGCACCTTATGGTTTCCTGGTTTCCTATGTGATGTGTGGTGTGTGCTGTGTCCTTTCTGTTGTTGTGGACAACAGCACTTGTACATGGGTTCCAGGCTGTGTGTCTGTGGCAGGTAGGTGAGGTTTTAGTTTCCACGTACCTTCCATTGCCATAAGTTGTATTGGTTTTCCCTTATTTACAGCTGGGCCATTTTAGGCTCCTCTTTATCCATGTCCAGGAGGAACAGGTAGTCTACCCAGCTCCTAGCTTAGGGACCTGCGGAGGGTTAGTAGGGACCCGAGGTTCCGGAGCATGAGTCCTCCTACCTTCAAGGTCGGCTCATGCCGCTAGGAGTTAGGGTCAGATTAGGGAAGCTTTAGGAGGTGACCTGCTCCCTAATTCTGTCTTCCTGGCCGAGTCGGGAATACCATCATCAGGCATTGCACGGCTGAGGGTTTTCCCCATCCTCAGCCGTGACAGCACTTGGACACATGGAAAAGACGAGGATTTGTGGAGAGCCAAAACAAACCACTGGCTCATGTGTCAGTCCTGAAGGAACTATGGGATTGGGGCATGGCACACATGGCGGAAGCAGCAATCAGAAAGGGGACTAGCCTTTGACGCTAGGTAACAAGGCGGATGAATTGGCCAAACTAGCAGCAGTGTCTGGGATCCTTCGGGAAACAGGCACTGAGCCACTACCAGCTTACCGGATTGCAGTTCGTACCAATCTGAAAAAAGGCCCGGTGTCATTTGAGGAGGAACAGGCCAAAGATCCTCTTCTAATGACACACCTCACATCTCCACAGCATCCCTGGTCAACACAGCAAGGGATCCTGTGTTACAATACCGGTACACAGCAACTTTCTCTTCCCGTGGTTTCACAGCATCTGCAAGCAGAACTAACGAGATTGAACCACCAACTGTTTGGACACCTTGGTCACGATAAACTCTTGTCTCTCCTGAGAGACAAATTGTACTGGCCGGGAATGTCCAATACAGTAGAGGAAGTTACACAACAGTGCCTCGTATGTGCACAGGTTAACCCAAGGGCGCCAGCCCTGAAGCCAGTGTTGCAGCAAAATCCTCCTTCAGATGGTCCGTGGTCCGCACTACAAATTGATTTTATAGGACCTTTACAAACAGTCGTAACTGTCGTTATGCACTGGTGGTAGTGGATGTCTTCTCTAAATGGGTAGAAGCCATCCCCATGGTCAACGATTCGGCTACAACCACTGCCTGTGTTCTCTGGGAACAGGTTCTGTCACGATGGGGTATCCCCAGATTGATAGAGTCAGACAGAGGAACCCATTTCACTGGTATGGTAATTGAAGCGCTTTGTGGTCTTTTAGACATAAAGCAAAGGTTTCATGTGCCTTACCTCTCTCAGTCTGCGGGCATCATGGAGTGGATGAACCGGACCATTAAGGACACGACTTTCTAAAGTGCTACTGGAGAAAGGTTCCTCATGGGTAGCCTCTCTGCCAGCTGTGCTAATGGGAATCCGAGCTACCAAGGCTACCAGTACCGGTATCAACCCGTTTGAACTCATGACCGGACGCAAAATGCCCCTATGCCTCCTCAATGAACCTCTAGTGTCAGAGCCTAAGAAGAACGCCAGACATGTTTCTCCAACAGTTTCAACTGCACCTGAAAGAGTTATTGCCTCATGCAGCGATACGGCTGCACAGACCATATCTACAGGGGGAAACACTGATGCCCTCTGTAGGAGAGCTGGTGATGGTAAAAATCTTCCATCGGGCTGGCCCCTGGGACGCAAACTGAAATGGACCTTATCAGGCCCTTGAAGTAATGGGTGACACAATGCTGAAGGTGCAAAGGCCGATGACGACCAAGAAAAAGTCATGTAGGCAGCAGGAAGTTTGGTGGATTCATATCGACCAGGCCAAGGCCACCCAAGCCTTCCCAACTCAATAACGTGTACTCTTTTAGAGTTGGGTGAGGGGGGGGGGGTTTGGTGGGTCAATGGTGGATCCATGAATACTGATTGCATTTACATTGAATTGACAGATCACGGGAGGGAGACTCGCCAAGGTTCCGACTAGCCAGAAAAGATTTAGAGATCCTCTAAACATGGCACATATCCAGCTTGTGACACTGTTGGTAAGCATGATGATGGCAGGCTCAACCTCTTCAGGGGAGGACCTGGGAGTTAATAATGGTATGGCCAACATATCAATTAGTAAACCCGGTATTTTAATGGTGGTATCCTGGAACCATACGAGAACTTCTCCTTTACACCGGGACAGTGGTATCTGTATGGTTTCCAGAGGGAGGGTTTTGCCAAAGGTGTAATTCAACATTATACCCCTATGGAGAATGTGTCTGCCATACAACATGACTTACATGCCCTCTGCCTCAAGGAATTCAGACATTTTCAAGACTCAGACCCTACACCTAGGAAATCTTTAAGATGGGTGTCTAGGGACCCTCACTTGCACCCTTACAAGCAAGTGGAAGCCAACACGACCACGGTGTTGTGTACCAAGGAACGGGGTTCTGAGTCCTGAGGATGTCACTGGGGCAGAGTATAGTGGCTGGTATATCATTAAAGCTACCCTTATAAGGAAGGATAGCCATGATGGGTTGAGGGTAAGGACATATTTTGATAGACCCATTCCGGTAAAGGGTACCCTAAAAGCTTATTGTATGTTGAGGGATTCCCAGATGATTATCACTAGGGAATCCAGTTATGTTCAGGGACATGTGTCCACAGATTACATACGAACCAGTATAATGATGTTAAAGTTAAACTGCAGTAACTCTGGTCAGGCCCTATGGAATGACCAGAGTGGTCCGGTAAAACTGGAAGGCTTTTACCGAGCCACCGATTTAAAAGTACGGACTGATGCCAAGGATCCTAGGTATGCTTAGTTAAAGGGATCTCCATCCATATGATATTTCATGATCACTATCATGAGAGACAATTGTGTTCAGGAGGTGACTGGTTACTATTTTGTCACCTATGCCCACTGGGGACAAGATACCCAGATGGTAATGTTGGACACTAATCCCTGGAGTTGGGATTTAGTGTGCAATGGGGTGGATGTATGGATGGACGGTACCCCATGACTGAGGAACACTGGGGTAGGTATGTGTCTTCCGATTGGAAAGACCCCAGTGGCAGGGATATTAACTTTGACATCAATATAGATGGTTTGTTTAAATGGCCTTTTTGCGAGGCAGTAGATGAAGGGTGCTGGACATTTACACAATGGGTCTATTTGTCCAAATCCAAACCCGTAGGAAAACTAGTGTTACAGGCTGGAGAAAGTGACCATGGTATCCGTTCAGAGGTAGAGAGCAAGTTTGTGTAACAGTGGTGAGGATCCCCTAGGAAACGACAGGTCTCCAACCTGTAAAACTGCATTCGGACTCTTGCAACGCCCCAATCCATCAATTGTCAGATCCTATAGCTCCTTAACTGTCATCCCCATGGAAGCTCATCACGGGGACAAAATTCGTCCTATTTACTTGGATAATTTCCTCGGATGACTTCAGAGTTGACCAGTGGAATCACAGATGTGGGGAGTTTGTGAGGAACCAAATTGACATGATAAGAGGTTGGATAGAGGCGGGGCAGGAGGTAAGAAAGGACGATCTCGAACACAGTAAACACAGGGGAAGAAGAGATCTGGTAGCCATGGGACTAGGCGGAGGTGCATTGGGAGTAGGCACCCTGAACATAATGGATATGGAAGTCCTGAGAAGTAAACTTGGGGATGTTGCGCGACACGCCGGGGAAGGATTAAAGACCCAACTTGATGTAAACCACGTCCTAGAGGGTTTGCAGCATTCGCACATAGATGCCACTACCTCTCTATCTTCTGCTCTACGAGAGAAGTTTAGAAGGTTAGTTGTGGGTCTCTTGGAGGAACAGGATAGAGCTCAGCTTGCTCTGGCGTGTACGCAAGTGCAAAGTGAACTCTCGGACAACCTTAAACATATTGTATCATCATTGTACGGCGGCTTCTTCCCATTCAACCTCCACCAACGGGTAAGTCCTCTTATATCTCATTTTGCAGCCAATCACACCAACTGGTGGGTAGTCCAGTGGCACGGATATAGGAATCTCACTTGCACTGCTTCGTCATTGGCTCCTGTATCTGTCCATCTTAGACAGGGATACAGTGCCACTAACCTAGGAATTGTTATAAATAACCGGACGGTACTTCATCCACAGCTCCACTCGGGCGTTCTAACCTATGAGGGAGGCCATCCTTATCTGTTAGACACAGAGGGATGTTGGAAGAAAGAGGATGCTATCCTCTGTCAAGGTAGTCAGGATCGGCTGCTTAGACACCAGTGTTGGAGCACCGAGGGGTCCTGTGAGATGAAGGCCAGCCCAATACCCTCCTTCCCTAAATACTTGGGACAGGGGTATTGGTCCTGGTACCAAAGGCAAAATATGTCTTATGCAATTTATGGGACTAATTGCACAGAGAGAGGAGAACTCCTCCCTGGAGCGTATTGCACCCTTAGTCCCGTCCTAGGTTTAGATGTCGCAGAGCTGCAAGGAAGCACACCAATCACCCTGGAGAAGAGATTTGACATCCGCCCTGACGTTCCCGTGAGACTCCAGAAGATTCCTCTTGGCTTTGGGATAGAACTCAAGCATCTCCTGCTGGAGTTCAGCCAAGAGGACGAAATACTTAAAAATCTTCGAGAGACTGAGAAACAGGCCACCATTCAACTATGGCATGACAAGAACAAAATAACTGCGATCGCTACTGCCTTAGACAAGGACTCCAAAGTTTCCTGGTGGAAAAGTCTGTTCGGCTACAGTCCAAAGGCAACATCCTTCTTAAACCTATTGATTCACCCGGTAAATTAATAGTTCTTCTGGTTCTTGTAATCGTCATGTATATGGGACTGTGTCTAATCTACAGGAGGGTCAAGAGACTTGCGGACCAACTGAACCAGAATCCGACAGAAATTCACGAAGTTAATCTTAGGAGGCTCAGGACATCGCTCCAACAAAGTCCTGAAGCCAGGAATCGCTTGGACATAACGTTTCCTATGAGGGTTCGGGATGAAAATCCAAAGCCATCCTGAAACCCCCTAGCGTGGTGTATGTGTATATATTATATTGTATTAGGTTTTTCTATGAGGGTTCGGGATGTAATCCAATACCATCCTATAACCTCATAGTATTGTGTATATATATATTGTGGGGGTTAGCTCACTAGTAGGGGGCACAGCAGTCAGAGACAGTGACACAGTGGCACAGTTCACACAGGGGTTGCCTGTTTTCTTTATTTTCGTCCACAAACAAAATATAAGGCCTTTACATTCAGGCAAAGATACAAAATAAATTCCTGCTCGGCTGAGCACTAACTAAACATAAAATGACCCTTTCTATACGGGCGGCCTACTACCAGCCACACGACACAATTCAAAATAAACTCACAGTGTCCTTTTGTTGCTTTAGCAGACTTCAGCAGCAATGGTGAAAGCCAGTCAGTTCAACCAGTCCCCACCCAGACATGCTCATAGTGCAAACCTTTATAGCCCAGAAACGAGCTGAGATCCATCACCTGGCTGAGAGCTCTATATGAAACCCGTTCTGGACAGGAAGGGAATGAGGAGCCCCACTACCAACCTGCATCCTCATTCCATTAAATCCAGGCCCGACAACACCATTTACCAAAGTCCTCAGCAAACTGTTTTGCTAAGGCAGACCAGCTTTTCCTGGATTTCTGATATCTCACCCAGTTTCCTAGTTGAGATATCCACCTCCTGTAGCATAGTACATGGTATATGAAAGAAACCTAGGGGAAATATAACGATTCGCTACTACTTTTCCAGTCACTCTCTCACATACCCTCCCCCTTTGTTCGAACCTGTGGGGCCGAACACTTTTACTCACCAAACAGTGTGTTCTGGATAGGGCATCGGCATTCCCTTGCAGTTTGCCTGACCTGTGCTCAACCAAAAATTTAAAGTTTTGTAAAGTCAGAAACCACCTTGTGACTCTCGCGTTTTTCTCCTTGGCCTGACTCATCCATGTAAGGGGGGAATGATCTGTCACCAACCTGAACTGTCGACCCAACAAGTAATATCTTAGAGTCTCTAGAGCCCATTTAATTGCCAGACATTCCCGTTCAACAATACTATAATTTTTCTCCGCAGGAGTAAGTTTTCTACTCAAGTATGTCACGGGGTGTTCTTCTCCCCCAACCTCCTGTGACAGGACTGCCCCTAAACCAACATCAGAGGCATCAGTCTGTACAGTAAACACCTTTTTGAAATCTGGGGTCATCAACACTGGTTGTCTACAAAGGGCCGACTTTAACTCCTGAAATGCACTCTCAGCTTCTGTGCTCCATTTTACCATGGCCGACTTACTTCCCTTAGTGAGGTCTGTCAAGGGTACTGCTACACTAGCAAAGTTTGGGATAAACCTACGGTAATACCCCACAATTCCCAAAAAGGCTCTCACTTGTTTTTTGGTTAAGGGCCTGGGCCAATCTTGGATGGCTTCTACCTTATTCACTTGAGGTTTTATTACACCTCTCCCAATTATATACCCTAGATAACGTGCTTCCTCAAGACCTAAAGCACACTTCTTAGGGTTTGCTGTTAACCTGGCTGCCCGGAGGGAATCCAACACCGCCTGCACTTTTGGTAAATGACTTTCCCAGTCATCACTAAAAATGATGATATCATCTAAATAAGCAGAAGCATATCTACGATGAGGTTTAAGGATGACATCCATTAACCTTTGGAAGGTTGCTGGAGCCCCATGTAACCCGAAGGGCATGGTGACATACTGAAAAAGGCCTTCTGGAACAACAAAAGCAGTTTTTTCTTTAGCACTGTCAGTAAGGGGCACTTGCCAGTACCCCTTGGTTAGGTCAAGGGTAGAGAAATACCTTGCATGGCCAAGTCTCTCAATTAATTCATCTACTCTTGGCATTGGGTATGCGTCAAACTTTGACACTTCATTTAATTTTCGGAAATCATTACAGAACCTCACTGTACCATCTGGCTTTGGGATTAGGACTATGGGATTGGACCACTCACTTTGTGACTCTTCAATCACCCCGAGTTCTAACATATTTTTTACTTCTTCAGATATAGCTTGTCTCCGAGCTTCAGGTACCCTATATGGTTTCAAGTGAACTCGTACCTGTGGCTCAGTGACTATGTCATGTTTGATAACTGAAGTGCGCCCAGGCAAATCTGAGAACACATCAGTGTTTCTTGAGACAAATTCTTTTGTCTCCTGCATTTGAAACTTGGACAAGGATTCTGAAATATGCACACCTACAGTATTATTACAAGAATTGTTTATCTTATTTGCAGACAACTCTGGGGCAACACTGCAAGGGGAACTCACTGCTGACAGAGTCTCTCTGTCCTTCCAGGGTTTGAGCAAATTTATATGATACAGCTGTTCAGGCTTTCTTTTACCAGGCTGGTAAACTTTATAATTTACCTCTCCCACTTTTTCTATTACCTCGTATGGCCCTTGCCACTTAGCCAGGAATTTACTTTCTACAGTGGGCACTAGCACCAACACTCGGTCACCAGGGTTAAAGGTTCTAACTTTAGCTGACCGGTTGTAGACACAACTTTGTGCCTTCTGAGCCTGCTCTAAGTGTTCTTTGACGATGGGCATGACAGCAGCTATTCTGTCTTGCATGAGAGCAATATGCTCTATTACACTTCGGTAAGGGGTGGGTTCTTGTTCCCAAGTTTCCTTAGCAATGTCAAGGAGACCACGTGGGTGTCTGCCATATAAGAGCTCAAATGGGGAGAAACCTGTTGAGGACTGCGGTACTTCCCGAACTGCAAACATCAAATAAGGTAACAAACAATCCCAGTCCTTTCCATCCTTGCTAACCACTTTTTTTAACATGCCCTTCAGTGTCTTGTTAAATCTTTCAACTAGGACCATCAGTTTGAGGGTGATAAACGGAAGTACGCAGGTGTTTAATCTTCAAGAGCTTACACATTTCTTTAGTGACCTTGGACATGAAAGGAGTCCCCTGATCCGTAAGGATCTCCTTTGGTATGCCTGTGCGAGAAAACATGTAAAAAAGCTCTTTGGCAATAAGCTTAGCAGAGGTGTTTCGTAAAGGCACTGCCTCAGGATAACGTGTGGCGTAATCTAACACCACAAGTATATGTTGATGTCCCCGTGCAGACTTTACAACAGGGCCTACCAAATCCATGGCCACCCTTTCAAATGGTACTTCTATAATTGGCAAGGGGACCAGAGGACTTCTAAAATGTGACACAGGAGAGGTTAGTTGACACTCTGGGCAGGATTCACAAAACCTCTGTACCTCAGAAAAAATCCCTGGCCAAAAGAAACGCTGGAGGATGCGTTCTCTGGTCTTTTCAGACCCAAGATGACCTCCCAGCACATGCTTGTGTGCTAGATCCAATACCAGTCTGCGATATGGTTGGGGCACCACCAGTTGCTCAACAATTACCCCACGTATTTTATCTACCCGGTATAATAGATCCTGGTTAACAGCCATATGGGGAAACTCACCATCAGCACCTGGATACTGTGGTACACCATTTACCACCTTCACATTTTCCCTTGATCGTGTCAAAGTGGGGTCTCTGAGCTGAGCAGACCCAAAATTGTCACGAGACACCTCTAAATTAGGCATATCAGGAACCTCCCCCACATCTTCAGTATCACCAGCTAGAACGGCTAGAGGAAAATTATCAACTTTGTCAGTGGTCACCCCTACTGTGGGAACCTCAGAATCTGGGTCATATGGTTCAGGGGTTACCTCAATACATACATTATCAGTCAGATTTTCTCCACAGGTTACATTTCTGCTCTGCCACAAGTCCCAGAACAGGGGAAAGTCTCTTCCCAGTATCACACTATGCATTAGTGATTTAACCACACCCACTTCATGACATGAAACACCACAGGGAGTTTCTATTGTGACCCGAGCAGTTGGGTACTCTCTGGTTTCTCCATGTATGCATAGTACCCCAACAGTATGTCCACTGTATGTCCCAGGGTTTACCAGAGAGCCGTGTACCAAGGTCACCAAGCTCCCAGAGTCCAACAGCGCCTCAGCTGTACAACCTCCTATGGACACAGTACACATTTGAGGTTCTAACTTAGACACAGTTTCTGCAGAATACACGGGCTGTGCAAACAGAGAAATACGTCTGGACATATTGCAATCCATTGGCTCAGTTGTGAGGGGGCAATTAGCAACCACATGTCCAAATTCATGACACCGCCAGCACTGTACACGGTACTGTTCCCCATTTTGGGACCCTGGCCTGGACCTCCAGGTCCCAGCGGAACGTGGCCCAGCTGGCTCCCCCTTTAAGCCATCTCCCCTTAAAGCATTTCTCACATCTCTAGCAATTGGTACAGTCTTACCAGTAGACTTCGGGGACCTGCTGTCCCTGGGGCTGGCATACCTGGACGATGCTTGGAGTAGGTCCTCTGTAGCACTGTACTGCTCCACGAGACTCACCAATTGGTCAGCAGTTGTAGGTCCTCCTTGTCCAATCCAGCGCTGGATCTTGGGGGGTACTGACCTGATGAACTTATCCAGGACAACTCTCTCTACAATTTGACCTGGGGTACATTCCTCAGGCTGCAGCCATTTTCTCACAAGATGGATCAGATCGTGCATCTGTGAACGGGGTGGCAAGCTCTCAGAGAAAGTCCAGTTGTGCACACGGCCTGCACGCACATGCATGTTTACTCCAAGTCGAGCAAGTACCTCACCCTTAAGTTTTGCATAATTTCTCGCATCTGGCTCACCCAAATCGTAGTAGGCCTTCTGCGGTTCCCCAGTTAAGAAAGGCGCCACCACATCCGCCCACTGGTCGACTGGTAACTTTTCACGCTCTGCTACTCTCTCAAAGACCATGAGATAGGTTTCCACGTCATCTGTGGGCGTCATCTTTTGGAGTGAACTTTGTACCGCAGCCCGTGCTGTTGGTAACGCTCCCCGGCTTCCTGACGCGGCAGCATTTTCACCGGTAAGTCGCAAAGCCGCCATTGCCTCACTCAGCACCGCCATTTTCTCCATTAATTGGCGATTCATCTCATCCTGCCTGGCCTGTGCCTGGTGATGTCGTTTGTCAGACTGTGCAAAGTTTTGCTGCTGCTGCAACATCAGCTGTTGCTGTTGAAGGATAGCTTGTCCAAACTGTTTGCCCGCATCCTCCACCATATGTGGGGGTTAGCTCACTAGTAGGGGGCACAGCAGTCAGAGACAGTGACACAATGGCACAGTTCACACAGGGGTTGCCTGTTTTCTTTATTTTCGTCCACAAACAAAATATAAGGCCTTTACATTCAGGCAAAGATACAAAATAAATTCCTGCTCGGCTGAGCACTAACTAAACATAAAATCACCCTTTCTATACGGGCGGCCTACTACCAGCCACACGACACAATTCAAAATAAACTCACAGTGTCCTTTTGTTGCTTTAGCAGACTTCAGCAGCAATGGTGAAAGCCAGTCAGTTCAACCAGTCCCCACCCAGACATGCTCATAGTGCAAACCTTTATAGCCCAGAAACGAGCTGAGATCCATCACCTGGCTGAGAGCTCTATATGAAACCCGTTCTGGACAGGAAGGGAATGAGGAGCCCCACTACCAACCTGCATCCTCATTCCATTAAATCCAGGCCCGACAACACCATTTACCAAAGTCCTCAGCAAACTGTTTTGCTAAGGCAGACCAGCTTTTCCTGGATTTCTGATATCTCACCCAGTTTCCTAGTTGAGATATCCACCTCCTGTAGCATAGTACATGGTATATGAAAGAAACCTAGGGGAAATATAACGATTCGCTACTACTTTTCCAGTCACTCTCTCACAATATATATATATATATATGTAATGAAACTCTGCAGCACTCCTTGAAAAGTGAAAAAAAATGTGCTATTTATTCACACATGTCATTTAGCAACGTTTCGGTTCTCTCTCAGAACCTTTCTCAAGCCAAGTGAACCATAAAGTGCAATAGTGCAAGTATATATACATCTTGTAATTATAAATAATATACATTACCCAAGATGCATAAGAGGTTGATAGACCCTCCTGGACGGCCTATAATATCAGGCAGAAACTCTATTTTTTCCAATATTAACATCTTTTTGGATAAAATACTGAGGAAATATTCCACTGGTGCCAAGTCCTACATCAGGGATACTGGAGACTTCATTAATAAACTAAGGGAAGTACAGATCCCAAAAGGGGCGATTTTAGCATCTTTTGATATTATATCATTATGCACTTCTATTAATCATGCAAAGGGCTTTTTTGGCAGTGGAAGATATGTTACAAGATTCTGGGTATCCTGTTCCAACCCGCCAATTTATATTGACTTTATTAGAATTGTCACTTAGGAACAACTACTTCATGGTTCAGGGACAGTTCTACCTGCAGTTGGTGGGCGTGGCGATGGGCTCCAATGCCACCTATGCAAACATTTTTATGCGGTCATTTGAGGAGCGTCTTGTCTATGTATCTCCCCACTTCAATCATGTTTTGACGTGGTGGAGATACATAGACGACATTTTCCTCCTTTGGACGGGTACTATGGATGCGCTGATGGCTTTTCATGTATTTTTGAACTTCATTGACAAGGAGATCCAATTTACATTAACGGCGTCAGAGGAAAGGGTGCAGTTTCTAGATACTCAGGTATACATAGAGGAGGAGCAAATGCACACGGATTTGAATATCAACCAAACTGACAAGAATACACTGTTACATTTTACCAGTGGACACCCTAGAAGAATGGTCAATTCTTTACCGTATAGTCAAATATTGAGAGTAAAAAGGATAGTGGATAAGAAGGATCACACTAACCAGGCTCTGCAAAATATGGAGCAGTCCTTTGTAAACAGAGGCTATCCAAAGAGTTTGGTGCATAGACATGCAGATAGAGCAAGAAAAATACCAAGAGAGTAATTGTTAACAGAAACAAAAAAGTGATAGGTTACCCTTTGTGTCATCCTATAATGAGTTGAGCCCTAGGATAGAACGAATAGTGAGACAACATTGGGGGATACTCAGGAGCGGCTACCCTACAATAGCGGCCTTTAGAGACCCCCCTATGATGGCATACAAAAGAGCGGGAAATATTCGAGATAGAAAAGTGCACTCAAGGGTGCCAGAAAAGGGCCAGGTAAGACAAACTTTTTTCAAAACGAAGCGTACGGGGAGTTTCCCGTGTTTGGGATGTGTGAACTGTAAACTTATGAGTAAGGGATTGGTATCTACACATCCCGACACAGGAGAAACCTTTGACTTCAAATATTATCTCACATGTGATTCATCGTGGGTAATATATGTATTGTGGTGTCCCTGTAAAATACTGTATGTAGGGGAAACGACGGGTGACATGAAAACCAGATTAAATAACCATAGACAATCCATTAGAAATAAAAGAAAAGACCTACCGGTATCAAAACATTTAGTGGAAAAAAATCATAAGGAAAATGAATTAAAATTCATGATTGTAGATCATGTTAAACCGTTGGAAAGCGGCGGCGACAGACTGACGATATTAAAGAAAAATGAGTTAAGATGGATTTTTCTTCTTGACACATTGAGGCCCAAAGGCTTAAATATTGAATTTAGGGTAACTGGGGGTATGGTAGGCTAGCGCCCTGTCATTTGCTGCTTATGGTCGTGTGTATCTGTATGGCTGTATTACGTGAACTCAAGGTATGCTACATATAACTATAACAGGATTATCTGTGATAGAATGGAAAACATGGAAGCCGATACTGCTTGGGAATAGAACAGCTTGATATAAAAGTGTGGAATAAGGAAGATTTTCAATATATACATATTGCCCTAAAAAGTGCCCTCAAACAAAATGGTGGAGATCGGGAGTGCGGGATGATGACGCTTGATGACGTATGGGTATGCGGCGCGGTGGCTGGTCCGCAGGCACGCTTATGTGTACTGGATGGGCTGATGCTACGCTGATACCTGATGGTTTGGAAATGGAGGAATTGTAACATTGTCAAAGAGGAAGTGCACATTGTTTATAGGATGATGAATTAATTGGAACTAATTACAAGATGTATATATACTTGCACTATTGCACTTTATGGTTCACTTGGCTTGAGAAAGGTTCTAAGAGAGAACCGAAACGTTGCTATATGACATGTGTGAATAAATAGCACATTTTTTTCACTTTTCAAGGAGTGCTGCGGAGTTTCATTAATTGTTTATTTTCCTGAATCGAGGGATTACCGCGGGCACCCACTTTTCAAGTTACAAGAAGGAGTGCTGCCTGGCTTTTTATGGATATATATATATACAGTACAGACCAAAAGTTTGGACACACCTTCTCATTCAAAGAGTTTTCTTTATTTTCATGACTATGAAAATTGTAGATTCACACTGAAGGCATCAAAACTATGAATTATCACATGTGGAATTATATACATAACAAAAAAGTGTGAAACAACTGAAAATATGTCATATTCTAGGTTCCTCAAAGTAGCCACCTTTTGCTTTGATTACTGCTTTGCACACTCTTGGCATTCTCTTGATGAGCTTCAAGAGGTAGTCACCTGAAATGGTCTTCCAACAGTCTTGAAGGAGTTCCCAGAGATGCTGAGCACTTGTTGGCCCTTTTGCCTTCACTCTGCGGTCCAGCTCACCCCAAACCATCTCGATTGGGTTCAGGTCCGGTGACTGTGGAGGCCAGGTCATCTGGCGCAGCACCCCATCACTCTCACTTCATGGTCAATAGCCCTTACACAGCCTGGAGGTGTGTTTGGGGTCATTGTCCTGTTGAAAAATAAATGATGGTCCAACTAAACGCAAACCGGATGGAATAGCATGCCGCTGCAAGATGCTGTGGTAGCCATGCTGGTTCAGTATGCCTTCAATTTTGAATAAATCCCCAACAGTGTCACCAGCAAAGCACCCCCACACCATCACACCTCCTCCTCCATGCTTCACGGTGGGAACCAGGCATGTAGAGTCCATCCGTTCACCTTTTCTGCGTCGCACAAAGACACGGTGGTTGGAACCAAAGATCTCAAATTTGGACTCATCAGACCAAAGCACAGATTTCCACTGGTCTAATGTCCATTCCTTGTGTTCTTTACCCCAGACAAGTCTCTTCTGCTTGTTGCCTGTCCTTAGCAGTGGTTTCCTAGCAGATCTTCTACCATGAAGGCCTGATTCACACAGTCTCCTCTTAGCAGTTGTTCTAGAGATGTGTCTGCTGCTAGAACTCTGTGTGGCATTGACCTGCTCTCTAATCTGAGCTGCTGGTAACCTGCGATTTCTGAGGCTGGTGACTCGGATGAACTTATCCTCCGCAGCAGAGGTGACTCTTGGTCTTCCTTTCCTGGGGCGGTCCACATGTGAGCCAGTGTCTTTGTAGCGCTTGATGGTTTTTGTGACTGCACTTGGGGACACTTTCAAAGTTTTCCCAATTTTTTAGACTGACTGACCTTCATTTCTTAAAGTAATGACGGCCACTCGTTTTTCTTTACTTAGCTGCTTTTTTCTTGCCATAATACAAATTCTAACAGTCTATTCAGTAGGACTATCAGCTGTGTATCCACCTGACTTCTCCACAACGCAACTGATGGTCCCAGCCCCATTTATAAGGCAATAAACCCCCTTATTAAACCTGACAGGGCACACCTGTGAAGTGAAGACCATTTCAGGTGACTACCTCTGGAAGCTCATCAAGAGAATGCCAAGAGTGTGCAAAGCAGTAATCAAAGCAAAAGGTGGCTACTTTGAAGAACCTAGAATATGACATATTTTCAGTTGTTTCACACTTTTTTGTTATGTATATAATTCCACATGTGTTAATTCATAGTTTTGATGCCTTCAGTGTGAATTTACAATTTTAATAGTCATGAAAATAAAGAAAACTCTTTGAATGAGAAGGTGTGTCCAAACTTTTGGTCTGTACTGTATATATATATATATATATATATATATATGGATTATTTGCATTGTGGTTAATTGTGTACCCAATTAGTCCGGCTGAAATCTTGCGCAGGCGCAGTACCACCCAAGCCTGTACGATCCGACCACTCCTGAGGGCAACAGCGATGAGCAACGGTCAGATCGCACAGGCGCAGGCAGTAGGTGGTACTGCGCCTGCGTGAGATTTCTGCCAGACTAACTGAAGATTCAAGGTGCCTGGTTTGAATGAATTAACTGACGTAGCAGAGGGGCGGCGCCGTTAAACTAGAGTGTGGGATGTTACTACATAGCGAGGAGGTGTGCTTGGGCTATAAACTAAGGCGGGCTAGGCACTGCAGGGGGACGTTACTGGACTCAGAGGGTGAAGAATAACGCCCCTCTGGGCACCTTCAGGGTTCATATGCATAACACAAAGATCGCTTCTTTAGCAAAATGAAAGCATGACAATAGGAAAGAAAACCACCGCAAGAGATAAGGTAATTTATTATACATGGCAATGGTGAGAGCTTAATATGGTCAAACCAGGTGACAGATTTCCTTTAAACCCTATACCACCAACGATTTTCCCTCATTAACCCTTTGGTCCCCATAATCCCTATACCACCAATGATTTTTCCTCATTAACCCTTTGGTCACTATAACCCTATACCACCAACGATTTTCATATACCCCTGTGTCACAACCAGACAGCTGAGAAGCTCTGACAGAGGCCTTTCAGAACCTCCTCCTTGAGTTTCTTTGTTGTGGTATTCAGTTCCTCATCTCGTTAGCCTCTCTCAGCTGTCATGTGTTGGACTAATTGCTTCCCTTTAAATTTCTCCCCAGAAGGCTTTTCTGGGCGGCTTATATTTCTTCCTGGAGTGTGTGTGCATGCTGTCTTGTTCTCCTGTCTGCTACAAAGTTAAGTGTTGAACATTTATCTGTTATTTTCTGTTTGCTGGATCCCAGGTGACCCTGACTCCCTCCGTATCTTGTGTAGGGAGCCGGTGGTCGTGTCCCCTCACTATTGTAGGGTGCTCAGGGGTTATATAGTCAAGGTACGTGGATATGCAAACCTCCACCATTCGGATCTTTGCATAGGCTGAGCAGCCAGGGAAAGTGCCAGGTCTTCTGCAGGGGTCTCCCTTTGGTTCCTTAGCTGTTGGATCCAGCGAGTCATTTATGCATGTTGCTTTGCCTTGTTTCCTGTACACCGTCCGTGACATTATAAGCCGCCATAACCGTCTCAAGCATGGATCCGGTTTCACTTTTGGCTGAACGCCTTCAGGGTCTTTCATTGGAGGTAGCTGATCTCCGCAGGACTTTTTCTCAGCTTCAAGTGACCGGTTCAGCTGGCATTCATGGAGTTTGTTCTGAGCCTAAGATCTCGCTCCCGGATACGTTTTCCGGGGGTAGTGAGAATTTTGTGCGTTTTAGAGAGGCTTGCAAACTCCATTTTCGCCTTCTTCCCCATTCCTCTGGTGATGAGGAACGGAGGGTGGGGATCATTATATCGCTGCTCAGAGGTAACGCTCATTCTTGGGCCTTTTCGCTGCCGGAGGGGGCACGGCCCCTCCGTTCAGTGGATGAATTCTTTTTAGCCCTGGGTCAGATATATGATGATCCGGATCGTATTGCTTTGGCTGAGTCTAGACTACGTCTATTATGCCAGGGTAAACAATCCGCAGAGATATACTGCTCAGAATTTCGGAGATGGGCAGCTGATACTGGTTGGAATGATGCTGCACTCCGAAGTTAATTTTGCCATGGTCTTTCAGAGGGATTGAAAGATGCATTTGCCTTTCATGAGAGGCCTATTTCCTTGAACTCTGCTATGTCTCAGGCCGTTCGTATTGACAGGCGTCTTAGAGAGAGAGGAGAGATCTCTCCTTCATGTCATACTCGGTCCCAGGACTGTGCAGCAGTCCCATTCTGTGCGCAGGGGTCTCAGTCGCTGTCACCCCCTTTCTGAGCAGGAGCCCATGCAGCTGGGGTTGATTGCTTCTGACAATAGAAGATTCAGCCCGCATGGGAGGGTTTGTTTCTGTTGTGGAGGTATTAATCATTTGGCAAATATTTGTCCCTCTAGGAGATTCAGGCAGTTCTCTGGGAATAATAAAGAAACAAAGAGGAAAAAATCTTTTAAAAATGTTCCGTCTGTTACTATTGGCAGGGTTGAGGCGGAAATTGAAGGTTTTCCGTTTGCTTGTAGTTCCCGTTTTGTCCTGCCTGCTAGGGTGGCGCTAGAGAGCAAGAGCATTTTTTGTGAGATTTTTGTGGATAGTGGAGCAGCGGTCAATCTCATTGATAGTCAATTCGCAATAGCTCATGGTTTCCAGGTGTGCACTTTGGGAAAGGATATTCCGGTTTTTGCGATTGATTCCGCTCCACTTTCTCAGAAATCATTAAAGGGCATAGTTCACAATATCCGTTTAATTGTGAGTGATGCTCATGTTGAGGATGTGTCATGTTTCGTCCTTAGCGGTTTGCCTACCCCTCTAGTGTTGGGGCTACCCTGGCTCACTAAACATAACCCCACCATTGATTGGCAAGCGAGGCAAATAAATGGTTGGAGTGACTTTTGCAGAGAGAATTGCCTCACGACATCTGTTTCTGAGGTTGCTACTAAGACTGTACCATCTTTTCTCTCTGAATTTTCGGATGTCTTCTCTGAGAGTGGAGTTCAGGATTTGCCCCCGCACAGGGAGTACGATTGCCCTATTAATCTCATCCCAGGACGCCAAGCTGCCTAAATCTCGTTTATACAATCTTTCCCAACCTGAGAGGATCGCTATGCGTGCTTATATCTCTGAGAGTCTGAGAAAAGGACACATACGACCCTCGAAGTCACCTGTTGCCGCTGGTTTTTTCTTTGTTAAGAAAAAAGATGGTTCTTTAAGACCTTGTCTGGATTTCAGGGAGCTGAACAGTATCACAATTCGTGACCCTTATCCGCTTCCTCTGATCCTGGACCTGTTTAACCAGGTTGTTGGGGCTAAAGTCTTTTCCAAATTAGATCTAAGAGGGGCATACAACCTGGTCAGGGTCAGAGAAGGGGACGAATGGAAGACGGCCTTCAATACCCCTGAGGGCCATTTTGAAAATTTGGTTATGCCTTTTGGTTTGATGAATGCCCCAGCCGTTTTTCAGCATTTCGTGAACAGCATTTTTTATCATTTGATGGGAAAATTTGTATTGGTGTATTTGGATGACATTTTGATTTTTTCTCCCGATTTCAAAACTCATAAGGAACATTTACGTCAGGTCTTGCTCATCCTGCGGGAGAATAAATTATATGCGAAACTGGAAAAATGTGTGTTTGCGGTTCCAGAAATTCAATTTCTGGGGTTTCTTCTCTCCGCTTCTGGTTTTCGCATGGACCCCGAGAAGGTCCGCGCTGTGCTTGAGTGGGAGCTTCCTGAGAATCAGAAGGCGCTGATGCGTTTTTTGGGCTTTGCCAATTATTACAGGAAGTTCATTTTGAATTATTCTTCTATTGTTAAACCACTCACTGATATGACCAGAAAGGGGGTAGATTTTTCTTCTTGGTCAGTAGAGGCGCGTAAGGCTTTTTCTGATATCAAGGAGAGTTTTGCTTCCGCTCCCATCTTGGTGCAACCTGATGTTTCTTTACCCTTCATAGTTGAGGTTGATGCTTCTGAGGTGGGTGTGGGTGCGGTCTTGTCTCAGGGTTCCTCTCCTGCCAATTGGCGACCGTGTGCCTTTTTCTCAAGAAAACTCTCCTCCGCAGAGAGAAATTACGATGTGGGAGATAGGGAATTGTTGGCCATCAAGTTGGCTTTTGAGGAATGGCGCCATTGGCTAGAGGGAGCCAGACACCCTATTACCGTATTTACTGACCATAAAAATCTGGCCTACTTGGAGTCAGCCAAGCGTCTGAACCCGAGACAGGCCAGATGGTCTTTGTTCTTTTCTAGGTTTAATTTTGTTGTCACGTTCCGCCCTGGAGTTAAGAATGTGAAGGCAGATGCCCTGTCACGTTGTTTTCCGGGAGGCGGGAATTTTGAAGACCCGGGTCCCATTTTGGCTGAAGGTGTGGTGGTCTCTGCTCTTTTTCCTGAATTGGAGGCAGAGGTGCAGGCAGCCCAGTCAGAGGCTCCTGATCTTTGTCCTCCTGGGAGGTTGTTTGTGCCTCTCGCTTTAAGACACAAGATTTTTAAAGAACACCACGATACGGTCCTTGCTGGGCACCCGGGGGTAAGAGCCACACTGGATCTCATCGCTCGGAGATTCTGGTGGCCTGCGCTTCGTAAGTCGGTTGAGGGTTTTGTGGCAGCCTGCGAGACTTGCGCTCGTGCCAAAGTCCCTCATTCACGGCCATCAGGTCCTCTCCTTCCCTTACCCATTCCTTCCCGTCCTTGGAGACATCTGTCCATGGACTTCATAACGGACCTGCCTCGTTCCTCGGGGAAGACTGTGATTCTGGTGGCGGTGGACCGTTTTAGCAAAATGGTGCATTTCATCCTTTTTCCTGGTTTGCCCAATGCTAAGACGCTGGCGCAGGCATTTATTGATCACATTGTCAAATTGCACGGTATTCCTTCAGACATAGTCTCTGATAGGGGCACGCAGTTTGTTTCCAGATTCTGGAAGGCTTTCTGTTCTCGCTTGGGGGTTCGGTTGTCATTTTCTTCTGCTTTCCACCCGCAGTCGAATGGCCAGACAGAGCGCGTCAATCAGAATCTGGAGACATATCTGCGCTGTTTTGTGGCGGAGAATCAAGAGGATTGGTGTTCTTTTTTGTCCCTTGCTGAGTTTGCTTTAAATAACCGTCGTCAGGAGTCCTCTGATAAGTCACCATTTTTTGGTGCATATGAGTTTCATCCGCAGTTTGGGACTTTCTCGGGAGAGGGCTCTTCTGGTTTACCTGATGAGGACAGATTCTCCTCGTCTTTGTCATCTATTTGGCAAAAGATTCAGGATAATCTAAAGAGCATGAGTGAGAGATATAAGCGCTGTGGCAGATAAGAGACGTGTGCTTGGTCCGGACCTGAATGTTGGTGATCTGGTGTGGTTGTCTACCAAGAATATCAAATTGAAGGTTCCCTCCTGGAAGTTGGGTCCTAGGTTTATTGGGCCTTACAAAATCCTGTCTGTCATCAATCCTGTTGCATACCGTCTTGATCTTCCTCAGACTTGGAAGATCCATAATGTTTTTCATAAGTCCTTATTGAAACCTTATGTTCAACCCATTGTACCCTCGCCTTTGCCTCCTCCTCCGATTATGGTTGATGGGAATCTTGAATGTCAGGTCTCTAGGATTGTGGATTCTCGTCTTGTCCGCGGTTCTCTTTAGTACCTTGTTCATTGGGAGGGGTATGGTCCTGAGTAGAGGATGTGGGTCCCAGTGACGGACATTAAGGCCTCTCGTCTCATCAGGGCTTTCCATAGGTCCCATCCTGAGAAGGTGGGTTCTGAGTGTCCGGAGTCCACTCGTAGAGGGAGGGGTACTGTCACAACCAGACAGCTGAGAAGCTCTGACAGAGGCCTTTCAGAACCTCCTCCTTGAGTTTCTTTGTTGTGGTATTCAGTTCCTCATCTCATTACCCTCTCTCAGCTGTCATGTGTTGGACTAATTGCTTCCCTTTAAATTCCTCCCCAGAATGCTTTTCTGGGCGGCTTATACTTCTTCCTGGAGTGTGTGTGTGTCATGGTCTTACCTTCTTACTGTTCTCCTTCGTTTGACATGTGCTGGCGGCCATCTTGGTTTCTGGGTTTCTTGTAGCCTCCCACCCTGCGGCTTCTCCTTCCCACTGGGAGGAGCTGGATGCCTAGCTCATATATATAGGAGGTCTGTGGCTTCAGTTCCTTGCTTGGTCCTCCTGTGTTCACATGCTTCTAAGACTGCTGCTGCTTCTGGTTCCTGATCCTGGCCTCGTCTGACTACCCCGTTGGTTCCTGATCCTGGCTTCGTCTGACTACCCTGCTGGTTCCTGATCCAAGCTTCGTCTGACTACCCTTCTGGTTCCTGACCTCTGTCTACGCAAGACCCTGCTTCGGTTTAGCCATCCGTTTGGACTTTTGCTTACAGCTTGATTTTCAATAAAGCCTTCTTATTTCCACTTATCTCTTGTTGTACGTCTGGTTCATGGTTCCATGACAGTGTGCTTGCTGATCTTGTTCTCCTGTCTGCTACAAAGTTAAGTGTTGAACATTTATTTGTTATTTTCTGTTTGCTGGATCCCAGGTGACCCTGACTCCCTCCGTGTCTTGTGTAGGGGGCCGGTGGTTGTGTCCCCTCACTATTGTAGGGTGCTCAGGGGTTATATAGTCAAGGTACGTGGATATGCAAACCTCCACCATTCGGATCTTTGCATAGGCTGAGCAGCCAGGGAAAGTGCCAGGTCTTCTGCAGGGGTCTCCCTTTGGTTCCTTAGCTGTTGGATCCAGCGAGTCATTTATGCATGTTGCTTTGCCTTGTTTCCTGTACACCGTCCGTGACACCCTGCTGCTGTCCTGCAGTATTCCCTATACCACCAACGCATTAAGCCCCTTTGCATTTAACCCCTGCTCAATATCACCCCTGCATTTAACCCCTGCTCCCCTGTTACCCCCTGCTATATCACCCCTGCATTTACCCCTGCTCCCCTGATCACCCCTGCATTACCCTTGCATTAACCCCTAACTCCTGCTCCTCCAACCCCTGTAATCCCTGTCTGCCCCTGCACATTGACCTTTGAGACAGCCCCAGTTATCCCTATAGGTGCCCTGTAATCCTTTGTTAACCCTTTGTTTCTCCCAGAGGGATAGCTTAGAGCCAGGTTGGGTGGGCTGCTAATGTGTATATGAGTGTAAAGTATAGTTAGATTTTGGGGTTGAATATTGGAAGTGGGATTGTGTTTAGCGTAGTTAGGTATTATATTGTGTTTATTACAGTGTTGTAGTGTTATTAGAATATTATTGTTTTACGGTGTGTCTATATATATATATGTTTGTATAACCCTTTATTTAGACATATATAGATAAAGTAGTATTAGACGTGTTATTGTATAATACATTCCTTTTATTGTTGAAAGTACAGCGTATAGTGTTTTAGTAGTCGCCGCCGTAGTATAGTAGTAATAGTATTAGTGTGTACGCAAGTAGTTCAGTAATAGAGTAAGGTAATCAGTATTATTTTGTTTAATTAAGTATAAATAGGCGGAAGCATCACTAGACGACTCACGCCTATTTATAAATATTAATTATTGAGATTTGCATAAATTCTAATTAATTATATCTCCTTTAACAGTACGCGAATCTTCTTTCATCGGTGCTAGTTGCTTACACTTGCAAGTCTCCATATATCTAAAAGAGCTAATAATACTTCACAAGGATCAGGATTCGACAGTACCAGGGACCTGGCCCACTAGTACATTTCTTAACCAAAAATTTATCAGATGAACACACCTTCCTAGTTTGGAACTCTCCAATCATTGTCAGATACGCGTGTACATTGATAAGGAATGTGATGTCATAACACTACCCAGAATGCACTTTTTCTATTGATGTATTGTTACCTAGGTGGAACTGTTGTATAAGCTATAAGGCTCCATTCACACTTCCGTTTTTTTCCTTCCGCATCTGTTCCGCAATTTTGCGGAACAGGTGCGGATCCATTCATTTCAATGGGGGAGTAATTTCTGTCCGCATCATCACTTCCGTGATGCGGTTCCGCAAAAAAAATGAAGCATGTCCTACTTTTAGCCGCAAATTGCGGTCCGCGGCCCCATTGTACTCAATGGGTCTGCAAAAAAACGGATGACATGCGGAAAGACACCAAATGTCATCTGCATGTCACCCGCATACCATCCGTGAATCCTACGTCCGTTATTGAAGATCCACAGGAAGTCAAAAAAAAATTAGCACATCCTCCTTTCCTGTCCTGTCCTGTCTAGACTTTCTGAGCCAGAGAAAGTTGTGTGGCAGAAGACAAGAATAGGAGAATGTCAGAAATCAATGTGGAAAAACTAATTGTTCTGATTCAAGAGCGCCCTGCACTATGGGATACACGTGCAGAGGTGTATCATGAACGTCTAGAAAAAGACCGCTCTTGGGAGGAAATCGCAAAGGAATTGCTGCCGACAGCATAGTCTTCTGCATCATCCGAAAAACAGGAGAAAATCTGTGAGTAAAAAAAAATTATAGTATCTATATTTTAATTGTCTGTGAAAACCCGGGCAACAGTGGAGGTAAGTGCCGGAGCACACAGCGTCATTGGTTGCTATGACGCCGTGCTCTCCTGCACTCAGCAGTAGTGTTGAATGCGAATATTCGTAACTTACGCGAATATTTAGAATATAGTTCTATATAGTCGCGAAATCGAATATTCGTATTTTTTTTTATTATATTTTTTTTCTTTCCCACCTCCCTTGTTCTTACCTGTCCTTTGGATTCCTGGCTGCTCCAGTCAGTGCCCGTTGCCGCTTCTGCCGACTTCCGTGCTCATAGAACGTCTACATATACTAGAATGTACTGTCGGATTTGAGAATTAAGTTGAAATTGCGATGCGATTATTTCGAGTTATATTAATCGCATCGCAATTTCAACTTAATACGTATATTCTTAATATTGCTCTAACTTCGTCTTTTAGAATATTACGAATATTCTAAAAAGACGAAGTTAGAGCAATTTTACGAAATTTCGTAAAATACCCATATAGATTGTAATTTAGCTAATATGGAATATAGCAGTGCTAAGTTGAAATCGCCATGCGATTATTTCGAGTTATATTAATCGCATCGCAATTTCAACTTTTTAGGTATATTCTTAATATTGCTCTAACTTCCTCTTTTAGAATATCCGTAATATTCTAAATGACGAAGTTAGAGCAATATTAGGAATATTCTAAAAAACGAAGTTAGTTCAATCTCTATGGTAAAGCATAACGGATCCATCAACAGATTTCCCATAGCCTTCTTTAGGACGTTAATCAAAAGAAATGCCTTTTAAAGGCTTCTGTTTTGCATTCTGTGTGGGATTTCCGTTATTTTTCTTTATTCTTTAACGGAAAGCCATAACGGAATCCCTAATGTTAGTGTGAACCCACACTTAAATAAAAAAAATGTTTGTAAATTTATAATATATCTATATATTTTTATATAGTACAGCAACTTAAAAAGCGGTGGAACACCAGCCGGGACCAATACCGGCGAGAAATAAATGCGAAACAAAAAGAGTAGAGAAGGTTTAAAAATCAAGAAACCATACATGTATACAAGACTTCTTGGATTTTTAAAGCCAATAATGGAAATGAGAGCGTAAGTAAATTTTATTTATGAATTTTAAACATTAAGTAAAAATGGCTTGTCCACACGACCGTATGAAGCCCGTGACCGTGCTGTAGACAGCAAATTGCGTTCCTCAATGCATGGGCACCGATCGCGGCCCAGCCGCATGGGGATCGTGGACCCATTCACGTGAATGGGTCCGCGATCCCTCCGTTCCGCAAAAAGATAGAGCATGTTCTATCTTTTTGCGGTGCGGAGGCACAGAACCAAACCCCAGAATGCACTTAGTACCGCTTCCGTAGGGTTCCGTTCCGTGCTTCCATTCCACATCTCAGGATTTGCAGACCCATTGAAATTAATAGGTCCACATCCATGATGCGGATCAACAATGGAACGGTGCCCATGTATTGCGGATCCTCAAATGCTATCTGCAATATGGGAACGGGACAACAACGGTCGTGTGCATGAGTCCTAAAAAATGTGATATAAAATGTATTAATTATAAAATTTTCTCAACAGAACCGTGGACAATCTTTCACAAGCTCCAAGATCTCATCAAGCAGTGTCAGAAGCTCCGGGATCTGAATCTCAGTCAGAACCTCATGGTTCACAAGCTCATGCAGAATCTCAAGCTCTGTCAGAAGCACACGGATCCGAACAAATGGCTGCCGAGATGGAGGTAATAATTCAAGCGGATAACCAGGAGGCTACAGAACAAGATCCACCACTGCAGCCTTCTGTAGTAATTGAGGAAAGACCAGAAGAAATTCCTCATCCAGAACAAGTAACTCCTGTAGCAGCTAATGCTCCGGTGTGTCGTTCTTCTGTCAGACGACAGCGACAGCAACAGAATGATCCCGGTGTAGATCTGCGAACCCAGGTGGATACAATGGTCATGGAATATCTAATCCGGAATCGCTCTGAAGCAAAAGAGGAAACTTTGTTAAAAGGCCTAGGTTACCTCTTGCGTCATGTGCCAGGAGAACGACATGCACGGTGCATTTCTGCTATGACTCAAGTTCTTGATCGTTTCGCTGCCCCCCAGGAGCCACTGTAATGACCGGCAACACACACACAGGGAGGAAAACAGGGAAAGCCCTGCCCAAGGGAGAGGGAAAGGTGGTGACCCCTAACTCACCTTGCAGCTGGCACCTGCCTGCCCTGACGTCCCTAGACGGGTTCCTCACCCGTGCGGCGATCACGTGCCTAAACCCTGGCTTTCCCTGAAATGAGCCCTAGATAATGAACGGGCCGGTGGGATCGCTAGTCCTCACCACTGCACTAAGAGGGAAACACCAGGGAGAGGACAGACAAACACAGACAAACACAAACACCCAGGTGGACGGCAACAATTGTCCACAAAGGTCCAACAGGGATCCGGAGGGTAGCGTTCTAAAGCAACAATCAGAGAACGCAGCAACACAGCTCCAGTGGGTCAGAATAGATGTCCAGGCAGGAAGCTCTATATCTGGCAACCAGAGAAGTGTGAGAGGGGAATATAAGGAGGATTGGGATTGCTGGACAAGAAACAGCTGAGAGAAGGAGCTACGGATCCCTGAGTGAGCCAAAAGGGTTTGTAAAGCAAACCCAGAAAGCTACAATAAGGAAACTTCCCTATCTGACATAGAGCGTGCAGCCAACCGCTGCGACCTCCTGACCCCGGGTACAACGTCAGGCGTGGCTCTTGACACCCTCGTGACAGTACCCCCCTCTCTACGAGGGGCCTCCGGACACTCAGGACCAGGTCTCTCAGGATGAGAGGCATGAAAAATCTGAACTAGCCTGTCGGCGTTTACCTCAGACGCAGGAACCCACATTCTTTCCTCGGGACCGTAACCTCTCCAGTGCACCAGATATTGGAGAGAGCGGCGGACCCGACGAGAATCAATAATTTTGGATATCTGAAATTCCAAACTACCATCCACGACAACAGGAGGGGGTGGCAGCGGTGACGGTTCTAGAGGTGGAACATATTTTTTGAGTAACGACTTATGAAAGACATTATGGATTTTAAAAGTCTGAGGTAACTCCAGGCGAAAAGCCACGGGGTTGATGATGGCTACAATCTTGTAAGGACCAATAAACCTAGGACCCAGTTTCCAAGAGGGAACCTTCAACTTGATATTCCTAGTAGACAACCACACATAGTCATTCACTCCTAGGTCCGGACCTGGCGACCGTCTCTTATCAGCCATGCATTTGTATTTACCTCCCATATTTTTCAAGTTAGCTTGCACCTTCTGCCATACTGATGAAAGAGATGATGAAAACCGTTCCTCTTCAGGAACCCCAGAAGACCCCCCCTCTTTGAAAGTACAGAATTGGGGATGAAGAGTGGTAATAGAGACCCTGCAGGACGTGTATGTGAAACTTTTGCGCGCGCACAGGTAGAACAAGAAGACACAAAATCCAATACATCCTGACGCAACCTTGGCCACCAAAAACGACGAGACAATAGCTCTAAGGTTGCTTTACTACCCGGGTGCCCAGCAAGTGCTGAATTATGATGTTCCTTTAATAATTCGAGACGTAGGTTCAACGGTACAAACAATTTCTCTGAGGGGCAAGAGACCGGGCGTCCCCCTGGGCCTCTAACACCTTCCCCTCCAAAGCAGAGTGTACCGCAGAAACAACCACTCCTCTTTGTAGAATGGGTACCGGATCACTCACATTACCCCCTCCAGGGAAACAACGAGATAGTGCATCAGCCTTGGTGTTCTTTACCCCAGGACGATAGGTAATCACAAAGTTAAACCTGGTAAAAAATAGCGACCACCTAGCCTGTCTAGGGGTGAGACGCTTAGCTGATTCGAGGCACAGGAGATTTTTGTGGTCCGTAAACACAGTGACGGGGTGAACTGCCCCCTCTAAAAAGTGACGCCACTCCTCAAACGCAAGTTTAATAGCTAACAGTTCCCTATTGCCAATATCGTAGTTCTGTTCTGCTGCAGATAGTTTTTTAGAAAAGAAAGCACAAGGACGCCATTTGCCAGGAGACGGACCCTGAGACAGCACCGCCCCCACTCCCACCTCTGATGCATCGACTTCAACAATAAAAGGCTGAGAGACATCAGGTTGGACTAGTACAGGTGCTGAGGTAAACCTCTCTTTTAGAGAGGAAAAAGCAACTTTAGCGGTGTCAGACCATTTAGAAAAATCAGTCCCCTTCCTAGTCATGTCAGTAAGGGGTTTTACGATCACCGAATAATTTTTAATGAATTTCCTATAGAAATTCGCGAAGCCCAAGAACCGTTGTAGTGCTTTGAGGTTCTCAGGAAGATCCCAATCCAAAATTGCCTGGACCTTCCTAGGATCCATACGGAAACCTGAAGCAGATAAATAATAACCTAGGAATTGTATCTCCTGAACGGCAAAAACACATTTTTCAATTTTAGCATATAATTCATTCGTCCGTAGGACCTGCAGTACTTGTCTGACATGCTCCTCATGTGTTCTCAGATCAGACGAATAAATTAAGATATCATCTAGGTATATTACCACAAACCTGCCGATTAGATGACTAAAAATGTCATTAACGAAATGTTGAAAGACGGCAGGAGCATTGGTCAGGCCGAAAGGCATAACTAGATTTTCATAATGCCCCTCAGGGGTGTTAAAAGCTGTTTTCCACTCATCCCCCTCTTTAATACGAATCAGATTGTAGGCCCCCCTAAGATCGAGTTTGGAGAACCACCTAGCACCCGCAATCTGGTTAAACAGGTCAGGAATGAGAGGAAGAGGGTATGGGTCTCGGATGGTTATCCGATTTAATTCACGAAAATCTAGGCAAGGACGCAGGCCCCCATCTTTCTTTTTAACGAAGAAAAACCCTGCAGCCACGGGTGAAGAAGAGGGTCTGATGTGTCCCTTAGCCAAACTCTCGGAGATATAATCCTTCATGGCTTGTCTCTCTGGACCTGAAAGATTATATAACCTGGTCTTGGGTAATTTTGCGCCGGGAATAAGGTTAACCGGGCAATCATAAGGACGATGAGGTGGTAACTTCTGACAACCCTTTTCAGAAAAAACGTCCTCAAAGTCTGAAACAAATGTAGGTAGGGTAGCTATGGAGGCGACTAAGCAATTGCTATTTAAGCAATTTTCTCTGCACGGCTCACTCCACTCCAATATCTCCCTGGCCTGCCAATCCACCACTGGATTGTGCGCTACCAACCAGGGAAGACCCAGCACTACCGGAGCGGGAAGCCCCTCCAGAACAAAACATGAGAGCATCTCGTTATGGTGATCCCCTACCCGAAGGTGTAAATTATGAACCATGTGGGTGAGATTTCTCTGAGACAGAGGAGCAGAATGAATAGCAAATATGGGAATAGGTCTCCGTAGTGTACAGAGAGACAAACCCATAGTGCGGGCAAAATGGGCATCTATCAAATTTACCCCTGCTCCACTGTCTAGAAAGAAAGAAATAGTCTCTGTCTTATCACCAAAAACAATAACCGCTGGCAACACAAATTGCGATGTACGTATGGAGGAGACGTATACCCCCCGGCTGACATCCTCCACACAGCCTGGGGTTAGTAGTTTTCCGATGGTTTTTTGTTTCTGAGGAAAGAAGGACAGACATTAATGAAATGACCCCTCTCCCCACAAAAAAAACAACCCCCACGCCTACGGCGAACCTCAGGAGGACGGACCTGACGAGTAGTTCCTCCTAGCTGCATAGACTCGTCTATGTCCGTACAGACTAACTGCTGCTTGGGAGGGGTTATCAATGGCTCCGGTTTTTTCAACCTGTCCCTAAGGCGTCTATCTATACGGATAGAAAGGGACATAACTGCGTCAAGGGAAAAGGGGGTCTCATACAGCGCAAGCGCATCCTTAACCCTTTCGGATAACCCAGAGCAGAACTGACTCCTGAGAGCCGGGTCGTTCCATTGGGTATCCGTAGCCCACCTACGGAAGTCAGAGCAATACTCCTCTACCGGCCGCTCTCCTTGTAGGAGTCTCCGTAATTTTGATTCAGCCAGTGCGACTCGGTCAGGGTCGTCATATATGAGACCCAAGGCCCCGAAAAACTCATCCACTGACCGAAGAGCCTGGGAATCAGTAGGTAAAGAGAACGCCCAGGACTGCGGGTCCCCCTGCAGCAGGGAAATAACAACACCCACCCGCTGTTCTTCATTACCAGAGGAGTAAGGACGCAGTTTAAAGTATAGTTTACAGGCCTCACGGAACGTCAAAAACTTGTCCCTTCCCCCAGAAAATCTGTCAGGGAGAGGGACCTTGGGTTCCGCAACAACCTGGTTACCAGTAGCAACCGCTGGGCTTGCGGTCTGTTGTAATTGCTGCTGTTGCTGGAGGACCGACGCCTTCAATCCTGCCACCTCCAAAGACAGGCCATGAAATTGTTTGGACAGAGCAGCAATTGGATCCATACTGGATTCTAAGTAGGTAAAAAAAAAAATTATTTTATTTTTATTTTTTTTACCTACACAAAAATAAGGGCCAGATATAATGTAATGACCGGCGTCACGCACAGGGAGGAAAACAGGGAAAGCCCTGCCCAAGGGAGAGGGAAAGGTGGTGACCCCTGACTCTCATTGAGGCTGGCACCTGCCTGCCCTGACGTCCCTAGACGGGTTCCTCACCCGTGCGGCGATCACGTGCCTAAACCCTGGCTTTCCCTGAAATGAGCCCTAGATAGTGAACGGGCCGGTGGGATCGCTAGTCCGCACCACTGACACTAAGAGGGAAACACCAGGGAGAGGACAGACAAACACAGACAAACAATCCCAGGTGGACGACAACAACTGTCCACAAAGGTCCAACAGGGATCCGGAGGGTAGCGTTCTAAGGCAACACTCAGAGAACGCAGCAACACAGCTCCAGTGGGTCAGAATAGATGTCCAGGCAGGAAGCTCTATATCTGGCAACCAGAGAAGTGTGAGAGGGGAATATAAGGAGGATTGGGAGTGCTGGACAAGGAACAGCTGAGAGAAGGAGCTACGGATCCCTGAGTGAGCCAAAAGGGTTTGTAAAGCAAACCCAGAAAGCTACAATAAGGAAACATCCCTATCTGACATAGAGCGTGCAGCCAACCGCTGCGACCTCCTGACCCCGGGTACAACGGAGTCAGGCGTGGCTCTTGACACCCTCGTGACAGCCACATCACCTGGAAGAATATCTCAGCACATCTAGAAGAGAACAGTTCAATCTTCCTTCCCGTCATCGCCCTGATCCCCCAATTGTGCAAGCACTGGGCCCTTTTATGAGGGAATTGTACGACCTTTAAAAATGTTTAAAAAAATAATATTGTTAATAATAAAAAAGAGTATACTTTTTATGTTTTATTACAAATTTATAATAAAAAAAAGTTCAAATAATTTTTTTTTTTATTATGTTTGTTTTTAATTTTGATTACATATTATTATATTAGGTAATTATTATTAAATAAGGCCTCATGCACAAGAAAATTGTGAATCTGTTCCGTGCATGGGGGAACACAATTTGCGGTCCTCAATACACGGAACGGCCGCACAATATATAAAAAATGTTAATTGATGTAATTAAAAATGATTTATTATAAGGTATTTACACCCTGTTTTTTACAAAAAAAAATATGGATTTTACACTATAGCTCAGTCCACAAGCCCACGTCAAGGGTCCTCAATCTCTTGTTAGTCCCTAATCCAAACTAACTATTTTTTGGACCATTGGATGCGGATCATGGATCCCATTCAAGTGAATGGTTTCAAAATCCACATGCGACTCTCCCACGGTCGGTGCCCATGCATTGTGGACCATGTGCAAGAGGCTTAACATCTTATTTGTTTGGTGGTACCCTAGCAGCATGTATTCCTCCTTCCTTTTTTAGTTTTGCGGAAACACGGAACGGATGTTAATGCACTTTTCTAAAAAACGGAAGGTTTTTACGGAAACACGGATCCGCAAAAAAACGGACCATAAGGAAAAAAACGGAAGTGTGAATGGAGCCTAAGTATCATACTATTAAGGGTTAACTTATACATGCCTGACATCTTCAATATTATACATACCTGACATCTGGAGGCCTTATCTCAGAGCTGAGGGACAAACTTTGATACATGAACCAACTATAATATAGACTCGGAGGAACATCTTGACATTTCTCACATTGTGGAATTTATGTTCAGATAAGAAATACAATGAAGCCTCTACCACCACAGGTGGCGTGTGTCTTCTAACTGTCTATATGGCGATTGACTATTGGTTACAAAAACACAACTTTCTCTGAACGAAGTCTCATTCCCAGAAGTCCATACTAAAACCGTAACTATAAACTATCCATCATAACTAGAATAAGTAGATATAAATGTTTACACTTCTGAAAAGGCACAACATTATCTGTACCCAGGAAAGCTGGGTTCCATCACTCTTGGAGTCCTGAATAGCAGGTCAGTCTGTGAAGGCTCCCTGACAACCTCTATGGGAGCTGTGATGGGGCCATAATAGTTGTCACCTTGAATATAGTGAGATTTATCTGCTGTTCAGGAGACTGTATAGCTGGGTGATAACTAGTGATGAGCGGGAGGTTATATTCGTGTTATATTGAATATTCGTGTTATATTAGTCGAAATCGAATATTCGTAATTATTCCAATTATCGCGAATAATATGCGATTTAATTAATCGCGTATTGCGATTTTTTTCTTTTGATAGTATAAGGCAACGTTCCTATGACTAATTGACTATGGCTAGGCTAATATGTGTATTTTACGAAATTTCGTAATATTGCTCTAACTTCATCTTTTAGAATATTACGAATATTCTAAAAGACGAAGTTAGAGCAATATTAAGTATATACGTAAAAAGTTGAAATCACAATTCGATTATTATAACTTGAATTAATCGGATTGCGATTTCAACTTAGTAATGCTATATTCCATATTAGGCTAGAATTAACGAATATGGAATATAGCAGTGCTAAGTTGAAATCGCAATCCGATTAATTCAAGTTATAATATTTGAATTGCGATTTCAACTTAGCACTGCTATATTCCATATTCGTTAATTCTAGCCTAATATGTAATATAGCAGTGCTAAGTTGAAATCGCAATTCGATTATTATAACTTGAATTAATCGGATTGCGATTTCAACGTAATTCTTAAATCCGACAGTACATTCTAGTATATGGAGACGTTCCCATGGTGATGGGGACGCTCCATGAGCACGGAAGTCGGCAGAAGCGGCAACAGGCACTGACTGGAGCAGCCAGGAAGCCAGGAATCCAAAGGACAGGTAAGAACAACTTTAGGGAAGTGGGAAAGAAAAAAAGTATAACAATAAAAAAAAATATATGAATATTCGATTTCGCGAATATATAGAACTATATTCTAAATATTCGTGAAATCTCGAAGTTGCGATATTCGAGAAAAAAATTCGCAATTCGAATATTCGCTCAACACTAGTGATAACCGATGTGGCTCCCATTTCATCACTCACAGTGGTTGTCACCATCTTTCCAATTCTCAATAATATAATGATATAGATTTGCTGTTCAGGAGTCAGGGAGAGCTGGGTGACAACTGCTGCGGGCAGCAAAATAGCAGCCATATTGGTAGTCACCCACAGAGTATGGCGGATCTTACCGGGGCATTAAGGAATGTGGCTCCAGGTGCCGTTGGCGCTGCACATGGCGTTCTCGTTTCTGATGAGGGCGTAGTTGAGCTTGCAGCTGTAGCGCACCTTGTCCAGGTACACAGAGATGTCCCCTTCCCGGGGCTCATAGAAATCCACCCGCCCGAACCTCATGGCCTCAGGATAAGGGCAGGTCACCCCTAGAAGGGGACACAACCATTTCCAGAACATGTCATTCATCTATGGAGCAGCGACTCCCACCTCCATGTACCTCAGTATTCCCCTGTACTCCTGACTTACTCTCACAGACCAGGAAAGGGGCCCTCACTCTAGCGCTCCCTGGGCCCTAACAATTCTAAGGTACATAACACAGCAGGATTCTCCCAAAGGTTGTATATAGGCAGTAGCAATGATGGTACTAGTAGTCCTCATTGCAATCTTCCGTTCTCATTCACATTTTCTGCAGTTTCCGGGCTGCAGGGTGCAGAACTCAGATCTGGATGGCCCGTCCATCTGAGAAGTGTGGCGAGTGCCACAGGCCACGAACTCTTTCCACAAGTAGTAAAGTCTATTGTCATTAACGTGCGGTAACCTTACCCCCTCAATCCATCACAGCCTTTAAGTGGTTATATCAAAATCTCTCTCTGGCAGCTTTAAGTCACAGAAATTAAGGTTTTCTAGAGTAGACCTAGTTATCAGCAACTTACACATGGATGGCCTTCCTCTAGGACTAGTTATCAGCAGCTCACACATGGACATCCTTCCTCTAGGACTAGTTATCAGCAGCTCACACATGGACATCCTTCCTCTAGGACTAGTTATCAGCAGCTCACACATGGACATCCTTCCTCTAGGACTAGTTATCAGCAGCTCACACATGAACATCCTTCCTCTAGGACTAGTTATCAGCAGCTCACACATGGACATCCTTCCTCTAGGACTAGTTATCAGCAGCTCACACATGAACATCCTTCCTCTAGGACTAGTTATCAGCAACTTACACATGGATGGCCTTCCTCTAGGACTAGTTATCAGCAGCTCACACATGGACATCCTTCCTCTAGGACTAGTTATCAGCAGCTCACACATGGACATCCTTCCTCTAGGACTAGTTATCAGCAGCTCACACATGGACATCCTTCCTCTAGGACTAGTTATCAGCAGCTCACACATGAACATCCTTCCTCTAGGACTAGTTATCAGCAACTTACACATGAATGGCCTTCCTCTAGGACTAGTTATCAGCAGCTCACACATGAACATCCTTCCTCTAGGACTAGTTATCAGCAGCTCACACATGGACGTCCTTCCTCTAGGACTAGTTATCAGCAGCTCACACATGGACATCCTTCCTCTAGGACTAGTTATCAGCAGCTCACACATGGACATCCTTCCTCTAGGACTAGTTATCAGCAGCTCACACATGAACATCCTTCCTCTAGGACTAGTTATCAGCAACTTACACATGAATGGCCTTCCTCTAGGACTAGTTATCAGCAGCTCACACATGAACATCCTTCCTCTAGGACTAGTTATCAGCAGCTCACACATGGACATCCTTCCTCTAGGACTAGTTATCAGCAACTTACACATGAATGGCCTTCCTCTAGGACTAGTTTTCAGCAGCTCACACATGGACATCCTTCCTCTAGGACTAGTTATCAGCAGCTCACACATGAACATCCTTCCTCTAGGACTAGTTATCAGCAACTTACACATGAATGGCCTTCCTCTAGGACTAGTTATCAGCAGCTCACACATGAACATCCTTCCTCTAGGACTAGTTATCAGCAGCTCACACATGGACATCCTTCCTCTAGGACTAGTTATCAGCAGCTCACACATGAACATCCTTCCTCTAGGACTAGTTATCAGCAGCTCACACATGGACATCCTTCCTCTAGGTCTAGTTATCAGCAGCTCACACATGAACATCCTTCCTCTAGGACTAGTTATCAGCAGCTCACACATGGACATCCTTCCTCTAGGACTAGTTATCAGCAGCTCACACATGAACATCCTTCCTCTAGGACTAGTTATCAGCAGCTCACACATGGACATCCTTCCTCTAGGACTAGTTATCAGCAGCTCACACATGAACATCCTTCCTCTAGGACTAGTTATCAGCAACTTACACATGAATGGCCTTCCTCTAGGACTAGTTATCAGCAGCTTACACATGAACATCCTTCCTCTAGGACTAGTTATCAGCAGCTCACACATGGACATCCTTCCTCTAGGACTAGTTATCAGCAGCTCACACATGGACATCCTTCCTCTAGGACTTGTTATCAGTAGCTCACACATGAACATCCTTCCTCTAGGACTAGTTATCAGCAGCTCACACATGGACATCCTTCCTCTAGGACTAGTTATCAGCAGCTCACACATGGACATCCTTCCTCTAGGACTTGTTATCAGTAGCTCACACATGAACATCCTTCCTCTAGGACTAGTTATCAGCAGCTCACACATGGACATCCTTCCTCTAGGACTTGTTATCAGTAGCTCACACATGAACATCCTTCCTCTAGGACTAGTTATCAGCAGCTCACACATGGACATCCTTCCTCTAGGACTAGTTATCAGCAGCTCACACATGGACATCCTTCCTCTAGGACTAGTTATCAGTAGCTCACACGTGAACGTCCTTCCTCTAGGCCTACTTATCAGCAACTCACACATAGACATTCTTCCTCTAGGACTAGTTATCAGCATTTCACGCATGGATGTCCTTCCTCTAGGACTAGTTATCAGCATTTCACGCATGGATGTCCTTCCTCTAGGACTAGTTATCAGCATTTCACGCATGGATGTCCTTCCTCTAGATCTGGTTATCAGCAGCTCATAAATAATTTACTTCCTCTAGGCCTAGTTATGAGCAGCTCACACATGGATGACCTTCCTCTACATCTAGTTATCAGCAGCTTATACATTGACCTTCTTCCTCTCCGCCTATTTGTAAGCAGCTCACAAAAGGATGTCCTTCCTGTAAATTAGTTATCAGCAGCTCGCACATGAACATCCTTCCACTAGATCTAGTTATCAGCAGCTCGCACATGGACATCCTTTCACTAGATCTAGTTATCAGCAGCTCACACATGGACATCCTTCCACTAGATCTAGTTATCAGCAGCTCGCACATGGACGTCCTTCCTCTACGTCTTGTTATCAGCAGCTCACAAATGGACATCCTTCCTGTAAATCTAGTCATAAGCAGCTCAAACATAGACATAATTCCTCTACATCTAGTTTTTAGCACCTCACACATGGATATCCTTCCTCTAGGTCTAGTTATATGCAGCTCACAAATGGATGTCGTTCCTTTAGGCCTACTTATCAGCAGCTCACACATGGACATCCTTCTTCTAGGTCTAGTTATTGTCGAATAGCTTCTATATAAAAAGAATCTTCATATAAAAGAGAGGATAAAAAATAATAATAATAAAAATTATAGGATCCTACATAATCGCCTCTAAGTTCTTTTATCGAGTATCTTAATTGGATTTGTGCAAGCAGTGAAACAAAGGGATAATTGTCTATGCAAAAATATACTGTATATGTAATGTATTATACACAATACAAACCAAGAATATAAAATCAATATAATTGCAAAGACAAACAATGAAGCTGTAAAATGATACCTAAAATATGCCACACGGTGGTGCTAACACACCACTATATTGCCAGCACAATACAACTTAAAGTTACTTATGTCAAAATGCCAATGCTATACTTTTACTAAACAAACCAATTATTTATATACAAGGAGAAACTTAGGATCTTCTGTTTACCAAACAGGCTATAACAAAACATGGATTATACAGGGAGTGCAGAATTATTAGGCAAGTTGTATTTTTGAGGATTAATTTTATTATTGAACAACAACCATGTTCTCAATGAACCCAAAAAACTCATTAATATCAAAGCTGAATATTTTTGGAAGTAGTTTTTAGTTTTAGCTATTTTAGGGGGATATCTGTGTGTGCAGGTGACTATTACTGTACATAATTATTAGGCAACTTAACAAAAAACAAATATATACCCATTTCAATTATTTATTTTTACCAGTGAAACCAATATAACATCTCAACATTCACAAATATACATTTCTGACATTCAAAAACAAAACAAAAACAAATCAGTGACCAATATAGCCACCTTTCTTTGCAAGGACACTCAAAAGCCTGCCATCCATGGATTCTGTCAGTGTTTTGATCTGCTCACCATCAACATTGCGTGCAGCAGCAACCACAGCCTCCCAGACACTGTTCAGAGAGGTGGACTGTTTTCCCTCCTTGTAAATCTCACATTTGATGATGGACCACAGGTTCTCAATGGGGTTCAGATCAGGTGAACAAGGAGGCCATGTCATTAGATTTTCTTCTTTTATACCCTTTCTTGCCAGCCACGTTGTGGAGTACTTGGACGCGTGTGATGGAGCATTGTCCTGCATGAAAATCATGTTTTTCTTACCTTGCAGACTTCTTCCTGTACCACTGCTTGAAGAAGGTGTCTTCCAGAAACTGGCAGTAGGACTGGGAGTTGAGCTTGACTCCATCCTCAACCCAAAAAGGCCCCACAAGCTCATCTTTGATGATACCAGCCCAAACCAGTACTCCACCTCCACCTTGCTGGCGTCTGAGTCGGACTGGAGCTCTCTGCCCTTTACCAATCCAGCCATCTGGCCCATCAAGACTCACTCTCATTTCATCAGTCCATAAAACCTTAGAAAAATCAGTCTTGAGATATTTCTTGGCCCAGTCTTGACGTTTCAGCTTGTGTCTTGTTCAGTGGTGGTCGTCTTTCAGCCTTTCTTACCTTGGCCATGTCTCTGAGTATTGCACACCTTGTGCTTTTGGGCACTCCAGTGATGTTGCAGCTCTGAAATATGGCCAAACTGGTGGCAAGTGGCATCTTGGCAGCTGCACGCTTGACTTTTCTCAGTTCATGGGCAGTTATTTTGCGCCTTGGTTTTTCCACACGCTTCTTGCGACCCTGTTGACTATTTTGAATGAAACACTTGATTGTTCGATGATCACGCTTCAGAAGCTTTGCAATTTTAAGAGTGCTGCATCCCTCTGCAAGATATCTCACTATTTTTGACTTTTCTGAGCCTGTCAAGTCCTTCTTTTGACCCATTTTGCCAAAGGAAAGGAAGTTGCCTAATAATTATGCACACCTGATATAGGGTGTTGATGTCATTAGACCACACCCCTTCTCATTACAGAGATGCACATGACCTAATATGCTTAATTGGTAGTAGGCTTTCGAGCCTATACAGCTTGGAGTAAGATAACATGCATAAAGAGGATGATGTGGTCAAAATACTCATTTGCCTAATAATTCTGCACGTAGTGTATAGGAAAAATAAATGTTATCCCTTGACTCTGTTTCCCTATGACCAATCAAAAATATATGATATTAATATGATAAAATATCCAGCTCGGCAATCAGATAACTTCCCAAGGTTTTAGTCCTCTTTTCAAATAATGCAAGATCTTCCATTAGCAATATGCATCTTTGCTAAGAGCATAATCAGCATTATGGAGGCACCTAACACTATATATTCCCACAGTATGGGGACTTTTAGCTCTATACTGAGATAAATATCTTATTAATATCACGAGCAATAAGCACAGTATACGTTACCGGGTCAAAGATAGACAGAGTTTCAGATGGGACCAGTTCTCAAAAACTTTCCCAGTAGTCAAATATAATCCAAGTTTCTTGTGGTATATCTTACTTGTGGTCAGTTTCCTTTGTGAGTTTTTCTTTTGGTGAGAGCCCCCTGATGCTCTGCACATGAGTAATTATTCCCCACCTTATCTAAGAATCATCCCCTTCTGGATTAGGGATTTCCAATCAGGTATGGTGGTTGTGTTCATATGCTAATAACACAATGATGTCATATTAACCCTTGAGATGGTATAAAAAAATCATAAAATAATATAATATTGTCCATCTGCCTCCAGATGGCACTGTTGTACAACATATTAACATTAAACTTTTAAGTGAAAACTTACATGACGTGGCTTTATTTTATTAGGTACCTTTTAACCTTTCTCAACGTATATCAAAAATGAGAGATACTTCTCTGACACTCTGAAGTAATCTTTCCAGACTTAGTGGTACCATCATGATTTTTCCAGACTTTTGAATTTATGGGTTTGATAAGAAATACAATGGGCCTTACACTTGCACCGTGGGTTTGTATATCTAACTGTCCAAGCTTTTCAGTAACGACGTCTGGAATAACATTAGCTTTTCTGAGAAACTTCCATTAGAAAAAACCTTAGTGCTTTCTATACCTTCTAAGACTATATCCATTCAGTGAGATACACACGGCATAAAGTATACCTTAATACTTGGTTAAACTATATATCAATATTGCATATTATAAATGAATTATTTATATGTTCATACTAAAAAGCTAAATAAATCCACACATGAATATATATAATACTTATGAATATATGAATAGACATACACACCAGATATGTCTTAAAGATATAAATTCTTATCTTGTCATGGCTTAGCCATGACACAAACATTGTTCCCTTCAGACAGACATGTCTGGAGAAGCCAGTATACTCCCTATAGATAAACCCATATCTTTTAGCAATAACTTTTAAAATACAATGTCCTTTATATTTACTATGACTCTTATACAAACTGAACTTGCCATGAACTCATCTTGGCCTCTTCAGCCACATAACAGAACTTTGGTTCAAGCTGACTTCACTCAAAGGCAATGAGCATTCATTTTGGATATAATATCATCATATAATACTGTACACTTATGAAAATGCACTACAAATCCCACATCATTACAACATATTCCATGCGATAAATGCGAATGTATTGGAATGTCCAAAAGATTTTTCATATGGAGTCCTCTAAGGATTGGGTACGTGAACTTTGCTTGTACTGTTTCAGCCATAACTTGGCCAAAGTCTTTTTAAAGAATCTTATCCAACGCATGACTTGGATGGTCATGGTCAAGATACTCAATAATCCCATAGATCCTGCATAACAGAATAAAAGTTCGATAAATGTTTGTTTTGATTCTCTACCTCTGCATGAATGTTTATTAGGTTCCTTTTCAATGAACCAATTTCAAGGTCCAATGTCTTTAATGAGATGGAATTGGCAACTGTTACACCGATGGCAATGACAGCGCCCACTACGCCATAGATTATGGCGGCTACGATAGTAGAAATGAATCGCTTTAGTCTTTGGTTTGTAGAAAATTGTTCTCTGGTTAGGGTCTTTCTCGCTTGTTCCAGGATCTGCTTAATCCGTTCTTGGGAAAATCTGATGTCCATCTGATACCAGGATAGGATCTTGGACACGTTGAATTGTCTCTCAACAAAGACGCGTGGATCCAGGCTGATGTAGATCTTCTTGTATAGAATCCTCTTGTTCGTCAGTATGAAACCCGCGGTGTCCTGCAGCATGATTCCGGATAAAGGACCTGGCATAGCAATTGGCTCGGTGTGCAACTCCTTCCCCAAGATTAGGATGACATAGACAAAGGCGATAATCTTTGATGGCATCTTTCACCTATAAAATATTGCATGACACATATGAGTACATACATCTTTCACAGTTTATCCTGCAAGAAAAGCGTTAATGCTATCATATACCTTCGATTGGCATAGCTTCTTTTCTTAAACAGAGCAAGTTCTCAGTTTTAGAGGTAAGTTAATAGATGTTTAGGTACAGAGGAAACACACGTGAGGATGGATTAGTACACGTTTGTTCATACGATACCAATCCTGGTTTCTGTCTTTAGCTGGAACCTTGATATCTCTTCATCTCTCTTCATTCAACTCCTTCTATCTCGCAAAGTCGTGAGCTAGGATGACAACCACGTAATTGGCTAATGTGCACCCATTTTTCTAAAATTTCATCCCCCGTAGGGATTTTTATTTTGTAGACCACTGGTGACAACTTGTCTATGTTGACATAAGGTCCTTTCCAGGAAGGTAAGAACTTTCTCTCCTTCACTTGATCCTGAGCGAAGTTATAGAGATAAACCTGATCGGAAATTTGATACTCCTTCTGAGTAGTCTTCAAATCGTAGTATGTCTTAGCACTTATTGCGGCTTTCTCTATATTTTTCTGGGCAAACACAAAAGCATGCTGAAGGTGATTGTGTAGATTTTCCACATATTGATGAGATGTTATAGCATTTATTAAATTGTGGTCTGTCGTCCAGTAGAGTAAATGCTGGGGTAACATCATCTTCCTGCCTATGATCATTTCGAAGGGAGAAAGTTTGGTTTCTGCGCTTGGGGTGGCTCTGATGGCCAAAGGCAATTTGACATCCCAGTCTTTACCGGATTCATTGACAAACTTTTTTTAAACGTTCACAATGGATTGGTTGTAGCGTTCCACACCAACACTAAAGGCTGGCTGATAAGCCATATGCAGCTTCCTTTTTACCCCCAGTATCTCCCACATCTTTGTCATCACCTCACAGTGAAATGACTTCCACGATTGGACTTGATGCGTTGGGGAAGACCAAACCTAGAAAATATGTGGTTAATGAGAAGAGATGCACATACACTTGAACTGCATGTTTTACAAGGCAAACATTCCACCCATTTTGTGAACAAGCAAGTCACAGTTAACATGTATCTGTTGCCTTTTGATGAAGTTGTTACTGGTCCGATGAAGTCAATTTGGCATGGACATCCCCCTTTTCATCAGTGGCGCCCGATAAGTGGGTGCCTGTGACTGGAATTGAGGGCAAATTAGACATCCTTGACAATACATGTGAACGTCTTGCAACATATGTGGCCAATAAGCGTAGTCCCGTAACAATTCGTACGTCAACTTTTCACCTCAATGCCCAGCTGTTGGTGCATTATGGGCATGTTGTAACATCAAACCTCGATATGTTGCAGGTACTACCCAATGCGTGATACCGTTTTTCGAGGTCCTAATCAACAACCCATCCTGTAACGTGAATTGGGACTTACCCTTCATCAAAATCCGTAACTCCTCTTTGCCATCGCAGTCTTCCGTATTTATGGGACAATCCTGTGGATCTTCAATGTGTTTATAAAAGATACCAATAACTGGATCCCCTTTTGGCTTGCAATGAGATCCTCACTAGGGGAATCTTGGCTCCATTGCAACACATTGGCTTCAGTTCCCTTTTGGGCCTGACTTCTTGTTGTGGCATTCACTTGGACAGTTCCCATGAGGTCATCCACGTCCAAAACTTCTCCATTGATGGCTGCTTGTTTAGTGAAGGAGTCTGCTAGATCATTTCCTTCTTTATCCATACCTGGATATTTTGAATGACCCCTTACCTTTTTCCAGTAAATGGTAAGACTGTGGGTAATAACCATCTTGTCGATCTTACAAAACATCTTACCATGCTTGACTGGCTTATTATTGCTTCTCATCATGTTGGATCTTTTCCATCTGGGGAAATACTCCATAAAGCGATTATATTACGAATATAATTAGAATCTGTGATTATGGCAAACTCTTTAATATCATATTCGATAGCCATTTGTACGGCTTTGTACACAACGGTAAGTACTGCGACCTGGCTACTTTTGGGACCGATTTTGTATCCTACAGACATATCCGGGAATATATTATTCCATATGATTCCGACACCTGCAACCAGTGTACGCTCAGTTCCTATATCCGTATGGAAAGAACAGCCATCTACGTATACATATGGTAATGATTTGCAGTACTCCTCTTCATAGGATTTATATGGAGATGAAGATTGCTCTTCCAGGAAATCATTGGTACAATCATGAAATTCAGCTAATCCTTGAACAACTGGGTTCTTATTATTTTGTTTCTACCTGATCTCCAATGGCCATCCCATTAAGGACATCGTCTAGGCGGTTATCCTGCTGTTTGACAGATTTCCATCCTTGGTCCTATCACTTTGCAAATATTGTAGTGGTTGATGTGCAGTTTCCACAATGATCTTTTCGCCTTGAATAAAGCTCCTGAAATATTGCAAAGCCCATACTGTTGATAGTAATGTTTTCTCACAAATATTGAATTTTACCTGAACCGGTGATATGGATTTGCTAGCATAGGCGATGATCTTGTTCAGGTTTTCCATTTTCTAGAAAAGGACTGCACTCACTCTTTTATCGGTGAAACCTGTTTCCATGAAGAAAGGTTTTCCACCCTCTGAATAGGCAAGGCGTGGAGCCTGGACAAGCTTGGCCTTGAGTTTATTCACAGCTTGCTCATGACGCTCACTCCATTCTCATTTCACTTCTTTCTTCAGCTACTGCAAAAGAGGTTTTGCAATTTTGTGATAATTATCTATGAACTTACGGGAATAGTTTATCATGCCCAAGAAAGATCTCAATTCCTTGAGATTTGTAGGTGACTTGGTGTTGATCACTGCCTCCACCTTCTTCTGTGGGTTGATTCCATCAACAGTGATTTTGTGACCTAGGAAATGAATCTTGGCACAACACCATTGAGCCTTCTGTAAAGAAAGTTTCACACCAGATTTTCTCAGTTGGGTTAATATATGCCTGAGTTCTGCAATGTGTTCCTCAAAAGTCATGCTTTTGATTATGATGTCATCCACATAGGATAAGGTACCTTGTTCAGTGGCATCAGGCATTGCCTTATGCATGAACACAGCAAATTCATGGCCTGCATTTATGTACCCGAAGGGCAGTCGGGTCCATGCATATTGTTGTTTTCCAAATGTGGAGGCCAGTTTGTACTGATCCCTTTCATCCACTTTGTTCGTTCAATATCCTTGTGCACAGTCAAGGGCAGTGAAAATTTTGGATCCTTGAATTTGTGCCAAACATTGGTCAATATATAACATGGGCCACCCTGACATATAAACATGTTTGTTTATTTGCCTTAGGTCCGAGCAGAGACGAAATTGACCGTTGGGTTTGAGGACTCCAAGTATAGGATGGTTGAACCAGCTATGTATCGGACGGATGATGCCCCTCCTCTCCAGTTTTTTGATGATTTCCGATAGGGACTCGTAAGCCGCCAGCGGAAGTCGGTATTGTTTGACAAAGACAGGGGGTGCATCAGGATCTGTCTGGATTCTTGCAACATGTAGGTCTGTTTCCCCACAATCATAAGAATCCTTGGCAAACATGTCCTGGAATTCTGTGAATAGCTCCTTTAGCTGTTAAAATCATTTTGGGTGTAGCGTACCTTATCCTTTCCTTGTTGGCATGACTCGTACTCCTTTTCATCGATCTCATGATTGAAAAGCAATGATGACTCTTCGATGTGGCATGTACCGTCTTCAGAACTGAAAGGATAAACAGAGTGGATATTGAATAACCCCTCAGGTGTGTAGGAAAAACGTTGTTCCACTACCTGTTCTTCTGTTAGGTATTTATCAGGGATAAGTTTAATGACATCATTCTGGAATCCAAAAAGTATAGTATTCCGAATCCATAGCTTGACCAATTACGGTGTTCTTTCGCAGGGATATGCTATGGGGAGCCATGTTATAGATTATTATGTGCAATGGATACTGATGGATGTTTATTATAGGAGTCGGCTTTACCTTTAAACCGAGTTGCTGCATCCGGTTGGACAAACAGATCAAAGCATCTGCGTTCTTCTAATTTTGTCCCTTCTTTACTTGAATGGGAAGAAGAAAATGTTTGCATCCTTCAGGGATTTTAACCTTATCAGCAACCATGATACTCACGGCATAGGGCATCTGTTGTCCCCATCTTAAGGCTTGCTCTACATCCTGGAACCCCTCTAGGTCTCCCGGTAATCTGGAGTATAGATTATTATTGACCAGATCAATTTGCAAGGCAAATCGGTGTAGAAGGTCGTTACCTATATACATCTAATGCCGTGGTTCATTCAACACGATGAAAACGTCTTACTTCCTATGGAGACATCTTGCAACCATATTATGACTCTGGGAATCTTCATCCAGATTATGAACCCAAAGGTCCCGTGAAGAGGAACTTTTAATAATTTTAGGATTGGTGACCTGTTTTAAGAGTCCTAGGCTTATGTAGCTGGCTTCGGATTTCAGATCCAACTTGGCATATTTCACCCAGGCTATATTGTTCACCTGTATGGGAATCAATAAATTGTCATTGACCTTTTCAATCCATACCATTGATTGAGTATACTTGGCCAGGTCCACGACTTCGTGATTTCCCCCTTCAAGAGAAATAATCAATACATCCTCATCCAAGGTTTCGATTCTGTCCTTCTGGATGGTAATGATGTGAGCGGCACCGTTGACAGCTTCCTTGGACTTGCCATTTTTCAGGATCGTGACATCCGGCGTTTGACTGCTCCTAAAATTAATGAAGTCTATTATGGAACTCAACCTTTTTAGAAGGTCAATTCCTATGATCAGCCGATCATATGGAAGGTCCACAAACAATGTGGGGTGTCTAATTGTCCTCTTGCCAATTTAAAATTTCAACCATGCTGTACCTTTTACCTGCAAAGCGTCTCCACCTACACTTATCAAAGAGCCATCGAACGATTTCAATCTCGGTCTCTTTGCTGTTAAATCCAGAACCTGTTGGAAATAACTATATGATAAGATCGTGGCCTGTGATCCCGTATCAATTAAATCGGCCCGATATGTTCTTCTTGAAGATAAGAATGCACAAAATATTGGCCTTCAACCTGAAATAAATCACATAGGAAGTTAGGGTGTTTATTCATTTTATGATTATGTGACCTCTTTGCAGCGTCGCGACCTCTGGTGAATCCTTCACATTCCTGCTGCACGAAGCAAGAGTAGTAGCACATCACTATCAGAATCACATGCACTTTGATCACTTCTATGAGACACATATGGCGCAGGGGATTTAACCCTTACATCTCTCTCTAGGGGAATATGTGGAGAGACACTTCTAGGGGCTTCAGTGTTGCTGGCGCCTAGTAAGGCGGTTACAGTTTGGAATGCCCGACTTAATTGGGTCAATGTCTCCTGTGTAATCATGCCATCACTTTCGGTGGCTTAGGGTCTTGGATGGAGTCTGCTTTAAGAGAATGTGATAACATGCCTGGATGTTGGGGCGTAAGATTTGGGGGGTCTGGGGATCCCACAGTATTAGACGGATCTCTATCAGCATTAACCATAGTATGGCTTGATTTTCCTGTTTGCGGAATTTTGGAATAACGGAGGTGCAACTCCTCCAAGTCACTTTTTGCCTTTTGATATGCATCATGGCTATGATCAAGTTTGTACTGTAAGTCCTTGATTGTTGCCTCTGCGGATTTTAGTACATAGGTTTTCGTTCCCATCATAGACTCATATCTATCTTGTGAAAGAGTACTGACCGCTAACAATGCATATAGAACAGGTGGCAATGTGCATAAAAGGTGTTGGTCCTTCTTATTATATTGTAATACATCAATATATGTCAGGTATCTATCAACCAGGCCACTTGGCCTCCATATATCCCTACGTTCTTCCTTGGCTCTTTCCTGCAGCTCATTAATGCATTAATTTATATCTTTATCAATTTTACCACGTGAATGTATATATTCAACAATTTTATGGATCAGCTGCTCCAGATTAGATGGACTATCTGCTGTAGCACAGCCATTCCCCGGGTCACTGCCTGTTGGACTCATCTTTCTGATCAATAATCAATAGTTAATACACAGATGTAATACCACACTGGCTAGCCAAGAAGAAATATGGGACCCTTCACTATTTGCACAAACAAATAAAGAATTATCCCGATCTCGGTGGGACCTCCATTTATGTTGAATATCTTCTATATAAAAAAAATCTTCATAGAAAAGAGAGGATAAAAAAAATATATACAAAAAGAATTATATGATCCTTCAGGCGGACATAATCACCTCTAAGTTCTTTTATCCAGTATCTTAATTTGACTTGTGCAAGCAGTGAAACAAAGGGATAATTGTCTATACAAAAATATATATGTAATGTATTATACACAATACAAACCAAGAATATAAAATGAATACAATTGCAAAGACAAACAATGAAGCTGTAAAATAATACCTAAAATATGCCACACGGTGCAACTTAAAGTTACTTATGGCAAAATGCCAATCCTATACTTTTAATAAACAGACCAATTATTTATATACCAGGAGAAACTTAGGATCTTCTGTTTACCAAACAGGCTATAACAAAACATGGATTATATAGGAAAAATAAATGTTATCAATTGACTCTGTTTCCCTATGATCAATCAAAAATATATGATATAAATATGATAAAATATCCAGCTTGACAATCAGACTACGGAATATAACTTCCCAAGGGTTTAGTCCTCTATTCAAATAATGTCAGATCTTCCATTCGCAATACGCATCTTTGCTAAGAGAATAATCAGCATTATGGAGGCGCCTAACACTATATATTTCCACAGCATGGAGACTTTTGGCTATATACCGAGAGAAATATCTTATTAATATCATGAGCAATAAGCACAGTATTTGTTACCGGGTCAAAGAGAGACAGAGTTTCAGATGGGACCAGTTCTCAAAAACTTTCCTAGTAATCAAAATATTATCCAAGTTTCTTTTGGCATACCTTTTTTGTGGTCAGTTTCCTTTGTGAGTTTTTCTTTTGGTGAGAGCCCCCTGATGCTCTGCACATGAGTAATTATTCCCCACCTTATCTAAGAATCATCCCCTTCTGGATTAGGGATTTCCAATCAGGTATGGTGGTTGTGTTCATATGCTAATAACACAATGATGTCCTATTAACCCTTGACATGGTATAAAAAATTGGTAAAATAATATAATATTGTCCATCTGCCTCCAGGTGGCACTGTTTTACAACATATTAACATCAAACTTTTAAGTGAAAACTTAGATAACGTGGCTTTATTTTATTAGGTACCTTTTAACCTTTCTCAACGTATATCAAAAAGGAGGGATACTTCTCTGACACTCTGAAGCAATCTTTCCAGACTTAGTGGTACCATCATGATTTTTCCAGACTCTTGAATTTATGGGTTTGATAAGAAATACAATGGGCCTTACACTTGCACCGTGGGTTTGTATATCTAACTGTCCAAGCTATTGAGTAACGACGTCTGGAATAACATTAGCTTTTCTGAGAAACTTCCATTAGCAGAAAACCTTAGTGAGATACACACGGCATAAAGTATACTTTAATACTTGGTTATACTATATACCAATATTCCATATTATACATGAATTATTGATAGGTTCATACTAAAAAGCTAAACACATGAATATATATAATACTTATGAATATACAGTCCTGATCAAAAGTTTAAGAGCACTTGAAAAATGTCAAAAAAAATCCTATTTAGCATGGCTGGATCTTAACAAGGTTCCAAGTAGAGCTTCAACATGCAAGAAGAAGAAATGGGAGTGAGACAAAACATTTTTTGAGCATTCAATTTAATGAAAACGACAAATAAACAGAAACAGGCTGTTTTTCAGCTGATCAAAAGTTTAGGACCACACCTCCCAAAAAACAAACAAATCCCAAAACAGAAATCCAACTTCCAAACATTAACTCAGTAATGAGTAGCTCTGCCGTTATTGTTTCGGGATGCTTGATGCAAGCGTTTCCATGAGGTGAGTGGGAAAATTTCTCCAAGTGGTGAAGACGGCCGCACAAAGGCCATCTACTGTCTGGAACTGTTGTCCATTTTTGTAAACTTCCCTTGCCATCCATCTCCAAAGGTTCTCAATTGGATTTAGATCAGGGGAACACGCAGGATGGGCCAAAAGAGTGATGTTATTCTCCTGGAAGAAGTCCATTGTCCTGCGGGCATTGTGTACTGTAGCGTTGTCCTGTTAAAAACCCAGTTGTTACCACACAGATGAGGGCCTTCAGTCATGAGGAATGCTCTCCGCAACATCTGAACATAGCCAGCGCCCGTTTGACGCCCCTGCACTTCCTGAAGCTCCATTGTTCCACTGAAGGAAAAAGCACCCCAGACCATTATGGCGCCCCCTCCACTGTGGCGCGTAGAAAACATCTCAGGTGGGATCTGCTTGTCATGCCAGTAACGTTGGAAACCATCAGGACCATCAAGGTAAAAAAAAATCTCATCGGAGAATAAAGCTTTCTTCCACCTTTGAATGTCCCATGTTTGGTGCTCTCTTGCAAAGTCCAAATGAGCAGTTCTGTGGCGTTCAAGGAGATGAGGTCTTCCACTTGATGTTTTTGTTTTTGGGTTTTCCACTTGACTTTTTTGTTCCATAACCCTCAGGATCATTTAAGAAATTTCAAATGACTGTCTTACTGCGTCCCACCTCAAGCAGCGATGGCGCGTTGTCAGAGACCCTGCTTATGCAGTTCAACAACCCGACCACGTTCAAAAAGAGAGAATTTTTTGCCTTTACCATCACAACGTGTGACTACCTGACAGAAAATGACAATTAATCCACATCTTTGCACAGATTTGTCCTTTTAAAGGCATGTGGTCCTAAACTTTTGATCAACTAAAAAAAGCCTGTTTCGGTTTAATCGTTATTTTCAATTGCTCAAAAAATGTTTTGTCTCACTCTCATTTCTTCTTGTTGCATGTTGAAGCTCTACTTGGAACCTTGTTAAGCTCCAACAATGTAAAATAAGATTTTTTTGCCATTTTTCAAGTGGTCTTAAACTTTTGATCAGGACTGTATGAATAGACACCACACACAAGATGTGTCTTAAGGATACAAATTCTTATCTTGTCATGGCTTAGCCATGAAACAAACATTGTTCCCTTCAGACAGACATGCCTGGAGAAGCCAGTATACTCCCTATAGATAAACCCATATCTTTTAGCAATAACTTTTAAAATACAATGTCCTTTCTATTTACTATGATTCTTATACTAACTGAACTTGCCATGAACTCATCTTTGCCTCCTCAGCCACATAACAGAACTTTGGTTCAAGCTGATTTCACTCTTAAAGGCAATGAGCATTCATTTTGGATATAATATCATATAATACTGTACACTTATGAAAATGCACTACATTATCAGCAGCTCACACATGGACGTCCTTCTTCTAGGTCTGGTTATCATCAGCTCACTAATGGATATCATTCCTCTAGACTTAGTTATTAGCAGCTCACACATGGATATCCTTCCTGTACACATAGTCATCAGTAGTTCACACATGAATGTCCGTCCTCTAGGCCAAGTTATCATCAGCTCACACATGGACGTCCTTCCTCTAGGTATAGTTGTGAGCAGCTCACACATGGACATCATTCCTCTAGGCCTAGTTATCAGTAGCTCACACACGCATTTCCTTCCTCTTGTCCTAGTTATCACCAGCTGACACATGGACGTACTTCCTCTAGGTCTAGTAATGAGAAATTCACAGATAGACGTCCTTACTCTAGGTCTAGTTGTCAGCAGCTCACACATGGACGTCCTCCATGTCAAGTTATCAGCAGCTCACACAAGGGTATCCTTCCTCTAGGACTAGTTACGAGTAGCTCACACATGGCCCTCCTTATCTTAGGCCTAGTTATCAGCAGCTCATATATGAACATCATTTGTTTTATCAGCAGCTCTCACATGAATATCCTTTCTCTAGGTCTAGTTATCAGCAGCTTACACATGGACATCCTTCCTCTAGGCCTAATTATCACAAGCTCTCACTTGGACGTCCTTCCGCTAGGCCTAGTTATAAGCAGCTAACACATAGACGTCGTTCGTCTAGACTTAGTTAACAGCAGCTTACATATGAGCGTTTTTCCTGTAGGCCTAGTTGCCAGCAGCTCATGCATGGATGTCCTTCCTCTAGGTCTAGTTGTCAGTAGCTTACACATGGACTTCCTTCCCCTAGATCTAGTTATCAGCAGCTCACACATGGACGTCCTTCCTCTAGATCTAGTTATCACCAGGTGACACATGGACGTCCTTTCTCTAGGTCTAGTTATCAGCAGCTAGCACATGGGCGTTCTTCCTCTGGGCCTAGTTGCCAGCAGCTCACACATGGACTTCCTTCCCCTAGATCTAGTTATCAGCAGCTCACACATGGACGTCCTTTCTCTAGATCTAGTTATTACCAGCTCACACATGGACTTCTGTAGTGTCCCACTAGGTAAAGGTGGGCACTGCACAGGTTAATGTGTTTCATTGCATTAAATGTCATGCGTTTGTTTGCCCTGTATTATCTGGGTGTCAGGCCTGTCAGGGTGTAGTTTAGCCTCCAGGACGTTAAAGGGAGCTAGAGAGCCCTATATACATATAGGAAGGCCCAGACAGGAGAGAGTTAGTTCATTCCAGGGGACTAGAGGAGTCACTTCGTCCACCTGAAGCTCCTGAGGCTAGGATTAGCTCAGTAGAGACACCCCAGTTGCAGGACCCAACCTCCTGGGAGAAACCCACAGTCATCCACCTAACAAGAAAGATCCAGGGAAAGATAAGTAACCCTGATGGGCAGATGCAAATAGAAAGGAAAGCAAGAATACCTAATACCTGAGGAAGATAGTAACCAAGGATTTAAGCCACCCTTTAGGCATCCGGGCCTTGGGAGATAAAGCCAGAGCAGGAGTTCTAGAAAGGACAGTGTACTTTGATTCTGAGAAAGGTACAACCTGCTGCTGAGTGCTTGTGAAGTTACCCTCTGCGTATCTTGCATAAATATTGCCTGCCATTCTGTGAATAAGCCTACTTGTGGACTGTGATTGAAAGACTGTATTAATACCTGCTGTACAAAGTTGGACTGTTCAGTAAAAGTAACGTTTGGTTCACTATTCTACTTGTGTACCTCCATTATTCCAACTACCAACCGGTGTGCCACCGTCCAAAGGCACTGGCGTCACGAATCCAACAGGGACCTTGCCCCAGGCACTCAAAATACCCGTAACATCCAGGGCACCTCATCCACCATCAGGCCTGGTCCCTATATACAGAGTGTGCCCCAGAGGAACCGTGTCTACCTCTCCTTCACTGCCACGCGCCTGCCCAGGGTTCTCCAATACAGTGAGTAACCCTCGATTGCCCATAACCGTGACCTCACTTCGCTATACCCTGCAGGTCTGGCGTGTTGCATAAATTGGCGTCACGAACAGGATCCGAACATTCCTGCGCCATTGCGGATACAAAAACTGTGTGCTGTAAATTGCCTTAAAGTGACAAGCCCTAATTGTTTTATTGCAAATTGCTGGGCCAAAGTGAACTGTGACAATTGCGGTGTGAAGATTTTGTTATTTGGACTGTTTGCTGCCGATTTAAGTCACCGCTTGCTGTCAGTGAATAGACAGCCATATTGCCCACTTAACCTGATCGGATTACAAGTGTGCCTCGTGGAGCTGTTTGGCGTGAAAAAGAGGACTTTGGCGCAAAAAGAATCAGGCGGAGCCATCGCCCAGCCAACGAGGAAGAAGAACGCCGCCTACCTGAGTCCCGGAGCTACGAGAGGCCGCGCCCACCTGCTGACGCGGTACGCAGGACGTCCGACACCCGTAGCTGCGCATCTCGCGAGACCTGGAGCGAGCACCACCGGAGTAAGTACCGACTTCAAAAACTTTTGCCGGCTTCTCCGCTTACCTTATCGGGAGCTTCCCGACCCCTGCAAGGGCACCGGAGGGACCCCCGCTAGTCACCAACGACTTGTCTGAAAAAAAAAAAGTTAAAGTTACTGCCATTGCCGCTCCGGTCCGCTCCGCTACATTTAAAGGGCCATACCCACCTAGCAACGCCATGTCCGCAGCTGAGGAAATCGCACAGGCAGCCCCAGTCGTGCCTGCTGAAGTACCCGCAGCAGACTCTGGGCCCCCTGCCGCCGCGGCACCGCCAAGCCTGATGCCGCTAACCATGCCGTACTATTTCGGGGCCCCCTGGTTCCCACATTATTCAGGCGAAGCCCACAAGTTAAAAGACTTTAGGGAACAGATACTGGCTTTGTTCTGGCTTTATCCCATCAATGCTGAGCAGCAAATGGAGATCCTCTTAGCTCAGTTAGAGGGGGCCGCCCGCAGGGAAGTAATGTCATAGCCCTGTTCTGAGAAGAGTAGCCTGGAACAGATCTTTGAACGTTTGGGCACCACATTTGAAGCCAGAACGGTGTCAGAAGTTAAAATGCGTTTCTTCAGCAGAAAGCAGCAGCCTGGAGAGTCGCTCCGTGATTTTGCCCTGTCCTTACAGGAGACGCTGAGAGCTGTAGTCCAAGTGGATCCTAAAGAAGCTGAGGACCAGGACCGGACTCTTAGAGAGCAATTCATTGCAGGCATAAGTACTGAACATTTAAAGGGCCAGCTACGGATGTTGTCAGCCCAACACCCGCACTGTACCTTCTTGGATTTTAAAGAATTGGCCATCAGCATACTGGGCCAGAACCCTGCTCCAGGGCCAGCAACCTTCCCTGAACCCCAGGCTTGTCAGCCAAAGACTGTTAATGTGGGTGTTGCAGGAGTCGGTCAAGCTACTCAGGCTCCAGTCACAGATGTAGTGGCAGCATTAATGGAGCAGGTGAACTATCTTACTCTAAGTCTAGAGAAGGTGTGCAAGAAGATGGAGGAGTGGAAGAGACCATTGTTACTAGAAGATGAAGGTCCTTTTCCTCCAAGGCTCCCACCTGCATATGGAGATGTATATCCAAAAGAGCCTGATGGGCGACCAAAGTACCGGCCCAGAAGTAGAAAACAGCCTGTCTGCCATCACTGCAAGAAGTATGGACATACTGAATCGATGTGCTGGCAGTTAAACTAGTAACCCCTGAGGCAGAGGACCGCCCCTCGGGAGGTAGAACAGTAGGTCCAAAGGATCCAAAATGGATGCCTAAGTATGTAGGATCCCGTCCGAAAATTAATATATGTATCAACGGGATACCCTTTGAAGCCCTGTTGGACACTGGGTCACAGGTCACCACCATTCAACGGCCTGCCTTCGACAAGTTCTGGGATCCAAGTCTCCTCACCCAGCCACCAGAGTCCTGGCTAGATATTATCGCTAGCAACGGTAAGCCAGTGAAAGTGCATGGGTATTGGGAACCTACTCTTCAGGTGGGAGAAGCCACCCTGCCACAGCAAGGCGTGATTGTGGTACAAGCCGGAGGTAAAGGAGGACACCCTGTGATCTTAGGGACTAATGTTCTTAAAAATTGCTACTCCGAAGTGCTTGAAGCATTGAATCAAACCATATCGTCCGCCTCACCTGCTTCCAGAAGAGTTATTCAGAAAACTATTAGTGTGCTGTGCGCTCAACAGAGGTTCGCCAACAAGAAAGGAGAAATTTGCACTGTCCGGATCCGGGATAACCGGCCGGTGATTTTGCCTCCAAATTCCCAGATCATCCTGTGGTGCCGTGCTGTGTTAGGGATCCAGGGCCAGGACTATCAAGCCCTAGTGGAACCTATTCCTATTAAGGATCATCCTTTCGTGCGGACAGCCAAGAGTCTGGTGACCGTGTCTCAAGGTAAAGTGCCTGTTCGTTTAATCAACTTTGGTGATCATCCCGTTACTCTCTTTAAACATTGCCCCGTTGCTCAGCTTTTCCAGGTGTCTTTCCAGGATGTGATCCGTCTGCCTGCCGCGGAGGCATTCCAGACCGTGCAGAACAGCAGCACCCCGACGGCATCCTGGTGGGAAGAACTACATGTGGGGGACGAATCCACCCCAAAGGAGCAACTAGAGGGAGTCCTGAAGCTGGTGAAGGAGCACCACCAGGCTTTCAGCAAACACTCTACAGACTATGGAGAGGTCAGTGTAATCCAACACACCATACCCACTGGCTCTCATCCTCCTATTAAGGAGAGGCACAGACCCATACCACCTACTACCTATCAGTCTGTGAAAAAGATGATACAAGAGATGAAAGACTCTAATATAATCCGGGACAGCCATAGCCCCTGGGCTGTGCCCCTAGTACTTGTCCGGAAAAAAGATGGCAGCATAAGGTTCTGCGTGGATTACAGGAAAATTAATCAAATCACCCACAAAGATGCTTATCCGTTACCTCGCATTGAGGAGTCCTTGACTGCCCTGGGGTCATCAGCCTATTTCTCCACCTTGGACTTAACCAGTGGGTACTGGCAGGTACCCATGGCCCCAGAAGATCGAGAAAAGACTGCTTTCACTACACCTATGGGCCTGTTTGAATTCAATTATATGCCATTTAGACTGTGTAATGCTCCAGGAACGTTCCAGAGGCTGATGGAACGTTGTTTAGGCCATAGGAATTTTGAGACGGTACTATTATACTTGGATGACGTCATTATATACTCCAAGACGTATGAGGACCATCTAAAGCACCTGGGTGAGGTGTTTCAAGTTCTTACTAAATATGGCCTCAAAATCAAGCCATCCAAGTGCCACCTGCTGAAACCAGCCGTCAAATATCTCGGGCACGTTGTCAGTGCCGAAGGAGTACAGCCGGATACTGATAAACTTGCTGCTGTCTGTAACTGGCCTACCCCTACGACCGTGAAAGAGGTGAGAAGCTTTCTCAGTTTTGCAGGGTATTATAGGCGATTCATCCCGCATTTCGCACAAATTGCGGATCCCATCCAGGAACTCTTGAGGGGGCATCCAAAGAAGAGCCCAAAGACTCCTATTCCTGTTGAGTGGAATGAAGAGCGGGAAATTGCCTTCCAACTCCTAAAGAAGAAGTTGACTGAACCCCCTGTTCTGGGTTACCCAGACTATCAGAAGCCATTCCACCTCTACACAGATGCCAGTAAAAGAGGCCTGGGGGCCGTGTTGGCTCAAGTGCAAGATAACAAAGAAAGGGTGATTGCCTATGCCAGCAGATCCCTGAAGAGAGCTGAGAAGAACGACCAGAATTACAGTTCTTTCAAGCAGGTGTTTCTTGCCTTAGTGTGGGCTGTGACCGAAAAGTTCAAGGACTATCTCGCTGCCACACCGTTTGTTGCCTTCACGGATAATAATCCCCTGGCGCATCTGAATACAGCCAAATTAGGGGCACTGGAGCAAAGATGGGCCTCCCGCCTAGCCAACTATGATTTTACTGTGAAGTACCGGGCAGGCCACTCCAATGATAACGCTGATGCTCTGTCGCGGCTTCCCACTACAGAGGCCCCAGATGAACCGAAAGATGCCTGGGAAGAGGTGGAGATGCCAGCGTTCTATAATAAATTTACCCAGCAGGATAATATACGTACTGAAGATTCCCCTGCTGCTGATCCTTCCTCATCAGATGGTCCTGAGTCCAGAGGCGATCAAGAAAGATGGATTAAGCTCCAGTCCGAAAGTAGAGTCCTCGGTGAACTGCTTGACTTCCTTACCAGTGGAAAAGTCCCTGAGAGGATCCGCAGGAAGAGTGCAGACCCAGAGCTAGTGAGACTGTGGAGACATCGCCATCAACTATTCCTTCAAAAGGGCCTGTTGCTCAGAAGGAGTCTGGATCCAGTGTCCTATGATAGAGTGTATCAAATTCTCCTGCCACGTCGGGATGCCAGCCTGGTGCTGGATATGTACCACAACCAGTCCGGACACTTCGGTGTGCAAAAGACTGAGGCCACCATTCGCAGAAGATTCTATTGGATCGGGATGAGAGAAGATATTGAGAAATGGTGCCGAGAATGCACTGCCTGTGCTGTGGGGCGGACTGAACACCATGACCAGAGGGCGCCTCTCCATCCTAATGTAAGTAAGACTCCTTTAGAACTTGTTGCCATTGATCATGTAAAGTTAGAGCCGAGTCGCTCAGGGTATACATATGCCATGACTATAATTGATCACTTCACCAAGTTTGTCGTAGCAGTGCCTGTGAAAGACCTGACAGCCAAGACCACAGCGGAGGCGTTCTGGAAGCATTTCCTGCTGCCCTACGGCTGCCCAGAAAGGATCCTCACCGACCAAGGGTCTGCGTTTGAATCACAACTGTTTCATGAGATGTGCCTGCTACACAACTGCCAGAAGGTCCGGACCACCGCTTATCATCCGCAAGGTAACGGACTCTGTGAGAAAATGAATAAGACTCTCATTGAAATGCTGAGAGCAGTACCCCCTGAGACGAGGGGAGATTGGCCTACTCTGTTGCCGCAGCTTATGTACACTTACAACAACACCATCCATTGTTCCACCGGTTACACCCCGTTCTATTTGATGTTCGGCCGACAAGGGAGATTGCCTGCGGACCACTCCCTAGGGGTACAGGTGCCGGATGAGATCAACCCACTGCCCAAGACTGATTGGGTAGTGGAGCACCAAAGGCGTCTTCTTAATGCTAAGGAGATTGTCCAGGAACGGATGGAGATTGTTCGGGAAAGGCAGCAGAAGGACTATGACCAGACTGCCCATGCGGGACCCCTGGCTCTGGGAGACAAGGTATGGTTGAAAAACAACCACCGGACCAGCAAGTTGGACAGCAAATGGGAAAGGATTCCCTACCTTATTACTGCCATACCCAATGCTGCGGCCCACATTTACCAGGTCTCCAGGGAAGGGAAAGGCTCCCAAGTTGTTCACAGGAACCGCCTCAAGCCCTGTATAGAAGGAGAACCAGCGGCAGAGGAGATGGAGCCTGAGCCTACCGAAGAAGAGTTGCCGGCTCCACCTATGGACCCTATGCAGGCTGTGGAGAACTTAATCCATGATAAAGAGCCGCTCCACTGGGCCCTCACGCCTTGGTTGAATTTATTGGTTCCTGCTCCTGTTCCTGTTAGCCCTCAGCCTTCTGAAGAAGCTCCAGAGGCAATGGGCTCCTCTGACATTCCTGAAGCCAGGCAGGAAGAATCCCTGCCAGTAAGGAGGTCTACCCGTTCTACCAGGGGACACCCACCTGTGAGGTTCGGGGACTACATTATGCTGTACAAAGTTGGACTGTTCAGTAAAAGTAACGTTTGGTTCACTATTCTACTTGTGTACCTCCATCATTCCAACTACCAACCGGTGTGCCACCGTCCAAAGGGCACCTCAATCCACCATCAGGCCTGGTCCCTATATACAGAGTGTGCCCCAGAGGAACCGTGTCTACCTCTCCTTCACTGCCACGCGCCTGCCCAGGGTTCTCTAATACAGTGAGTAACCCTCGATTGCCCATAACCGTGACCTCACTTCGCTATACCCTGCAGGTCTGGCGTGTTGCACTTCCTTCCTCTAGGCCTAGTTATCAGCAGCTCACACATGGATGTATTTCCTCTACAACTAGTTATCAAGGACCAAGGAAGAACAGTAAGAAGGGTCCACCTTCTTGTCCAAGGCAGGCTGAAAGGTGGTGAAAGGAGAGGGAGCTGGATGAACCCCAAGCTGCTGGGGGGACCTCTGGCCCTACCCTGGAGGGCGCAGAGGGCAGAAAACTATCGGTCTTCCCACTATGAAAGGCTTCAAAAAATCTGGCTAACCCTGACCAATTAAAGCATTACTAGCAGCCCTCTGGTGCTGTCCCCTAACTGGTACCAAGTCCTCCAGGAAGGTGAGGTGGGGCAAGCAAGGGGCATTGAGCCTCCCTCTCTGCAGGGACCATTGTCCTCAGAGGTGGAGGTTGGCCTGGAAACCAAAGATGAGGATGGGAACAAAATAGGAAGAAAAACAAAAACAGTGCAGAAGAGGAGGTAGATTCATCTATCCCCAAAAAATGAAATAAATATGGTCCCTCGTCAGACTCTGGGAGGGATGGGAAGGGATGGGAAGAAGCAAGCCATTTAACGTAATCATCCATGATAGTGGCGCCCACTCCATTGAGGCTGGCATCCATTAATGTTGCCAGCATTAGGTCTGATGCTGTGTCTGTCGTTGAGGTAGATTTCTCCGATCACTGTATGATTAGGTTTTCTCTCTCTCTTTCTTAACTTTATTGGATCTTGGGGGTACTAAGTCTGAGTGGTGGGAACACTTCAAAGTGCAGCTGGCAAAGTCTTTCCACCAGCTCTCGTTCCTCAGGTCTCGGAATAGGTACCGCCTATACCAGGGCCTGAGGAGGAAACGCAATCATTTTGCCTCGACCAGAGATAGCCAAGAGGAGATCTCTGGAGTGAAATCTTTGCAAAATAGGTGCTAGTATGATAGGCAGAATTCCGCTCACCTGACCCCTACAGGAACTGTAAGAGGTTAACAGTCCAGGCTCCCTGAAGAGATCCAAATCAGGAATCCTGGAGGTCATCAGATCCTTCTACTCACACCTTTTGAGAAAGAGGGATCTGGATTAAGATAAAGTGTCAGCTTTCCCGGCTGAAGCAGTTCCCAAACCAGGAGTAGACTCCTCTCTTGATGTTTTGACAGAAACGATCAAGGAAGAGGAAGTCAGACTGGAGATTGAAGGGCTTGCCCTCAAGAAATTGCCAGGTCCAGATAGCGAAACATCAGAATTGTAGGAACCTTAATTGCCCTCTTGACTGCGGTCTTTAATGAGTGTCTGTCCGTGGGCACTGTGCCAGAGTCAGTGAGAAGGTTGGCCCTGATCATCCTGTTGAAGGGCAAGGATTCGACCCATAGTTCTCCTCAACATGGACAGAAAGATTCTGGCAAAAGTCCTGTTTAATCGGTTGGTGTCTGCACCCGGCTCCTTTCTGGGGCCCAGCATTGCTCTGTTCCAGGTCCCAGTACAGTGGGGGTCCGCCCCGGGTGTCAGCTCTCAGGGGGTTGCCAGAACAGAAGCAATGAGCTCTTCCATCAATACAGATGGAAGCGCTGTCACGGTGGGTAGGATACAAGATACAATAAACACACAGAAAACCACAAAACAAGCGTCTAGGCCAAAAGCTGGGGATAAATGTCACCTCCTGACAATTCCCTACCAGCTCTCCCTGGACTTCTGTGCCCCCGTGCCTAAGGCTGAAGATTCCCTAAAAACCATGAAATGGTGGAAAGAGGGAAAGAGGCATCCTGTTTCCTCAGGTCCTGGAGGAGGCAGGTGTCTCTCTAACAGCCTAGACAGAACACAAAAAGGAAACCAAAACCAACTTATCTTGTAGCAGAGCAGAAACAGCAAATCCACCTTTCCTCAGATCAAGATAGAAGCTATAACCCGCACAGGACACTGGGAAGGGGCGTAATTTAAACTCACACAAACGACCCCACCCAGTGCACCTGAAGTGAGGCGGATACAGCTCAACTGCAAACCCAAAACAAACAAAAAACTACACACGTGCTGCTAACCTGGCAGACCTCCGCACATAACCTGAGCTGGGAATGACAAGTGCTCATTGCTTTTCCCTTTATAAGATGCAGTGCATCTTATAAAGGGAATACTAGTGAGTGCTTCCATAATGGATGCGCTCACTAGTCTGCAGGAAGAGGGAGAGAGAAGCGCTGTGAGCGCTGTCCAGTACTAACCCCCCCCCTTCTACTCGGTATTCTCAGGGCCTGCGCTGCTGTGTCCTGGCTGCCTGCAGCATCAGGACGTACAGAGCGCACTCTGACCTGACGCTGCAGGAGGTCAGGTGACAACCTGACAGGAGAGGTAACTTTATTATTTTACAGTCTGTGGGTGGTTTAAAGGTCTGACTGCGGGGGTTTAGAGGTCTGACTGGGGGGTCTGGAGGTCTAATGGGGGCCTGATTGGGGGTCTGGAGGTCTAATGAGGGTCTGATTTGGGGTCTGGAGGTCTAATGGGGGTTTGATTGGGGGTCTGGAGGTCTAATGTGGGTCTGATTGGGGGTTTGGAAGTCTGACTGGGGGGTCTGGAGGTCTAATGGGGGTCTGATTGGGGTATGGAGGTCTGATTGGGGGGTCTGGAGGTCTAATGAGGGTTTGATTGGGGTCTGGAGGTCTGACTGGGCAGTCTGAAGGTCTAATGGGGGTCAGATATGGGAGTCTAGAGGTCTAATGAGGGTCTGGAGGTCTAGTGGGAGTCTGGAGATCTGATATGGGGGTCTGGTCTGAGGTCTGATATGTGGGTCTGGTCTGAGGTTCGATATGGGGGTCTGGAGGTCCGATATGGGGGTCTGGTCTGGAGGTCTGATATGGGGGTCTGGAGGTCTAATGGGGGTCTTATATGGGGGTCTTATCTGAGGTCTGATATTAGGTCGGGGTCTTAAATGGAGGTCTAATGGGGGTCTGATCTGAGGTTTAAAACTGGGGTCTTACTGTATATGGGGTCTGCCATAGAGGTCTAAAGGGGGTTTGGTCTGAGATGGGGGATCTCATTTAGTGTTTTATAAGGGGGTCTGATCTGAAAAGAAGGAGTTTTTTTATTTATTACTAGCGCACAATATAAAGCGGTGTTTTTGTACACGGTGGTCTGGTCTGACAGGAGAAGAAGAGGAAAGAGAATATCTACATCAGAGAAGAGAAGTCACTGGATGTAAGAAGTATGTGGAGCGGTATTATCCTGTATGTAAGAGGTATGTGGAGCGGTATTATCCTGTATGTAAGAGGTATGTGGAGCGGTATTATCCTGTATGTAAGAGGTATGTGGAGCGGTATTATCCTGTATGTAAGAGGTATGTGGAGCGGTATTATCCTGTATGTAAGAAGTATGTGGAGCGGTATTATCCTGTATGTAAGAAGTATGTGGAGCGGTATTATCCTGTATGTAAGAAGTATGTGGAGCGGTATTATCCTGTATGTAAGAGGTATGTGGAGCGGTATTATCCTGTATGTAAGAGGTATGTGGAGCGGTATTATCCTGTATGTAAGAGGTATGCGGAGCATTATTATCCTGTATGTAAGAGGTATGCGGAGCATTATTATCCTGTATGTAAGAGGTATGTGGCACTGTATTACCATGTATGTTCTGTATCACTGTATGTAATGTTTTTCAAGTACAGTTGCAAGAAAAAGTATGTGAACCCTTTGGAACAATATGGATTTCTGCACAAATTGGGCATAAAATGTTGTCTGATCTTCATCTAAGTCACAACAATAGACAATCACAGTCTGCTTAAACTAATAACACACAAAGAGTTACATGTTACCATGTTTTTATTGAACACATCATGTAAACATTCACAGTGCAGGTGGAAAAAGTATGTGAACCCCTAGACTAATGACATCTCCAAGAGCTAATTGGAGTGAGGTGTCGGCCAACTGGAGTCCAATCAATAAGATGAGATTGGAGGTGTTGGTTACAGCTGCCCTGCCCTATAAAACACACACCAGTTCTGGGTTTGCTTTTCACAAGAAGCATTGCCTGATGTGAATGATGCCTCGCACAAAAGAGCTCTCAGAAGACCTACGATTAAGAATTGTTGACTTGCATAAAGCTGGAAAGGGTTATAAAAGTGTCTCCAAAAGCCTTGCTGTTCATCAGTCCACGGTAAGACAAATTGTCTATAAATGGAGAAAGTTCAGCACTGCTGCTACTCTCCCTAGGAGCGGCCGTCCTGTAAAGATGACTGCAAGAGCACAGCGCAGACTGCTCAATGAGGTGAAGAAGAATCCTAGAGTGTCAGCTAAAGACTTACAAAAGACTCTGGCATATGCTGACATCCCTGTTAGCGAATCTACGATACGTAAAACACTAAACAAGAATGGATTTCATGGGAGGATACCACAGGGGAAGCCACTGCTGTCCAAAAAAACCATTGCTGCACGTTTACAGTTTGCACAAGAGCACCTGGATGTTCCACAGCAGTACTGGCAAAATATTCTGTGGACAGATGACACCAAAGTGGAGTTGTTTGGAAGAAACACACAACACTATGTGTGGAGAAAAAGAGGCACAGCACACCAACCTCAAAACCTCATCCCAACTGTGAAGTATGGTGGAGGGGGCATCATGGTTTGGGGCTGCTTAGCTGCGTCAGGGCCTGGACGGATTGCTATCATCGAAGGAAAAATGAATTCCAAAGTTTATCAAGACATTTTGCAGGAGAACTTAAGTCCATCTGTCCACCAGCTGAAGCTCAACAGAAGATGGGGTTTGCAACAGGACAACGACCCAAAGCATAGAAGTAACTCAGCAACAGAATGGCTTAAACAGAAGAAAATACGCCTTCTGGAGCGGCCCAGTCAGAGTCCTGACCTCAACCCGATTGAGATGCTGTGACACGACCTCAAGAAAGCGATTCACACCAGACATCCCAAGAACATTGCTGAACTGAAACAGTTCTGTAAAGAGGAATGGTGAAGAATTACTCCTGACCGTTGTGCCCGTCTGATCTGCAACTACAGGAAACGTTTGGGTGAAGTTATTGCTGCCAAAGGAGGTTCAACCAGTTATTAAATCCAAGGGTTCACATACTTTTCCCACCTGCACTGTGAATGTTTACATGGTGGGTTCAATAAAAACATGGTAACATTTAATGCTTTGTGTGTTATTAGGTTAAGCAGACTGTGATTGTCTATTGTTGTGACTTAGATGAAGATCAGATCACATTTTATGACCAATTTGTGCAGAAATCCAGATCATTACAAAGGGTTCACATACTTTTCCTTGCAACTGTGCTTGGAAAAAATTACATACAGCGCCACAGAACAACTGTATGCTTTTTTTGTTTGTATGAGCGCTGCCTTCTCTGCTCTATTTACTTGCTCATTAGTGCAAATGCTACAGCGAGCAGGTGAACAGAGCAGGAAAGCAGCTCTCATACACTGCCTGTCCAAAGAAAAAGTCGCCACCTGGATTTAACTAAGCAAATAGTTCTGAGCCTCCTATTGGATCATTACTGCCGGGCGATTATCTTTCAGCTGGCAATAAGTTATTTAACCCCGACTGGTGCAATGAGTTGCTTCTCATTTCTTAAACAACCATGTGGAAAGACACATCTCGTGGTCGTGGTCTTGGATGTTAGTCTGTTTGAGAAGGGTCAAATCATTGGCATCAAACATAGAAACATCTGTCGGCAGATCAGAACCATTTGGCCCATCTAGTCTGCCCAATATACTGAGTACTATGGATAGCCCCTGGCCCTATCTTATACAGACGTGGACAAAATTGTTGGTACCCTTTGGTCAATGAAAGAAAAAGTCACAATGGTCACAGAAATAACTTTAATCTGACAAAAGTAATAATAAATTAAAATTCTATAAATGTTAACCAATGAAAGTCAGACATTGTTTTTCAACCATGCTTCAACAGAATTATGTAAAAAAATAAACTCATGAAACAGGCATGGACAAAAATGATGGTACCCCTAGAAAACACAGAACATAATGTGACCAAAGGGACATGTTAATTCAAGGTGTGTCCACTAATTAGCATCACAGGTGTCTACAACCTTGTAATCAGCCATTGGGCCTATATATATGGCTCCAGGTAATCACTGTGTTGTTTGGTGATATGGTGTGTACCACACTCGACATGGACCAGAGGAAGCAAAGGAAAGAGCTGTCTCAAGAGATCAGAAAGAAAATTATAGACAAGCATGTTAAAGGTAAAGGCTATAAGACCATCTCCAAGCAACTAGATGTTCCTGTGAGTACAGTTGCACATATTATTCATAAGTTTAAGATCCATGGGACTGTAGCCAACCTCCCTGGACGTGGCCGCAGGAGGAAAATTGATGACAAATCTAAGAGACGGATAATCCGAATGGTAACAAAAGAGCCTAGAAAGACTTCTAAAGAGATTCAAGGTGAACTTCATGCTCAAGGAACATCAGTGTCAGATCGCACCATCCGTCGTTGTTTGAGCCAAAGTGGACTACATGGGAGACGACCAAGGAGGACACCATTGTTGAAAACGAATCATAAAAAAGCAAGACTGGAATATGCCAAACTACATGTTGACAAGCCACAAAGCTTCTGGGAGAATGTCCTGTGGACAGATGAGACAAAAATCGAAGTTTTTGCCAAGGCACATCAGCTGTATGTTCACAGACGAAAAAATGAAGCATATCAAGAAAAGAACACTGTCCCTACTGTGAAACATGGAGGAGGCTCTGTTATGTTCTGGGGCTGCTTTGCTGCGTCTGGCACAGGGTGTCTTGAATCTGTGCAGGGTACAATGAAATCTCAAGACTATCAAGGAATTCTAGAGAGAAATGTACTAGCCAGTGTCAGAAAGCTTGGTCTCAGTCGCAGGTCATGGGTCTTGCAACAGGACAATGACCCAAAACACACCGCTAAAAACACCCAAGAATGGCTAAGAGGAAAAAATTGGACTATTCTAAAGTGGCCTTCTATGAGCCCTGACCTCAATCCTATTGAGCATCTTTGGAAGGAGCTGAAACATGCAGTCTGGAAAAGGCACCCTTCAAACCGGACACAACTGGAGCAGTTTGCTCATGAGGAGTGGGCCAAAATACCTGCTGAGAGGTGCAGATGTCTCATTGACAGTTACAGGAAGCGTTTGATTGCAGTGATTGCCTCAAAAGGTTGCGCAACAAAATATTAAGTTAGGGGTACCATCATTTTTGTCCATGCCTGTTTCATGAGTTTATTTTTTTACATAATTCTGTTGAAGCATGGTTGAAAAACAATGTCTGACTTTCATTGGTTAACATTTATAGAATTTTAATTTATTATTACTTTTGTCAGATTAAAGTTATTTCTGTGACCATTGTGACTTTTTCTTTCATTGACCAAAGGGTACCAACAATTTTGTCCACGTCTGTATGAAGGATGGCCTTATGCCTATCCCATGCATGCTTAAACTCCTCCACTGTATTTGCAGCTACCACTTCTGCAGGAAGGCTATTCCATGCGTCCACTACTCTCTCAGTAAAGTAATACTTCCTGATATTACTGTTAACCCTTTGCCCCTCTAATTTAACCACTTCAGCCCCGCTGGTGAAACCCCCTTCATGACCAGAGCACTTTTTACACTTCAGCACTACACTCCTTTCACCGTTTATCGCTCGGTCATGCAACTTACCACCCAAATGAATTTTACCTCCTTTTCTTCTCACTAATAGAGCTTTCATTGGGTGGTATTTCATTGCTGCTGGCATTTTTACTTTTTTTGTTATTAATCAAAATGTAACGATTTTTTTGCAAAAAAATGACATTTTTCACTTTCAGCTGAAAAATTTTGCAAAAAAAAAGACATCCATATATAAATTTTTCACCAAATTTATTGTTCTACATGTCTTTGATAAAAAAAAATGTTTGGGCAAAAAAAAAATGGTTTGGGTAAAAGTTATAGCATTTACAAACTATGGTACAAAAATGTGAATTTCCGCTTTTTGAAACAGCTCTGACTTTCTGAGCACCTGTCATGATTCCTGAGGTTCTACAATGCCCAGACAGTAGAAACACCCCACAAATGACCCCATTTCGGAAAGTAGACACCCTAAGGTATTCGCTGATGGGCATAGTGAGTTCATAGAACTTTTTATTTTTTGTCACAAGTTAGCGTAAAATGATGATGATTTTATTTTTTTTATTTTTTCTTACAAAGTCTCATATTCCACTAACTTGCGACAAAAAATAAAAAATTCTAGGAACTCGCCATGCCCCTCACGGAATACCTTGGGGTGTCTTCTTTCCAAAATGGGGTCACTTGTAGGGTAGTTATACTGCCCTGGCATTTTAGGGGCCCAGATGTGTGAGAAGAACTTTGCAATCAAAATGTGTAAAAAATGACCGGTGAAATCCAAAAGGTGCACTTTGGAATATGTGCCCCTTTGCCCACCTTGGCAGCAAAAAAGTGTCACACATCTGGTATTGCCGTACTCAGGAGAAGTTGGGGAATGTGTTTTGGGGTGTCATTTTACATATACCCATGCTGGGTGAGAAAAATATCTTGGTCAAATGCCAACTTTGTATAAAAAAATGGGAAAAGTTGTCTTTTGCCAAGATATTTCTCTCATCCAGCATGGGTATATGTAAAATGACACCCCAAAACACATTCCCCAACTTCTCCTGAGTACGGAGATACCAGATGTGTCACACTTTTATGCTGCCAAGGTGGGCAAAGGGGCACATATTCCAAAGTGCACCTTTCAGATTTTGCAGGCCATTTTTTACACATTTTGATTGCAAGGTACTTCTTACACATTTGGGCCCCTAAATTGCCCGGGCAGTATAACTACGCCACAAGTGACCCCATTTTGGAAAGAAGACACCCCAAGGTATTCCGTGAGGGGCACGGCGAGTTCCTAGAATTTTTTATTTTTTGTCACAAGTTAGCGGAAAATGATGATTTTTATTTTTTTTTATTTTTTCCTTACAAAGTCTCATATTCCACTAACTTGCGACAAAAAATAAAAAATTCGATGAACTCGCCATGCCCCTCACGGAATACCTTGGGGTGTCTTCTTTCCAAAATGGGGTCACTTGTAGGGTAGTTATACTGCCCTGGCATTTTAGGGGCCCAGATGTGTGAGAAGAACTTTGCAATCAAAATGTGTAAAAAATGACCGGTGAAATCCAAAAGGTGCACTTTGGAATATGTGCCCCTTTGCCCACCTTGGCAGCAAAAAAGTGTGACACATCTGGTATCGCCGTACTCAGGAGAAGTTGGGCAATGTGTTTTGGGGGGTCATTTTACATATACCCATGCTGGGTGAGAGAAATATCTTGGCAAAAGACAACTTTTCCCATTTTTTTATACAAAGTTGGCATTTGACCAAGATATTTTTCTCACCCAGCATGGGTATATGTAAAATGACACCCCAAAACACATTCCCCAACTTCTCCTGAGTACGGCAATACCAGATGTGTGACACTTTTTTGCTGCCAAGGTGGGCAAAGGGGCACATATTCCAAAGTGCACCTTTCGGATTTCACAGGCCATTTTTTACACATTTTGATTGCAAGGTACTTCTCACACATTTGGGCCCCTAAATTGCCAGGGCAGTATAACTACGCCACAAGTGACCCCATTTTGGAAAGAAGACACCCCAAGGTATTCCGTGAGGGGCATGGCGAGTTCCTAGAATTTTTAATTTTTTGTCGCAAGTTAGTGGAATATGAGACTTTGTAAGGAAAAAAGAAAAAAAAAGAAAAATCATCATTTTCCGCTAACTTGTGACAAAAAATAAAAAATTCTAGGAACTCACCATGCCCCTCACGGAATACCTTGGGGTGTCTTCTTTCCAAATTGGGGTCACTTGTGGCGTAGTTATACTGCCCTGGCAATTTAGGGGCCCAAATGTGTGAGAAGTACCTTGCAATCAAAATGTGTAAAAAATGGCCTGTGAAATCCGAAAGGTGCACTTTGGAATATGTGCCCCTTTGCCCACCTTGGCAGCAAAAAAGTGTGACACATCTGGTATCGCCGTACTCAGGAGAAGTTGGGCAATGTGTTTTGGGGGGTCATTTTACATATACCCATGCTGGGTGAGAGAAATATCTTGGCAAAAGACAACTTTTCCCATTTTTTTATACAAAGTTGGCATTTGACCAAGATATTTCTCTCACCCAGCATGGGTATATGTAAAATGACACCCCAAAACACATTCCCCAACTTCTCCTGAGTACGGCGATACCACATGTGTCACACTTTTTTGCAGCCTAGATGCGCAAAGGGGCCCAAATTCCTTTTAGGAGGGCATTTTTAGACATTTGGATCCCAGACTTCTTCTCACGCTTTAGGGCCCCTAAAATTCCAGGGCAGTATAAATACCCCACATGTGACCCCACTTTGGAAAGAAGACACCCCAAGGTATTCAATGAGGGGCCTGGCGAGTTCCTAGAATTTTTTTTTTTTTTGCATAAGTTAGCGGATATTGATTTTTTTTGTTGTTTTTTTCTCACAAAGTCTCACTTTCCGCTAACTTAGGACAAAAATTTCAATCTTTCATGGACTCAATATGCCCCTCACGGAATACCTTGGGGTGTCTTCTTTCCGAAATGGGGTCACATGTGGGGTATTTATACTGCCCTGGCTTTTTAGGGGCCCTAAAGCATGAGAAGAAGTCTGGAATATAAATGTCTAAAAATGTTTACACATTTGGATTCCGTGAGGGGTATGGTGAGTTCATGTGAGATTTTATTTTTTGACACAAGTTAGTGGAATATGAGACTTAGTAAGAAAAAACAAAAACAAACAAAAAATTTCCGCTAACTTGTGCCAAAAAAAATGTCTGAATGGAGCCTTACCGGGGGGGGGGGTGATCAATGACAGGGGGGTGATCAATGACAGGTGGGTTATCACCCATATAGACTCCCTGATCACCCCCCTGTCATTGATCACCCCCCCTGTAAGGCTCCATTCAGACATCCGCATGATTTTTTACGGATCCATGGATACATGGATCGGATCCACAGTACGCATGCGGACGTCTGAATGGAGCCTTACAGGGGGGTTATCAATGACAGGGGGTGATCAGGGTAATCAGGGTGATCACCCCCCTGTCACTGATCACCCCCCCTGTAAGGCTCCATTCAGACATCCGCATGATTTTTTACGGATCCATGGATACATGGATCGGATCCACAGAACGCATGCGGACGTCTGAATGGAGCCTTACAGGGGGGTTATCAATGACAGGGGGTGATCAGGGAGTGTATATGGGTGATCACCCGCCTGTCATTGATCACCCTCCATTCAGACGTCCGCATGTGTTTTGCGGATCCGATCCATGTATCCATGGATCCGTAAAAATCATGCGGATGTCTGAATGGAGCCTTACAGGGGGGGTGATCAGTGACAGGGGGGTGATCAATGACAGGGGGTGATCAGGGAGTGTATATGGGTGATCACCCGCCTGTCATTGATCACCCCCCTGTAAGGCTCCATTCAGACGTCCGTATGCTTTTTGCGGATCCGATCCATGTATCCGTGGATCCGTAAAAATCATACGGACGTCTGAACGGAGCCTGACAGGGGGGTGATCAATGACAGGGCGGTGATCAATGACAGGGGGGTGATCAGGGAGTTTATATGGGGTGATCATGGGTGATCGGGGGTTTATAAGGGGTTAATAAGTGACGGGGGGGGTGTAGTGTAGTGTGGTGTTGGGTGCGACTGTACTGACCTACCTGAGTCCTCTGGTAGTCGATCCTAACAAAAGGGACCACCAGAGGACCAGGTAGGAGGTATATTAGACGCTGTTATGAAAACAGCGTCTAATATACCTGTTAGGGGTTAAAAAATTCGGATCTCCAGCCTGCCAGCGAACGATCGCCGCTGGCATGCTGGAGATCCACTCGCTTACCTTCCGTTCCTGTGAGCGCGCGCGCCTGTGTGCGCGCATTCACAGGAAATCTCGGCTCTCGCGGGAGGACGCGTATATGCGTCCACCCAGAAGAGCAGGACCGCCGGCAGGACGCAATCCTGCGTACGGCGGTCCTGAGGTGGTTAATACTATGTCCTCTTGTAGCAGTTTTTCTTCTTGTAAATATTCTCTCCTCTTTTACCTTGTTGATTCCCTTTCAAGCAGAGAAAACATCTAAGGAGATTGCAGAAACTACTAAAATTGGGTTAAGAACTGTCCAACGCATTATTAAACAGTGGGGACCCATCGTATTCGAAGAAGAAATGTGGTGGGAAAAAAATCCTGAATGATGGTGATCGGCGATCTATTAAATGTTTGGTGAAATCAACTCGAAGTAAAACAACAGTAGAACTCAGGGCTATGTTTAATAGTGAAAGTAAGAGCATTTCCACAGGGAACTCAAGGGATTGGGACTGAACAGCTGTGCAGCCGTAAGAAAATCACTAATCTGTGAGGAAATCAGAAAAAAAGGCTTCAATTTGTTAGGGAGCATAAAGATTGGACTCTGGAGCAATGGAAGAAGGTGATGTGGTCTGATGAGTCCAGATTTACCCTGTTCCAGAGTGATGGGCGCATCAGGGTAAGAAGAGGGGCAGATGAAGTGGTGCCCCCATCATGCCCAGTGCCTCCTGTACCAGCCTGTGGGGGCAGTGCTATGATCTGGGGTTGCCGCAGTTGGTCAGGTCTAGGTTCAGCAGCAGTATGTGCTCCAAGAATGAGGTCAGCGACCACCTGAACATACTGAATGACCAGGTGATTCCATCAATGGATCTGTTCTTCCCTGATGGCACGGGCATATTCCAAGATGACAATGCCAGGATTCATCGGGCTCAAATTGTGAAAGAGTGGTTCAGGGGGCAGGAGACATCATTGTCACACATGGATTGGCCACCACAGAGTCCAAACCTTAAAGAGGACCTTTCACCGATTATTACACTGTGAACTAAGAATACCGACATGGAGAGAGGCGCCCGGGGATCTCACTGCACTTACTATTATACCTGGGCGCTGCTCCGTTCTCCCGCTATGCCCTCCGGTATCTCCGCTCACTAAGTTATGGTAGGCGGAGTCTGCCCTTGTTCTGCTGTAGCGCTGGCCAATCGCATTGCAGAGCTCACAGCCTGGGAGAAAATAACCTGTGATCTCTGTGCTGCGATTGGCTAGCGCTAGAGCAGAACAAGGGCAGACTCCGCCCACTATAACTTAGTGACTGAAATCTCCGCCTACTATAACTTAGTGACCGGAGATACCGGAGGGCATAGCGGGAGAACGGAGCGGCGCACAGGGATAATAGTAAGTGCAGTGAGATCCCCGGGCGCCGCTCTCCATGTCTGTATACTTAGTGCACATTGTCAGGATCGGTGAAAGGTCCTCTTTAAAGCACATTGAGAATCTTATTTTTTTTTTGGTGGCGACTTTTTTGTTGTTGTACAGGCAGTGTATGAGCGCTGCCCACTCTTCAAAGAGCTGGGGGCACAGTAGGTATTATTACTGTGAAGGGGGCACAATGGGGATTTCTAGCATGGAGGGGGCACAGAGGGCATTACTACTATTAAGGGGACATAGTGGGGATTATTACTGTGCATCTAATCCTCTCCTCTGTGATACAGTCTGCTGAGCTATCTAATCCTGGTATGTGTGATACAGTCTGCTGAGCTATCTAATCCTGGTATGTGTGATACAGTCTGCTGAGCTATCTAATCCTGGTATGTGAGATACAGTCTGCTGAGCTATCTAATCCTGGTATGTGAGATACAGTCTGCTGAGCTATCTAATCCTGGTATGTGAGATACAGTCTGCTGAGCTATCTAATCCTGGTATGTGAGATACAGTCTGCTGAGCTATCTAATCCTGGTATGTGAGATACAGTCTGCTGAGCTATCTAATCCTGGTATGTGTGATACAGTCTGCTGAGCTATCTAATCCTGGTATGTGTGATACAGTCTGCTGAGCTATCTAATCCTGGTATGTGAGATACAGTCTGCTGAGCCATGTATCTAATCCTGGTATGTGTGATACAGTCTGCTGAGCTGTGTATCTAATCCTGGTATGTGTGATACAGTCTGCTGAGCTGTGTATCTAATCCTGGTATGTGTGATACAGTCTGCTGAGCTGTGTATCTAATCCTGGTATGTGAGATACAGTCTGCTGAGCTATCTAATCCTGGTATGTGAGATACAGTCTGCTGAGCTATCTAATCCTGGTATGTGTGATACAGTCTGCTGAGCTATCTAATCCTGGTATGTGTGATACAGTCTGCTGAGCTATCTAATCCTGGTATGTGTGATACAGTCTGCTGAGCTATCTAATCCTGGTATGTGAGATACAGTCTGCTGAGCTATCTAATCCTGGTACGTGAGATACAGTCTGCTGAGCTATCTAATCCTGGTATGTGAGATACAGTCTGCTGAGCTATCTAATCCTGGTATGTGAGATACAGTCTGCTGAGCTATCTAATCCTGGTATGTGTGATACAGTCTGCTGAGCTATCTAATCCTGGTATGTGAGATACAGTCTGCTGAGCTATCTAATCCTGGTATGTGTGATACAGTCTGCTGAGCTATCTAATCCTATTATGTGTGATACAATCTGCTGAGCTATCTAATCCTGGTATGTGTGATACAGTCTGCTGAGCTGTGTATCTAATCCTGGTATGTGTGATACAGTCTGCTGAGCTATCTAATCCTGGTATGTGAGATACAGTCTGCTGAGCTATCTAATCCTGGTATGTGTGATACAGTCTGCTGAGCTATCTAATCCTGGTATGTGTGATACAGTCTGCTGAGCTATCTAATCCTGGTATGTGAGATACAGTCTGCTGAGCTATCTAATCCTATTATGTGTGATACAGTCTGCTGAGCTATCTAATCCTGGTATGTGAGATACAGTCTGCTGAGCTGTGTATCTAATCCTGGTATGTGAGATACAGTCTGCTGAGCTGTCTAATCCTGGTATGTGTGATACAGTCTGCTGAGCTATCTAATCCTGGTATGTGAGATACAGTCTGCTGAGCTATCTAATCCTATTATGTGTGATACAATCTGCTGAGCTATCTAATCCTGGTATGTGAGATACAGTCTGCTGAGCTGTGTATCTAATCCTGGTATGTGAGATACAGTCTGCTGAGCTATCTAATCCTATTATGTGTGATACAGTCTGCTGAGCTGTGTATCTAATCCTGGTATGTGAGATACAGTCTGCTGAGCTATCTAATCCTGGTATGTGTGATACAGTCTGCTGAGCTGTGTATCTAATCCTGGTATGTGTGATACAGTCTGCTGAGCTATCTAATCCTGGTATGTGAGATACAGTCTGCTGAGCTATCTAATCCTGGTATGTGAGATACAGTCTGCTGAGCTATCTAATCCTGGTATGTGAGATACAGTCTGCTGAGCTATCTAATCCTGGTATGTGTGATACAGTCTGCTGAGCTATCTAATCCTGGTATGTGAGATACAGTCTGCTGAGGTATCTAATCCTGGTATGTGAGATACAGTCTGCTGAGCTATCTAATCCTGGTATGTGAGATACAATCTGCTGAGCTATCTAATCCTGGTATGTGAGATACAGTCTGCTGAGCTATCTAATCCTGGTATGTGAGATACAGTCTGCTGAGCTATCTAATCCTGGTATGTGAGATACAGTCTGCTGAGCTATCTAATCCTGGTATGTGAGATACAGTCTGCTGAGCTGTCTAATCCTGGTATGTGAGATACAGTCTGCTGAGCTATCTAATCCTGGTATGTGAGATACAGTCTGCTGAGCTGTCTAATCCTGGTATGTGTGATACAGTCTGCTGAGCTATCTAATCCTGGTATGTGTGATACAGTCTGCTGAGCTATCTAATCCTGGTATGTGAGATACAGTCTGCTGAGCTATCTAATCCTGGTATGTGAGATACAGTCTGCTGAGCTATCTAATCCTGGTATGTGAGATACAGTCTGCTGAGCTGTCTAATCCTGGTATGTGAGATACAGTCTACTGAGCTATCTAATCCTGGTATGTGTGATACAGTCTGCTGAGCTATCTAATCCTGGTATGTGTGATACAGTCTGCTGAGCTATCTAATCCTGGTATGTGAGATACAGTCTGCTGAGCTATCTAATCCTGGTATGTGTGATACAGTCTGCTGAGCTATCTAATCCTGGTATGTGAGATACAGTCTGCTGAGCTATCTAATCCTGGTATGTGAGATACAGTCTGCTGAGCTATCTAATCCTGGTATGTGAGATACAGTCTGCTGAGCTATCTAATCCTGGTATGTGAGATACAGTCTGCTGAGCTGTGTATCTAATCCTGGTATGTGTGATACAGTCTGCTGAGCTATCTAATCCTGGTATGTGAGATACAGTCTGCTGAGCTATCTAATCCTGGTATGTGTGATACAGTCTGCTGAGCTATCTAATCCTGGTATGTGAGATACAGTCTGCTGAGCTATCTAATCCTGGTATGTGAGATACAGTCTGCTGAGCTATCTAATCCTGGTATGTGAGATACAGTCTGCTGAGCTATCTAATCCTGGTATGTGAGATACAGTCTGCTGAGCTATCTAATCCTGGTATGTGTGATACAATCTGCTGAGCTATCTAATCCTGGTATGTGTGATACAGTCTGCTGAGCTATCTAATCCTGGTATGTGAGATACAGTCTGCTGAGCTATCTAATCCTGGTATGTGAGATACAGTCTGCTGAGCTATCTAATCCTGGTATGTGTGATACAGTCTGCTGAGCTATCTAATCCTGGTATGTGTGATACAGTCTGCTGAGCTATCTAATCCTGGTATGTGAGATACAGTCTGCTGAGCTATCTAATCCTGGTATGTGTGATACAGTCTGCTGAGCTATCTAATCCTGGTATGTGAGATACAGTCTGCTGAGCTATCTAATCCTGGTATGTGAGATACAGTCTGCTGAGCTATCTAATCCTGGTATGTGAGATACAGTCTGCTGAGCTATCTAATCCTGGTATGTGAGATACAGTCTGCTGAGCTATCTAATCCTGGTATGTGAGATACAGTCTGCTGAGCTATCTAATCCTGGTATGTGAGATACAGTCTGCTGAGCTATCTAATCCTGGTATGTGAGATACAGTCGGCTGAGCTATCTAATCCTGGTATGTGTGATACAGTCTGCTGAGCTATCTAATCCTATCCTGTGTGATACAGTCTGCTGAGCTATCTAATCCTATCCTGTGTGATACAGTCTGCTGAGCTATCTAATCCTGGTATGTGTGATACAGTCTGCTGAGCTATCTAATCCTGGTATGTGAGATACAGTCTGCTGAGCTATCTAATCCTGGTATGTGAGATACAGTCTGCTGAGCTATCTAATCCTGGTATGTGAGATACAGTCTGCTGAGCTATCTAATCCTGGTATGTGTGATACAGTCTGCTGAGCTATCTAATCCTGGTATGTGAGATACAGTCTGCTGAGCCCTGTATCTAATCCTGGTATGTGTGATACAGTCTGCTGAGCTGTGTATCTAATCCTGGTATGTGTGATACAGTCTGCTGAGCTGTATATCTAATCCTGGTATGTGTGATACAGTCTGCTGAGCCGTGTATCTAATCCTGGTATGTGAGATACAGTCTGCTGAGCTATCTAATCCTGGTATGTGAGATACAGTCTGCTGAGCTATCTAATCCTGGTATTTGAGATACAGTCTGCTGAGCTATCTAATCCTGGTATGTGAGATACAGTCTGCTGAGCTGTGTATCTAATCCTGGTATGTGTGATACAGTCTGCTGAGCTATCTAATCCTGGTATGTGAGATACAGTCTGCTGAGCTATCTAATCCTGGTATGTGTGATACAGTCTGCTGAGCTATCTAATCCTGGTATGTGTGATACAGTCTGCTGAGCTATCTAATCCTGGTATGTGTGATACAGTCTGCTGAGCTATCTAATCCTGGTATGTGTGATACAGTCTGCTGAGCTATCTAATCCTGGTATGTGAGATACAGTCTGCTGAGCTATCTAATCCTGGTATGTGAGATACAGTCTGCTGAGCTATCTAATCCTGGTATGTGAGATACAGTCTGCTGAGCTATCTAATCCTGGTATGTGTGATACAGTCTGCTGAGCTATCTAATCCTGGTATGTGAGATACAGTCTGCTGAGCTATCTAATCCTGGTATGTGTGATACAGTCTGCTGAGCTATCTAATCCTGGTATGTGAGATACAGTCTGCTGAGCTATCTAATCCTGGTATGTGAGATACAGTCTGCTGAGCTATCTAATCCTGGTATGTGTGATACAGTCTGCTGAGCCGTGTATCTAATCCTGGTATGTGAGATACAGTCTGCTGAGCTATCTAATCCTGGTATGTGAGATACAGTCTGCTGAGCTATCTAATCCTGGTATGTGTGATACAGTCTGCTGAGCTATCTAATCCTGGTATGTGAGATACAGTCTGCTGAGCTATCTAATCCTGGTATGTGTGATACAGTCTGCTGAGCTATCTAATCCTGGTATGTGAGATACAGTCTGCTGAGCTATCTAATCCTGGTATGTGAGATACAGTCTGCTGAGCTATCTAATCCTGGTATGTGTGATACAGTCTGCTGAGCCGTGTATCTAATCCTGGTATGTGAGATACAGTCTGCTGAGCTATCTAATCCTGGTATGTGAGATACAGTCTGCTGAGCTATCTAATCCTGGTATGTGAGATACAGTCTGCTGAGCTGTGTATCTAATCCTGGTATGTGTGATACAGTCTGCTGAGCTGTGTATCTAATCCTGGTATGTGTGATACGGTGTCTCACCCCAGGAGGCAGCAGAAGCGGGCGACCCTCTGGTAGGTGGTGTCCGTGAAGCTCGCCCTCCATTCTCCAGGGCTGCGGCCACTGCCGACCTGTGCGAGGGAGGAAAACTCACTGCATGAGGGGTGGGGTTCTGTATGGAAATTAGGGGGTGGGTCCTGTTTGCAAAGAGAGGAGGAGTCTTATGTTAATGAGAAGATGGGTTATGTATGTACACGAGAGGATGGGTTTGTATGTGCAATGAGAAGGATATGGGGTAACGCTGACGCCACTAATGCAGTGGGCCAGGATACCGGTGGATAATTGTCTGTATTTGTTCATGACGCCAATTGCAGCGTGCGCAGGGTACTACCCCAGGGCCCTTCCAAGGTGTTATAACGCACGTCCCAGACTAGGAATGCCAGAGTGGTGTAATGGCCGATAATATCTCCATAGGTGGTGATAATTGTGTCACGGTGTCTCCTACCTGGGTACGGCCGGACTCCTGGCCCACTTGCAATAAATTGAGTGTAGTGATAGTAGGAGTAATGGAGGAACTCTGCAGCAGAAATGATGTCTAGGCCTTTAAATGAAGTTTAAACGTTTCTTTACTGAAGGTAACTTGTATCCAAGCAGTATACAGCTTTGGTCTCTGGTCCCAGCAGGTTTTAGCAATGGTTGGCAGGAATAAATGCTTCTGCTTAATATGTGGAGAGCTTGCAGGATAGGACGTCTGCTTAGCAGCTCTGTAACTGTCTCAGGAATTTATCTTTTCTGTACCTTCTGCTTTGTAGGGACAGACTAGCTGTCACCACCAGATCTGTGAGAAGTTCTGATAGACGTTCTTCAGTACCTCCTGCATGATCTTCTTTTGTTTTGCTTTTGTTTTGACATCTCTCCTCCCTCTCCCAGCTGTCATCTATTAGCAGTGATTGCCTCCCTATATATCCCCTCCCCATACTACCTCACCTTGCGGTTTATACAACTTCCTGGATTGTGCTGATGCTAGAAGCTGTTTCTGCTGCATCCACAAGATAAGTCTGTTCCTTTATTTGTGTTTTCCTGTTTGGCTTGATTCTAGGTGACCCTGACTCCCTCCGTATTAAGTGCAGGGAGCCGGTGGTCGTGTCCCCACACTATTATAGGGTTTGCAGGTGTCATTCAGTCTAGGTACGTGGACATGCAACTTTCTATCACTGAGATCTTTGCATGGGCTGAGAAGACAGGGAGAGCTTCTGGGCTTTATTAGTTTTGGATCAAGCCAGTCGGATCCTTATTTGTGTCTTCTTGTTTTCTGTTACACCATCCGTGACACTAGCTGAGGAGGATATGGCTTCTCCTAGGTCTCTGGACTTTACTCACAGGTAGTTTCTCAGGAAAATGCTTTCTTACTTGAACTCTGGAGATTGTCTGCTTTCTTTTCATCCAGCTGAGCTGCAGGGCTCAGACTGGGAATATGATCAATGTCTCAGCCGAGACAAGATCCTGGCTTTCTTCCCTATGCAGGGTTTCTCCTGGATCCTATCACACAGCCTTCCCCTAGCAGGGGGGAGGCTACAATAACTCTAACTTCCTTCTCCTCTCATGCTGCAGAATGTGGGAACAGTCCACACCTCCACAGAGGGGGAGCTAAGCTGGAATAATCCACTAAACTAGGACTTTGTACCTTACCAACGCCTTGCTGTCACCTGCTGGTAAACCTGGAAAATTACAAGGAACAATTGTATTTAACATGGTTTTACATTACATCAGATGACGGTATACAGGCTCTTAGAAGATAGCAGCGGGGTAGATGCATGTAGTAACACAACTCTGGGGTGCTACATTTGTAAATGAGGGGAGGAGCTCTTTTTATGTTAATGATAGGAGGTTATGAAAGCACAGAGGGGGCGAGTCTGTGTATGTAAATTAGAGAAGGTTCTGTGTATGTAAATGAGGGGGTGGCTCCTACTCGTGCACTTCTTGCTTCCAGTTCCCTGACATCAGGCAGATGGCGGAATCGCTCCCAGAATCCTTCATGTATCAGGCGGTACAGGAGTAAGTGACCACGTCCTGAGGGCTGCAGAACGTTCTCCACCTCCCGGGGTCTGCTGCACACTGCGAGGGGAAACAGGATTAGATACACTGCTCAGCAGGCAGTATCACACAGGAGAGGATTAGATACACAGCTCAGCAGACAGTATCACACAGGATAGGATTAGATACACAGCTCAGCAGACAGTATCACACAGGATAGGATTAGATACACAGCTCAGCAGACAGTATCACACAGGATAGGATTAGATACACAGCTCAGCAGACAGTATCACACAGGATAGGATTAGATACACAGCTCAGCAGGCAGTATCACACAGGATAGGATTAGATACACAGCTCAGCAGACAGTATCACACAGGACAGTATTAGATACACAGCTCAGCAGACAGTATCACACAGGATAGTATTAGATACACAGCTCAGCAGACAGTATCACACATAATAGGATTAGATACACAGCTCAGCAGACAGTATCACACAGGATAGGATTAGATACACGGCTCAGCAGACAGTATCACACAGGATAGGATTAGATACACAGCTCAGCAGACAGTATCACACAGGATAGGATTAGATACACAGCTCAGCAGACAGTATCACACAGGATAGGATTAGATATACAGCTCAGCAGGCAGTTTCACACTGGATAGGATTAGATACACGGCTCAGCAGTCAGTATCACACAGGATAGGATTAGATACACAGCTCAGCAGACAGTATCACACAGGACAGTATTAGATACACAGCTCAGCAGACAGTATCACACAGGATAGTATTAGATACACAGCTCAGCAGACAGTATCACACAGGATAGGATTAGATACACAGCTCAGCAGGCTGTATCACACAGGATAGGATTAGATACACAGCTCAGCAGACAGTATCACACAGGATAGGATTAGATACACAGCTCAGCAGGCAGTTTCACACTGGATAGGATTAGATACACGGCTCAGCAGTCAGTATCACATAGGATAGGATTAGATACACAGCTCAGCAGGCAGTATCACACAGGATAGGATTAGATACACAGCTCAGCAGACAGTATCACACAGGATAGGATTAGATACACGGCTCAGCAGACAGTATCACACAGGATAGGATTAGATACACAGCTCAGCAGGCAGTATCACACAGGATAGGATTAGATACACAGCTCAGCAGGCAGTATCACACAGGATAGGATTAGATACACAGCTCAGCAGACAGTATCACACAGGAGAGGATTAGATACACAGCTCAGCAGACAGTATCACACAGGATAGGATTAGATACACAGCTCAGCAGACAGTATCACACAGGATAGGATTAGATACACAGCTCAGCAGACTGTATCACACAGGATAGGATTAGATACACAGCTCAGCAGGCAGTATCACACAGGAGAGGATTAGATACACAGCTCAGCAGACAGTATCACACAGGATAGGATTAGATACACAGCTCAGCAGACTGTATCACACAGGATAGGATTAGATACACAGCTCAGCAGACAGTATCACACAGGATAGGATTAGATACAGAGCTCAGCAGACAGTATCACACAGGATAGGATTAGATACACAGCTCAGCGGACAGTATCACACAGGATAGGATTAGATACACAGCTCAGCAGACAGTATCACACAGGATAGGATTAGATACACAGCTCAGCAGACAGTATCACACAGGATAGGATTAGATACACCGCTCAGCAGGCAGTATCACACAGGATAGGATTAGATACACAGCTCTGCAGACAGTATCACACAGGATAGGATTAGATACACAGCTCAGCAGACTGTATCACACAGGATAGGATTAGATACACAGCTCAGCAGACAGTATCACACAGGATAGGATTAGATACACCGCTCAGCAGGCAGTATCACACAGGATAGGATTAGATACACAGCTCTGCAGACAGTATCACACAGGATAGGATTAGATACACAGCTCAGCAGACTGTATCACACAGGATAGGATTAGATACACAGCACAGCAGACAGTATCACACAGGATAGGATTAGATACACAGCTCAGCAGACAGTATCACACAGGATAGGATTAGATACACAGCTCTGCAGACAGTATCACACAGGACAGGATTAGATACACAGCTCAGCAGGCAGTATCACACAGGATAGGATTAGATACACAGCTCTGCAGACAGTATCACACAGGAGAGGATTAGATACACAGCTCAGCAGACTGTATCACACAGGACAGGATTAGATACACAGCTCAGCAGACAGTATCACACAGGATAGGATTAGATACACAGCTCAGCAGACTGTATCACACAGGAGAGGATTAGATACACAGCTCAGCAGACTGTATCACACAGGATAGGATTAGATACACAGCTCAGCAGACAGTATCACACAGGATAGGATTAGATACACCGCTCAGCAGGCAGTATCACACAGGATAGGATTAGATACACAGCTCTGCAGACAGTATCACACAGGATAGGATTAGATACACAGCTCAGCAGACAGTATCACACAGGACAGGATTAGATACACAGCTCAGCAGACAGTATCACACAGGATAGGATTAGATACACAGCTCAGCAGACAGTATCACACAGAATAGGATTAGATACACAGCTCAGCAGGCAGTATCACACAGGATAGGATTAGATACACAGCTCTGCAGACAGTATCACACAGGATAGGATTAGATACACAGCTCAGCAGACTGTATCACACAGGATAGGATTAGATACACAGCTCAGCAGACAGTATCACACAGGATAGGATTAGATACACCGCTCAGCAGGCAGTATCACACAGGATAGGATTAGATACACAGCTCTGCAGACAGTATCACACAGGATAGGATTAGATACACAGCTCAGCAGACAGTATCACACAGGACAGGATTAGATACACAGCTCAGCAGACAGTATCACACAGGATAGGATTAGATACACAGCTCAGCAGACAGTATCACACAGAATAGGATTAGATACACAGCTCAGCAGGCAGTATCACACAGGATAGGATTAGATACACAGCTCAGCAGACTGTATCACACAGGATAGGATTAGATACACAGCTCTGCAGACAGTATCACACAGGATAGGATTAGATACACAGCCCAGCAGACAGTATCACACAGGAGAGGATTAGATACACAGCTCAGCAGACAGTGTCACACAGGACAGGATTAGATACACAGCTCAGCAGACAGTGTCACACAGGATAGGATTAGATACACAGCTCAGCAGACAGTATCACACAGGATAGGATTAGATACATAGCTCAGCAGACAGTATCACACGGGATAGGATTAGATACACAGCTCAGCAGACAGTATCACACAGGATAGGATTAGATACACAGCCCAGCAGACAGTATCACACAGGATAGGATTAGATACACAGCTCTGCAGACAGTATCACACAGGATAGGATTAGATACACAGCTCAGCAGACAGTATCACACAGGATAGGATTAGATACACAGCACAGCAGACAGTATCACACAGGAGAGGATTAGATACACAGCTCAGCAGACAGTATCACATAGTACAGGATTAGATACACAGGTCAGCAGACAGTATCACACAGGATAGGATTAGATACACAGCTCAGCAGACAGTATCACACAGGACAGGATTAGATACACAGCTCAGCAGACAGTATCACACAGGATAGGATTAGATACACAGCTCTGCAGACAGTATCACACAGAATAGGATTAGATACGTCAGTCATGTGTACGCGCCGCTCGGTTCTGTGTTTTTCCATTGTAATCTGTAGACTCTATGGATCCTGTCAGTATCATACAGGGGCCCCCTCCCCTTTGGGGCCCCAGAGCCCCTTTGTGATGTATGTAGACTCTGTGTCACTTGGTTGTGGGTGGTCAGGTGGGCGGTCGGGGTGATGCTAATGACGCACCTTTTCCCGCAGTCCAGTAACCTGCGACACAGATCGCGGCGTACAGGAGCAGGACCCGCGACATGTTCCCAAGAGCTGACGATCCGACGTCTGAACTAAATTCACTTTTATCAGAAAGTTCAAATGAAATATTAACCAAATGTCCGGACGGTCAGCGAGGCGAAGGAGAAGAAAGGGTTAATGACAACCAGCCTGTATAGCTGTCTGAGAGGTTGTCACAGCCCCACCCCCTGGTTTTGCGGTTTTCTCTAATGTTGTCAGTAGTCGGAGGCTCCGGAGGGTTTCTCGCTAATTGATCTCCACTTTGTGGATTTCCCTCCTGTCCGGCATTTATCGCCATTCATATGTGTGTTATACCGGAGCCGGTGTAATAATGAGGCGCGAGGTGCAATGTGCCTCCTAAGGGATGTGGCTCAGAAGGTGAGGTCTGTTTAACCCCCTCTATCTCGGGTTTTTCGTCTTTGTTTACCTGGAGCCTGAACGTATTCATTTATCTTCTTGCCGTCTCAGTGAGGAGCTGCTGCAGAGCTGGCCCCACAGCCAGGGGCCCCTCACTTTCCTGTACAGGCTCAGAGCGGCAGTACCTGCATATCGCCTGCAGGGGGCCCCCTCTTCCTCCTCCATGGTGATAGAGATAGGACAGTGAGCGGCAGTACCAGCGATCACCTGCAGGCGTCCACCTCGCCTCACTCTCCGGTTACATTACACTGAGTGGTAGTAACGGACATCCCCCTGCAGGGGGCCCCCTGTCTCTCGGTGCAGTGCGCTGTGCTGCCGGCAGAGGGCGCGCCGCTCGGCGCTGTGCAGGCCCGGCCTCCGGCTGACGTCAGGCGGGACGGGGCGGAGGCGGCGCCCGGCGCTGTCAGTGAGCGCAGGAGGGAGACGCTCCCGGCAGCAGCGGCTTCTCAGGCAGCTCGGTCTCTGCTCGCAGCGCGCTCTCCCCCGGACATGGCGGACGTCTTCCCGCTGCAGGACTCCATTTCCTCCACTGGTTCAATAGACGTCGCCAATCGCTTCGCCCGGAAAGGCGCCCTGCGGCAGAAGAACGTCCATGAGGTGAAGAACCACAAATTCACCGCGCGATTCTTCAAGCAGCCGACATTCTGCTCCCACTGCACCGACTTCATCTGGTGAGCGACCCCCACCCGATATACTGTGTCACCTGTCACCTATATATACTGTACACCTCTATATACACTGCACACCTCTATATACTGTGTCACCTGTCACCTATATACACTGTACACCCCGATATACTGTCACCTGTCACCTATATACACTGTACACCTCTATATACTGTGTCACCTGTCACCTATATACACTGCACACCTCTATATACTGTGTCACCTGTCACCTATATACACTGTACACCCCGATATACTGTCACCTGTCACCTATATACACTGTACACCTCTATATAATGTCACCTGTCACCTATATACACTGCACACCTCTATATACTGTGTCACCTGTCACCTATATACACTGCACACCTCTATATACACTGCACACCTCTATATACTGTGTCACCTGTCACCTATATACACTGCACACCTCTATATACTGTGTCACCTGTCACCTATATACACTGCACACCTCTATATACACTGCACACCTCTATATACTGTATCACCTGTCACCTATATACACTGCACACCTCTATATACACTGCACAACTCTATATACTGTCACCTGTCACCTATATACACTGTACACCTCTATATACTGTGTCACCTGTCACCTATATACACTGCACACCTCTATATACACTGCACACCTCTATATACTGTATCACCTGTCACCTATATACACTGCACACCTCTATATACACTGCACACCTCTATATACTGTGTCACCTGTCACCTATATACACGGTACACCCCGATATACTGTCACCTGTCACCTATATACACTGCACACCTCTATATACTGTGTCACCTGTCACCTATATACACTGTACACCTCTATATAATGTCACCTGTCACCTATATACACTGCACACCTCTATATACTGTGTCACCTGTCACCTATATACACTGTACACCTCTATATAATGTCACCTGTCACCTATATACACTGCACACCTCTATATACTGTGTCACCTGTCACCTATATACACTGTACACCTCTATATACTGTGTCACCTGTCACCTATATACACTGCACACCTCTATATACTGTTTCACCTGTCACCTATATACACTGCACACCTCTATATACTGTGTCACCTGTCACCTATATACACTGCACACCTCTATATACTGTGTCACCTGTCACCTATATACACTGCACACCTCTATATACTGTGTCACCTGTCACCTATATACACTGCACACCTCTATATACACTGCACACCTCTATATACTGTGTCACCTGTCACCTATATACACTGCACACCTCTATATACACTGCACACCTCTATATACTGTATCACCTGTCACCTATATACACTGCACACCTCTATATACTGTCACCTATATACACTGCACACCTCTATATACACTGCACACCTCTATATACTGTGTCACCTGTCACCTATATACACTGCACACCTCTATATACACTGCACACCTCTATATACTGTATCACCTGTCACCTATATACACTGCACACCTCTATATACTGTCACCTGTCACCTATATACACTGCACACCTCTATATACACTGCACAACTCTATATACTGTCACCTGTCACCTATATACACTGTACACCTCTATATAATGTCACCTGTCACCTATATACACTGCACACCTCTATATACTGTGTCACCTGTCACCTATATACACTGTACACCTCTATATAATGTCACCTGTCACCTATATACACTGTACACCCCGATATACTGTCACCTGTCACCTATATACACTGTACACCTCTATATACTGTGTCACCTGTCACCTATATACACTGCACACCTCTATATACTGTGTCACCTGTCACCTATATACACTGCACACCTCTATATACACTGCACACCCCTATATACTGTGTCACCTGTCACCTATATACACTACACACCTCTATATACACTGCACACCTCTATATACTGTGTCACCTATATACACTGCACACCTCTATATACACTGCACACCCCTATATACTGTGTCACCTGTCACCTATATACACTGCACACCTCTATATACTGTGTCACCTGTCACCTATATACACTGCACACCTCTATATACACTGCACACCTCTATATACTGTGTCACCTGTCACCTATATACACTGTACACCTCTATATACTGTCACCTGTCACCTATATACACTGCACACCTCTATACACTGCACACCTCTATATACACTGTACACCTCTATATACTGTCACCTGTCACCTATATACACTGCACACCTCTATACACTGCACACCTCTATATACACTGCACACCTCTATATACTGTCACCTGTCACCTATATACACTGCACACCCCGATATACTGTCACCTATATACACTGTACACCCCTATATACACTGCACACCTCTATATACTGTGTCACCTGTCACCTATATACACTGTACACCTCTATATACTGTGTCACCTGTCACCTATATACACTGCACACCTCTATATACACTGCACACCCCTATATACTGTGTCACCTGTCACCTATATACACTGCACACCTCTATATACACTGCACACCTCTATATACTGTGTCACCTGTCACCTATATACACTGCACACCTCTATATACACTGCACACCTCTATATACTGTGTCACCTATATACACTGCACACCCCGATATACTGTCACCTGTCACCTATATACACTGTACACCTCTATATACTGTCACCTATATACACTGCACACCTCTATATACACTGCACACCCCTATATACTGTGTCACCTGTCACCTATATACACTGCACACCTCTATATACACTGCACACCTCTATATACTGTATCACCTGTCACCTATATACACTGCACACCTCTATATACACTGCACACCTCTATATACTGTGTCACCTGTCACCTATATACACTGCACACCTCTATATACACTGCACACCTCTATATACTGTCACCTATATACACTGCACACCTCTATATGCACTGCACACCCCGATATACTGTATCACCTGTCACCTATATACACTGTACACCTCTATATACTGTCACCTGTCACCTATATACACTGCACACCTCTATATACACTGCACACCTCTATATACTGTGTCACCTGTCACCTATATACACTGCACACCTCTATATACACTGCACACCTCTATATACTGTCACCTGTCACCTATATACACTGCACACCCCGATATACTGTCACCTATATACACTGTACACCCCTATATACACTGTACACCCCGATATACTGTATCACCTGTCACCTATATACACTGTACCCCCGATATACACTGCACACCTCTATATACACTGTACACCCCGATATACTGTGTCACCTATATACACTGCACACCCCTACATACACTGTACACCCCGATATACTGTCACCTATATACACTGTACCCCCGATATACACTGCACACCTCTATATACTGTGTCATCTGTCACCTATATACACTGCACACCTCTATATACACTGCACACCTCTATATACTGTATCACCTGTCACCTGTATACACTGTACACCCCTATATACTGTATCACCTGTCACCTATATACACTGCACACCTATATACTGTCACCTGTCACCTATATACACTGTACACCTCTATATATACTGCACACCCCTATATACTGTATCACCTGTCACCTATATACACTGCACACCTCTATATACTGTATCACCTGTCACCTATATACACTGCACACCCCTATATACACTGCACACCCCGATATACTGTATCACCTGTCACCTATATACACTACACACCCCGATATACTGTATCACCTATATACACTGTACACCTCTATATATACTGCACACCCCTATATACTGTATCACCTGTCACCTATATACACTGCACACCCCGATATACTGTATCACCTGTCACCTATATACACTGTACACCTCTATATACTGTGTCACCTATATACACTGCACACCCCTATATACTGTATCACCTGTCACTTATATACACTGCACACCCCTATATACTGTATCACCTGTCACCTATATACACTGTACACCTCTATATACACTGCACACCCCGATATACTGTATCACCTGTCACCTATATACACTGCACACCTCTATATACACTGCACACCCCGATATACTGTATCACCTGTCACCTATATACACTGCACACCTCTATATACACTGCACACCTCTATATACTGTGTCACCTGTCACCTATATACACGGTACACCCCGATATACTGTCACCTGTCACCTATATACACGGTACACCCCGATATACTGTATCACCTGTCACCTATATACACTGCACACCTCTTTATACACTGCACACCCCGATATACTGTATCACCTGTCACCTATATACACTGCACACCTCTATATACACTGCACACCTCTATATACTGTATCACCTGTCACCTATATACACTGCACACCCCTATATACACTGCACACCCCGATATACTGTATCACCTGTCACCTATATACACTGTACACCTATATATACACTGCACACCCCGATATACTGTCACCTATATACACCGTACACCTCTTTATACTGTATCACCTGTCGCCTATATACACTGTACACCTCTATATACACTGTACACCTCTATATACACTGCACACCTCCATATACTGTATCACCTGTCACCTATATACACTGTACACCTCTATATATACTGCACACCCCGATATACTGTATCACCTGTCACCTATATACACTGTACACCTCTATATACTGTCACCTGTCACCTATATACACTGTACACCTCTATATACTGTCACCTGTCACCTATATACACTGCACACCCCTATATACTGTCACCTGTCACCTATATACACTGCACACCCCTATATACACTGCACACCCCTATATACACTGCACACCCCTATATACTTTATCACCTGTCACCTATATACACTGCACACCCCTATATACTGTGTCACCTATATATACTGTGTCACCTGTCACCTATATACACTGTACACCTCTATATACACTGCACACCTCTATATACTGTCACCTATATACACTGTACACCCCCATATACTGTCATCTGTCGCCTATATACACTGTACACCCGTATATACTATATATCCTGTATACACTTTACACACCTTTACACTGTATCATCTGTCACCTATATACTGCACACACCTATATACTATATAACATGTCACCTATATACACTGTACACCCCTATATACTATATTACCTGTCACCCATATACACCACTATATACTATATGACTTGTCCCCTATATACACTGTACACACACACATATACATATATATATATACTGTATAACCTGTCACCTATATACACTGCACTCCCCTATATACAATATCACCCGTATACACTGTACCCCTCTATATACTATGCACACCCTATATACACTACTATATACTGTCATTTATATACTGTACACCCCTTTATACTATATAACCTGCCACCTATGTACACTGTGCATATATATAAAGTATGCACATCACCTGTCACCTATATACTATATATGTCAACAGTCGCCTGTATATATACTTTATACATCACCCCTCACCTGTGTATGTATATATTTATATACTCCATACGTCACCTGGGCCTATACTCCATACGTCACCTGGGCCTATACTCCATACGTCACCTGGGTCTATACTCCATACGTCACCTGGGTCTATACTCCATACGTCACCTGGGTCTATACTCCATACGTCACCTGGGCCTATACTCCATACGTCACCTGGGCCTATACTCCATACGTCACCTGGGCCTATACTCCATACGTCACCTGGGCCTATACTCCATACGTCACCTGGGCCTATACTCCATACGTCACCTGGGCCTATACTCCATACGTCACCTGGGCCTATACTCCATACGTCACCTGGGCCTATACTCCATACGTCACCTGGGCCTATACTCCATACGTCACCTGGGCCTATACTCCATACGTCACCTGGGCCTATACTCCATACGTCACCTGGGCCTATACTCCATACGTCACCTGGGCCTATACTCCATACGTCACCTGGGCCTATACTCCATACGTCACCTGGGCCTATACTCCATACGTCACCTGGGCCTATACTCCATACGTCACCTGGGCCTATACTCCATACGTCACCTGGGCCTATACTCCATACGTCACCTGGGCCTATACTCCATACGTCACCTGGGCCTATACTCCATACGTCACCTGGGCCTATACTCCATACGTCACCTATACACCCATCTACGCTGTATACCCCTATGTACCTCATTCCACGTGCTACAGGTGCATACATGATGCTAGTGACACGTGTCATCCTGTACACATGCAGACACGTGGTGCACGGTACATGCCACCTGTCAGACTGTTGCGGTACACTGCGACCTCCACCGGCTGAGACCAGCTATAGTGGGGCAGTGATGTCCAGGTCCTGCTATTTGGCCTGAGGTATTAACAAACCTCGCACCTCCCGGAGCCGCCTTTGTCACTTGCTTCATTAACCCTGCGAGTTCTGTGTCCACACGTCTGACGAGAACAGCCACACCTATAGGCTGAAGGATCTAAGAATCTGGAAGTGGCCGAATGCAGGAGGCACGTGAGGTATCCTTGTGGTGGCACCCTGAACATATACAGCAATGTATCCGTCCCCGCCTGCCACCTGTCCTGTGCAGGATAATGACGCTGACGCTGGGGGTGCAGGATAATGACGCTGGGGGTGCAGGATAATGACGCTGGGGGTGCAGGATAATGACGCTGGGGGTGCAGGATAATGACGCTGGGGGTGCAGGATAATGACGCTGGGGGTGCAGGATAATGACGCTGGGGGTGCAGGATAATGACGCTGGGGGTGCAGGATAATGACGCTGGGGGTGCAGGATAATGACGCTGGGGGTGCAGGATAATGACGCTGGGGGTGCAGGATAATGACGCTGGCACTGGGGGTGCAGGATAATGACGCTGGCACTGGGGGTGCAGGATAATGACGCGCTGACACTGGGGGTGCAGGATAATGACGCGCTGACACTGGGGGTGCAGGATAATGACGCGCTGACAGTTGGGGTCCTCAGATGCTGGTATTGGGGTTCACCCTTGTCTGCACTCTTGGTGTCTGGATCCTGCAGATATTTGTGGGTCACATGTGGGTGAGATATTGGGGTGTCCCCCTGCTGCCCGTTACTATTATCTTCTCTCCTCTCGTTTCAGGGGCTTCGGGAAGCAGGGATTCCAGTGTCAAGGTAAGACGATGTTCACACTTGTAACCCTGTTGCTGCTGCAGTGGTGTGAGGCGGTTGTGCTGCCGCCGCTGATCTCTGGTAGTTGTATCGCCCGCTCCCCCATTGCTTCTGATCTCTCCCCCCTCTGATCCTCCTGTGATCAGGACAGCGCGAGGAGGCGTCACATAATACACTTATCATAGTGGACTACATCAGACTGCAGGTGGAGCAGACTTTAGTGTCACACATGAGCCACGGCTCGGCCTGTCCCCTGTAGGACACGTGCTGAAGTCATGGACACAGCCTTCCTGATGCTGACGTGTTTGGGGTGAGGAAGTTTTGAGGTTCAGGACTAGCAGGATTTTGGGGACTCTGCTTTGCTCCAGGAATGGAGGAGAGAATGTGGGTGTTGGGTGACACCATGAACCCTAAAGGGGCTGTGCATTGAAAATAATGGTCGCTTTCTTCTAAAAACAGTGCCACACCTGCCGGCAGGCCATATGTGGTATTGCAGCTCCTCTCTATTCCTGTCAGGGACGAGCTGCAATACCAGCTGCAGAGGGGGGCGCTGTTTTTGGAATGAAGCAGCCTTGAAGAACGATTGGATATAATGAGGCAATGTAACATGTTGGAGACCCTGCTTTATCCAGCTTCTA